>NC_089785.1:25917706-25930206 GCF_040412425.1 Macrobrachium rosenbergii | reverse complement strand
TGAGCCAAACCTTTTTCTGGGAGCAAAACGATTTACTGGTGGAAAGAAAATAGTGTATGGGGTGTTAAACATTACTCCGAGAGAGAGAGAGAGAGAGAGAGAGAGAGAGAGAGAGAGAGAGAGAGAGAGAGAGAGAGAGAGAGAGAATTCTCGACCCCTGACTGCTAGGCCGATTATGATCCCCGAGAGTAGACGACCTTGAGTGCGGAGCGATCCACTCGGTCTAAAAGGGTGAGCGCTTCCCTTTAAAGGGATATGCTATGCCACGCTTATGCCCCTTTTCCACCCTTCAAACGGCCAGGTGGGAGAGTGCTATGCCCCCCCACCCTTTGTAAAAGAAAAAAAAGACATTCTCACGTCCATCTTTGCAACGCGGCTTTAAGTAATAGGTCGAAATATGGCCAATTAACAACGGTAAAAAATATGAAATTCGATGCGGTCTAGCAGCGTTGCGCTATCCCGAAGCACCGCCCCCATATGTTGGCAAAAACGGGTTTTGCCGGGACCCGCCCACCTCTCGAGTCGTTCTCCTGTTTGAAATAGGAGATTTTTCGAGTGAAAGATCGGTCCAAGATGCCCCGTGGGCGAATGGTAAAGCGGAAAAGTGACAAAGAAGCAAAAATGAGATTCGGTTTTGCCGCCCCCGTGTTGTGACTCGCGGTGGGGTGGAGGCGCGTTCAGGCAGGACGGAATGTAAACAGAAATGCGACTGCCTTGCAAGGCGGGGACGTTAGGCAACCGCGCCAAATAACGCTTCAGAAGTATAAACGAGAGACGCCTTTGCGTTAGCACTTTCTAAAGAGTATTATATTATTATAATTGTATATTATACTGATATGGATATACATTAAACATCTACACGAGCTGATAAATGCTACTTGCTCTATGCACCTGAACTTGACCTCTACAGAGGAACGCATCTCCTCGGTCTAGATATCTGATGATTGTTTAGGGAACCTTATGAATGCAGTCTCTCTCTCTCTCTCTCTCTCTCTCTCTCTCTCTCTCTCTCTCTCTCTCTCTCTCTCTGCTCGGCGGCAGGGTGAGTGTACTCGTTTGAGATGCGAGTAAAACACTCAAAAGAGCGCTGCATCGCCTCTCTGTTGTTGTTTAAAATTCAACAGGGCTCCTCACTTATAGGACTAATGGGTGGGAGGAAGGAAGGGAGACCCTTTCCTGTTTGTGTGAATATCCTACCGCCATTTCTCTTGCGGTAGGATGTAAACGGTGCTTCAAAGGGCACGAGGAACCCTTAATCTATCTATCTATTTATCAATATTAACTCACTTCACCAGTGCTGATAACAGATTGAGGCGTCGTCTGCTACAACACCATTGTGCAACTGGTTGGCCTAAGGTGTGAATGAAGTACCTGAAAGGTAATGGATTTGGTGGGCCACAAGCAGGGTGTAGAACAGGGCATAGGACTAGCAGTCTCATCCCTAAAAGGATCGCTGAGAACTGGAAAGTTAAACGGTCTCTGGAACCATCTGGAACCAGTTAGTGGTACCTTTTATTCCTTCAGGAGAATATCATGCTGTTGGGTCTCTTCCAGTCTGTTTCCAGTCGTCCTTTTTCCCCCTTCAGGAGAGTTCCATGCTACTGGGTCTCTTCCAGTTAGTTTCCAGTCATACCTTTTTCCCCCTTCAGGAGAACTCCATGCTATTGGGTCTCTTCCAGTATGTTTCCAGTAACAGCTTTTTTTTTCCTTTAGGAACGTTCCATGCTACTGGGTCTCTTCAAGTCTGTTCCCAGTCAGCCCTGGAAAACGTTTGGCAACATTTGGTGAAAGGGGCTTTACTTAAGTCCCAGTTGTAGTCGCTCTTCTATGCTAAGACCACCTTAATCGGCTTTTAAAGGTAAAAAGTCTTTAGTCTTTTGAGATATGACCACGTCCACGGCTTCTAAAGGTGAAGAGTTATCAGAAAGACTCTTCCGCGGTTTCCAGGCGTAAGTAGTTTTCCAGGACACGAAACTCTTTGGGGTTAGAGAGAGATTAGTCCTTGCACGTACATTCCAGGGTTTCCAAGAAGGTTTCTACGAGTAAAAAGCCCTCTTAGAAAAAGGGTACTTCTTCGGTTTCCAAGAGCGTGAAGTCTTCCAGGAAAGAAAAGAAGTGAAGCCTTCCTGGAAAGAAAAGAAGAGTACTTCCAGGTTTTTGAAAGTGAAAAGTCATCCAGGGGAAAAAAAAACACTTTTTCGGCTTTCAAGAGTTAGAAATCTTCCAGGAAAAACCATTTCCTCGATTTCCAGGAGGTAGAAGTCAACCAACACTAGAACACCACTTCTTCCTGGTTCCCCAAGAACAAGATGCCATCCAAAATTTAAAAAAAAAAAACACTTCCTTGTCTTCTTGGGATTAAGCATCATTCTCTTGTCCGTCCTCTTAATAAATAATTCACACACGCACAAAAAATCTACCCTGTCACAGCAACATCCAGTCTCCCAAGAGAATGAACCCACGCTGGATTCGAGACTAAGCCGAGATCTTAGTGATGCTGTATCACCCAGAACATCTTCCGCTTTATGAGACGAGTGTCTTGGCACAGCAAGTGTGGCCCGGATTCCCTCGCCCCCAAAAAAGGGAAGAAGAACGAAGATCTTTACCATTTACATCTCTGGTGTCCGAAGAAGAGCAGTTACGTCTAGGCCAGTGGCCAGAGCCATAAATGATCTTGAACTTGTTACTGTGGAATGTCGTGTTTGTGAAATTCTGACTCTAGTTAAGTTGTAATTTGAGTGACAGAATATAAATGAAAAATATAAACAAACACGAGTCCTTCGGGCCAGCCCTGTGAGAGCTGATAATAATCAGTTGAGTGGTCTGGTGAAATTATTTTAATAATAATAATAATAATAATAATAATAATAATAATAATAATAATAATAATAATAATAATAATAATAATAATAATCTGATTCTGAGAGAATTGTGTCGTCTTCCTTAGAAGAATGCAGTTTGATATTTTGCGTGGGTGGGAATTCTGTTTGTCGTGTTTTCAACTGGTCCAGTTCTCTGTACAGTCTCCTTTTAGTTTTTAGTTCTTTAAAATAAAAAAAAAAAATAAAAAACACAAACACAAACACACATTCTCACTGAAATCACGAGACTGCAAAACTCTTCAGCTAATGAGTTGGAAACCTATTTTTTAAGAAGCGAATGGCTCCCTCGGGGGGGAAAAACCTTCCAACACAAACGGGACCCACAGGAGAGGCGAGTGGCGTCCCTCAGGATGTTACACTCTGTCCATTACACTTTGTCTCGTAAGCCTTCCAGATAATTTCCCGGTAATGACTCGTCCTGATAACCTGTGTCTGCCTTAATGGCGGACATGGAGTCGACGCTTATCTCGGGCTCTTAGCACCTAGAAGCTTCCTCCAAATCTCGTCGCCTTATCTCTCACCCCCAAAACAAGATATGGCTTGTAGGACAACCCAGGAGCAAATGTTCTCCCATATTCCGTGTCGTTACAGGACCGGGAGGCTGATTTTGGGGAGCAGATAAGATTTCGTAAACATCGTCTGGGTCACTGGGCCCCTTATGTCGTCATTTGCTGTTTTACAATCGACGGAGAAGGGACGGGTTAAAATTAAAGGTTTGGGAAGAAACAAAGAGAAGAGATGGAAAAAAATGACAGGTTTGGGAAAAAACAAAGAAATGGGACGGGTTAAAATAATAATTTCGGGAAAAAACAAAGAGAAGTGACGGAAAAATAACAGTTTTTGGGAAAAAACAAACAAATTAGACTGAAAAAAATAACAGTTTTGGGAAAAAACAATGAAATGGGACGGGTAAAAATAACAATTTTGGGAAAAACCAAATGAGACGGAAAAAACAACAGGTTTGGGAAAAAACAAACAAATGAGATGTTAAAATATATATATATATATATATATATATATATATATATATATATATATATATATATATATATATATATATATATATATATATATATATATTTAGAGAGAGAGAGAGAGAGAGAGAGAGAGAGAGAGAGAGAGAGAGAGAGAGAGAGAGAGAGAGAGAGAGAGAGAGAGAAGGCATAGATCATAGGAGCATCTATTGACATACTGTCATTTGCTTATTTGCTTACAATAGGACAACATCGCTACTTCTGCAAGCAGAAGGCAGGCTCATTTGCATATATCTGTCCAAGCATTTTTTTTTTTTAGCCATTTTTTTTTACATAGTTTTGACGAAGGTATCTCTATTTATTCTTGACAGTTACTGACCAGTTGTTTTGGGGGTGGGCCAAAAAAAAGTTTTGGCAGATTTTTTTTTCAGTTTTGGCCTCTTCATTTGTTTTTCTTGTTTTTTATCTATTAATTATTATTTTTTCCCTTTTTACTGTTTTTTTTTTCATCGGATCGTCGATGTGCTTTTTTTTCTCGACAGCCGATGCGTCATTCTTGGATCGTCGAACCGTAATCCTAGGATCGTCAATGCGGTCTTTTTTCGGATCGTCGATGCGATCTTCTAAGATCGTCGGTGAGTTTTTCCGGAACACTGATGTGTTGTTTTAAAAACGTCAATCCATTTTTCTCCAGGATCATCACTGCTTTTTTTTCGGATCGTCGACGCGTTCTTCTCAAATCGTCAAAGGGGTTTTGGATCGTCGATGAATTTTTTCCGGATCGTCGATACGTTCTAAAGGGTAATATAAAATCACCTATAAAATAGTGATTAACTACATATCTATCTATTCATATATCTATCTATCTATTCACATACGTACAAGGGTCAAAGGTCAAGGTTCAACATCATGCAAGGGACCAGTGACCTAATTTCCAGGTGAACTCTAAAAAAAAAATAGAAAAAATCCTAGTTTTAGAAACTTTTCTCCATGCTGGGTGGAGTGGCTGAACAATCCGCCTCTCCCTCTCCCCTCTCCTTCCTTCTCTTTCCTCCTCCTCCTCCTCATCCTCCTCCTCCCACTCCTCCTTCAGGAACCACCGACAGGTTCTGACGAAGCTGCAGAGGCGTTGTAACAATGCCCGTGGCACGATGCCCCGATTTAAACAAAAATAAAAATACAGTTTTGAACAGGTTAAACTAACTGTATCTCATCTCTTTTTGGGGGAAAACGTTTTGGGGAAGTTTTGAAGGTCGAGGGAAGTCTGTGTCAGCAGGTGTTTTTGATTAGTGGTTTCTTTGTATACAGGTGTTTTTGATTAGTGGTTTCTTTGTATACAGGTGTTTTTGATTAGAGGTTTCTTTGTCTATAGGTATTTTTGATTAGAGGTTTCTTTGTATACAGGTGTTTTTGATTAGTGGTTTCTTTGTATACAGGTGTTTTTGATTAGAGGTTTCTTTGTATACAGGTGTTTTTGATTAGTGGTTTCTTTGTATACAGGTATTTTTGATTAGAGGTTTCTTTGTCTATAGGTATTTTTGATTAGTGGTTTCTTTGTATACAGGTGTTTTTGATTAGTGGTTTCTTTGTATACAGGTGTTTTTGATTAGTGGTTTCTTTGTATACAGGTGTTTTTGATTAGTGGTTTCTTTGTATACAGGTATTTTTGATTAGAGGTTTCTTTGTATACAGGTATTTTTGATTAGTGGTTTCTTTGTATATAGGTGTTTTTGATTAGTGGTTTCTTTGTATACAGGTGTTTTTGATTAGAGGTTTCTTTGTCTACAGGTATTTTTGATTAGAGGTTTCTTTGTCTACAGGTATTTTTGATTAGAGGTTCCTTTGTCTACAGGTATTTTTGATTAACAATGCTTTTGTCAATTTGAAGCCTTTGATTAATGATGCTTTTGTTACCTTGTTCCTAACATGTAACATAAATCCTCCAGATCATTTGAAATTCTTAAGTATTGTTGTTCCAGGTTTTTTTTTTTTTGTGTGATATTTTGAAGCCAAACAAATCTTTGTCCACATATACTTTGAGCCAAATTTTCTCAAAGATGTTTTCATCAGCAAACGATATAACCCAGTCTTTCTTGAGACATTTCAAGGTCAAAAGTGATTCTGTCAACAGAGATTGTTGACACAAGAAGGACCCAGCAATCCTTTGGCCTCCTCTGCTGGTCAAAGTGGCGTTTGTCAGAGAAAGGCCAGGTCCCATCAGGGCCCTCAAATCGCCGTTGACCTCAGAAGATTCCAGCCCTTCCCCTCGGCTTTCCAGAAGGCCTTCAATCCAGGAAGAATCTTCCCTCTTCTGCCTGGAACGAGGCTGCTGACCCAACAAGGCTCTAGCTTCCTTGTGCCTGTCAAGAGACCCATTAACGTAAGGAGGATCCGGCCCTCTGGAACTGTCAAGAGGCTGCTTTAACCTGGAGGGGACCAAGGCTTCCAGGACCTCTGACTACCATAAGATCGTAGACCTAAGGAGTAACCCCAGCCTCCTCCCGCCTGATGGAGGCTGTTGACCTAAGAAAATGGAACTGGTTGGATCTAAGGCGTCGTCTACTTCACTCCTACATTGGGCCGTCAGCTATTGCTAGGCTCTCTCTCTCTCTCTCTCTCTCTCTCTCTCTCTCTCTCTCTCTCTCTGCCACTTTGTAATTAGAGGTAATAGGGTGACTGATTAAGCTCATTCCCATAAACAACAAAAGCCACAGCTACAATAATAATAATAATAATAATAATAATAATAATAATAATAATAATAATAATAATAATAATAATACAACCAAAGCAAGAGAATGAAAGAAATATAAGCGCGAATAAAGCATAAACATAGACAAATTATAAAAAGCACACTGACAAGTGACTTCGCGTCAATAACAAAAATCTCGAAAATGATAGTTATTACGCTTTGAATAGTTACTTCCTCTGAGCACTGCAAATAGTAGACTACCGGCCTAAGAGCGCAGTTGCAGCTGCGCTGCGCAAATATAAATGCATGCGCAGTCTCCATTCGCAGGTAATTACATCCTAGCACAGGCAAATCGCTAGGCGATTCTCCTAGATCCCTCTTCTAGAGAATTTCGCGAGCACATTCTGATTGCTAAATGTACCTTAAGGAGTAGGTTTCAGAGACATTGTGTTATGAGTTCAGTGGTTTTTTCGTTTTTTTTTATGGATGTATGTACGTGCGTGTGTGCACATACACACACACATACACAAATACACGCACATCGCCAGACATACAGACAGAGATCTGAGCTTGTCTGTAGACAAGAATAAATACGCGTGTATGATTTATGTCCGAAGTCCAGCTTTTGGTGTTCTGATGCCAAGGAAATATGGGGATGAAGTTGCTTGTCCCACACTCTCTTGCTGGTCAAAGCGTTACATACACACACGCGCGCAAACACACACACACACATACACACACACACACACATACACACACACACATACAAGAGGGATTCATCCATTGTTCAACAGTTGAAAATAATATTAAAGCAGTTCTATTGACTAGTTTCTTTTCTAGAGCCAACCTCCCGTCAGAGCAACGGTGGTTTTCTCTCTCTCTCTCTCTCTCTCTCTCTCTCTCTCTCTCTCTCTCTCTCTCTCTCTCTCTCCTCCCTTACCTTGAAGAAGGACCATTCACAAGACATCCCTACTGAACGCCCAGTGTTTAACTTATTACACAGTCATATATTTTAGTCCGAACGATGATAAATGTTTTCCAGCGGAGGGAGACTTCCCTTTCTTGACCAGGCGTGTCTGTAAACAAAAGGTCAGACGAAGGGAACAACCAGCTTGTTTCCCCGCCCAAAACTGATCAGTGATGTTGAAGCCACTGGCACGAATTTTCTGATCTCGGATTTACCGTGAATTTGTCTTGTTGCTTCGTCAAAAAAGTTTCAAGACTGAAAACAGCCTGAATTCGTGGATTTCTCAGTCTACCGCTTTGAACGTTTTCACTTATAGTTCGACTTGATTTTATAATAAAACGTTTTTGCCTATTTTTTTCTAAAAAAAAAAAAAAACATATTTTCCTGCAATCTTAAGAACACGAATCCACATAATTTTTTTTTTTATAATTTTAAATTCCGTAAATGCGTATAACACGACGCCTCGTGTATGCCCTCCCACGGATATTTTTTATATATCCTTGCCCTTTTGGGATCGTAGGATACTGTTATAGGACTTCCAGACGTATCTCCTTTGAGTGGACTATTATATTCTTATGTATCGAATATGAAGAGTGATTTCAACGCTTTCTAGAAACCAATCTCATTCGCAATTTTCACTGTACCCAGCTAGCGAAAAACGAAATTGATCCCATGGGGAGGCTAAAAGGACGTAAGCCGTTTTATGGCAAAAAAAAAAAAAAAACTGAACCCCTGCTATTTAAAGCAGCGAATTACGCACCCGATGATCAATAAACCGTGGTGTGTCGCAGTCAAGGCCAAAAATTGTAAGGGGGCTGCAGTTTCATCCCGAAATGACTTCGGGGGCTTAGCGCCCTCCGGAGAAACACTTATTGTTGCTATAACTGTTGTTTTTGTTGTTGTTTTTTTATGAAATTATGAGAATTAACCTAAAATGGTCAATAAAAATTCATCCTTTTGGGGCACAAAATTAATTTTATCACCTTCAAAAATATGGTGGTGATTTCAACGCTTTAGATACCGATCTCCGTTCCCAACCTTTCATTATTATTATTATTATTATTATTATTATTATTATTATTATTATTATTATTATTATTATGAAAAGTTAGAATACTAAAATTGAAAAGAGATATTATTATTATTATTATTATTATTATTATTATTATTATTATGAAAAGTTAGAATACTAAAATTGAAAAGAGATATTATTATTATTATTATTATTAATATTATTATTATGAAAAGTTAGAATACTAAAATTGAAAAGATATTATTATTATTATTATTATTATTATTATTATTATTATCAAAAGTTAGGATACTCAAAATGAAAAGATACAAAATAGCAACAGACCGAAAAAGATGGAGTTAGTTCTTCTAAGCCTTTTCAGGAGGACTTCTTCTTTACCATTTCATTTGTAACTGAAGGTCCTCCTGAATCCTTACTCCTGGAAGGACTCTAATTTCATGGCTTCGTGTCCTTCTACGACTCACCTCCCAGAAGGATCTCTCATTTCCTTTTCATAGCTGAAGGTCCTATCAATTCCTCTCTCCCAGAAGGATCTATCTTTTTCTTTTCATAGCTGAGGGTCCTATCAATTCCTCTCTTCCAGAGGGATCTATCTTTTCATTTTTATAGCTGAAGGTCCTATCAATTCCTCTCTCCCAGAAGGATCATTTCCTTTTCATAGCTGAAGGTCCTAGCAATTCCTCTCTCCCAGAAGGATCTATCTTTTCCTTTTCATAGCTGAAGGTCCTATCAATTCCTCTCTCCCGGAAGGACCATTCCCTTGCGTATCCTACATAAAGTTCTTCCTGTATCCTGCCCTCCTAAAGGATTCTTCCTTTTCATTTCAGAACTCGAGGTTCACTTATATATATCCTGTTTTCCCGAAGGCGCTTCCTTCTTATTTAATATTCTGTTTTCAGTGTCTATGGGGTCCTATAATTTCATAGCTGAAGTTATTCTACGTCATTTAGAAAGAAAATATCATAGTTTTTAAAGCCTAGAAATATATATATATATATATATATATATATATATATATATATATATATATATATATATATATATATATATATATATATATATATATATATATATATACATATATACATATACCATGTAGCCTATATCTTTCATATTCGTATGACTTCCTTGAGTCTTCGTTTTGACCGGAAAAAAACTTGACCTGAGAGGAACTCCAGCCCCACCTCATATGCCCTTGTTCTTTACGAACCACTTAAAGAGCACCGTTAGGAGAGAGAGAGAGAGAGAGAGAGAGAGAGAGAGAGAGAGAGAGAGAGAGAGAGAGAGAGAGGCTCTCCTACGCCCACACACACACGCGCACTCCAACCAACTCCCTGTTCCAGTGAAACTTCAACAAGTCTTCTGACCCCTTCAATGCGTGCCGTGGGCGTGAGGGCGCCCCTGTTACACTCTACCAGGTTATAATAATCTCCGGTCGTAGAACGCCCGCGTGGGCGGCGTACAGTTAGCTCTCTTTCTCTCTCTCTCTTTTTCCTTCTCTCCCCCGCCGCCTATGTGATGGTAATGCTGACGATGACGTAGGTTCCTTATGCAGGGAGCGAGGAATGAAAAAGGCCGATAATTCTCTCTCTCTCTCTCTCTCTCTCTCTCTCTCTCTCTCTCTCTCTCTCTCTCTCTCTCTCTCTCTCTCTCTCTCGCTAAATGACACTAGTTTCTTTTGTACTGTAATCTATAGAAGGAATGAAAAAATACTGATCTCTCTCTCTCTCTCTCTCTCTCTCTCTCTCTCTCTCTCTAAACGACACAAGTTCTCTCAGTAATATAATCTACAGAAGGAATGGAAAAAGACATTTCTCTCTCTCTCTCTCTCTCTCTCTCTCTCTCTCTCTCTCTCTCTCTCTCTCTCTCTCTCTCTCTCTCTTAAGTGACGCTAGTCTTTTTTGTAACGTAATCTACAGAAGGAATGGAAAAAGACTGATCTCTCTCTCTCTCTCTCTCTCTCTCTCTCTCTCTCTCTCTCTCTCTCTCTCTCTCTCTCTCTCTCTCCAAACTCAATGAAATAGGCTTCTTCTGTAATGCAATCTACAGGAGAAATGTTGGGTTAATTCACGGTGGTCTCTCTCTCTCTCTCTCTCTCTCTCTCTCTCTCTCTCTCTCTCTCTCTCTCTGCAGAATAATATCTATTGAAGATAAACTGCTTCTCAACCACCAGACCAAACTCTGTGCCAAGTCTCTACACCAATTCCCCAACCGCCAAAAGCCGTGACGTATAAAAACGCCTACTTAAAACAGCTAACACCCAAGAGATAAGCCGAGATATGAAGAGGAAAAAAAAAAAAGGCGTCGTGTAATAAAACCTTCCACGAGATTCTAATTCTCCCTCCTACGACGACCGTCTCTGGTTAATCAGAGGCGTGTGTACCACCGACATATACGTACCCGTTGTCGTAATGAGACCTCGTGTACCGACAGCAATAAAAGCAATTTGAGCAATTTTTCGAATGGCGCATGATTCCGGAGGGTCGCTTGTAATTTAATAGATTACGACGCGAGACTTTAGAGTTTTCTTTTTAGAGGGACTTGATGACTGTAGCTGTAGACTGTCCAGGGCAGTTTTTGGGTGAGGGTGGGGGGCCATTAGGACACACCTCTTAAGAGGGAAGGCTGTACGGTTCGAGAAAAAGTGGAGGGGGAGAATTCCGAAGCGTGGCAGAAGAAGAAGAAGAAAGAGTAGGATAGCCTGACAATAACAACATATTGCAACAAGTTCTAAACTGCGTTTATCATTTACATTTCCATTCTGTGTGGTTCTTTCTCTCTGCTGTATTGATGTTTTAATTTTCTTATATTCCCCCCCCCTATTTATTATGTCGTAATTTGCCTTTTTCGCTCACTATTGTTTATCTAATACTTTCTCGAACAAAACAACGGAGATAAAACAGTGCACAGGAGTCGATGAGATAAGGTCATTTCATCCCACGGCTAAAAGAAAACAGCAAAGAAGAGTCCAGCAGATGACATCCTTTCATCTCAAAGGTACAAAACAGCGAAGGGAAACAAACAAACAAAGTCCAGCAGATGACATCCTTTCATCCCAAAGCTACCAAACAGCGAAGGGAAGTAAACAAACAGAAGTCCAGCAGATGACATCTGTTCAACCCAAACCTACAAAACCGCGAAGGGAAACAAACAAACAGAAGTCCAGCAGATGACATCCTTTCATCCCAAAGCTACAAAGCAGCGAAGGGAAGTAAACAAACGAAAGTCCAGCAGATGACATCCTTTCATCCCAAAGCTACAAAGCAGCGAAGGGAAGTAAACAAACGAAAGTCCAGCAGATGACATCCTTTCATCCCAAAGCTACAAAACAGCCAAGGGAAGTAAACAAACAGAAGTCCAGCAGATGACATCTGTTCATCCCAAAGCTACCAAACAGCGAAGGGAAGTAAACAAACAAGAGGCCAAACGTCAGAAGGTCCACATACGCTTCCTGAAGACCAGGGAGGCTTGGTCACCCAGTGCCTGCCTGCCTGCCTGCCTCCCTCCAAGTCCAGGGTATATACTTACTGGTGGAGGAGAGCCTTTCAAGAAACGCAAGAGCAAGAGGGAAGGTCGACGCTCCCTTTGCAAGAGAAGCGATGAATTACGATGCCTGCAGAGGAGTCCTCCTCCTCCTCCTCCTCCTCCTCCTCCTCCTCCTGCCTTCTGGCTAAGAGCTTTTTCCTTATGGGGAAAAGCACCCTGCCATAAGCATTTGCCAGCCATCGAATGCTCTCTCTCTCTCTCTCTCTCTCTCTCTCTCTCTCTCTCTCTCTCTCTCTCTCTCTCTCTCTCTCTCTCTCTCTCATTTTTTTAGGTACTCGTGATGCCTTTGGTGAAATATTTTTTTGTTATATTTACATTTATTTTTCCTTTTGGTGTCCTGACAAGATTTCTTAGTTCAATGCCAAACTGCCAAGCTTATCTCTATCTATACATTTACCTGAGGAGA
>NC_089785.1:25900206-25915206 GCF_040412425.1 Macrobrachium rosenbergii | reverse complement strand
TATTGGTACATAGATGGGTGGAATTAAAATTGGAGTAGGTGATGATAATAATAATAATAATAATAATAATAATAATAATAATAATAATAATAATAATAATAATTGACAAAGGCCAGAGTGGAGATATTGGTATATTGGAATTAAAATTGGAGTAGGTAATAATAATAATAATAATAATAATAATAATAATAATAAACACTGAGATTTTAACAAAACGCTTAGATTATTATTATTATTATTATTATTATTATTATTATTATTATTATTATTATTATTATCATTATTATTATTATAACTAAAAATGAAGAACTAGAAATAATAGTAAGAATATTACCATTATGATAATTATTTTTAAATATGCCTTTTCACTATTATTATTATTATTTCGAAAGAATTTTGTATGTATGTATGATGTATGTATGTATGTCCAATCATATGAAATGAGTTATACACACATTATGCATATGCATATGCATATTCAGGCCCAGCCAATGACATGCCATGAATTACCCACAGTACAAGACACTCCTGTATGTATGTATATATGTATGTATGGCTTTAAAAACATCACTGATGTTGAATATAGCTTTAAATTACCCACGTATGTATGTATGTATGTTGGCTTTGAAGAATATGACCCATGTTAGATGCAGCTTGAACATTACCACAAGAGGCCCAACAACCGAGAAACAACGGCGGAACAACAGAGGAACGGCTCAGAACAGATGGAGCAACCAGTGGAACAGGGGAGAGGCTGGGCTGTTAAGTCAGGGCCTCATTTTTCTCCCTCGGGGGAACGATTCCGGCGAGCTTAACTTCTTGAATTGTACAGGTTCAAGGAATCTTATGTCCATAGAAGACTCAAAATAACTTCAAAATTTGTTCTTAGAAATCCCTAGCATCATTTAGGCTCAGAGGAAGTTTTTTAAAGGAACTTCACAAATTTTTTTCTAGAATTCCTAACACCATTTAGCCTCAGAGGAAGTTTTTTAAAAGAACTTCACAATTTTTTTCTAGAATTTCCAGCACCATATAGGCAAAGAGGAAGTTTTTCAGAGAACTTCACAATTTTTTTCTAGAATTCCTAACACCATATAGGCCCAGAAGAAGTTTTTAAAAGAACTTCTCAATTTTTTTCTAGAATCCCCAGCACCATATAGGCAAAGAGGAAGTTTTTAAAAGAACTTCACATCTTCTGCAGAATTTCCAGCACTACTTAAGGATAAAAATCTACTCCCCATTCCAGGGACAATATAACCAGCATTGCACCATTCCAAGGACAATAAAACCAAAATCACTCGAACCCAGGAACAAAAAAACAAAATTACTACATTCCATTGACAATAAAACCAGCATTACTCCATTCCTGGAACAATAAAAACCCGACATTACGCCATTATAGGAACAAAACAAACCAATATTACTCCATTCCAGGGACAAAACAACAACATGACTCCATTTCATGGACAATGAAACCGGAATTACTGCATTCCAATATTACTCCATTCCAGGAACAAAAGCCCAATATTACTCCATTCCAGGGACAATAAAAACATAATTCAACATTCCATTGACTATAAAACTAACATTACTTCATTCCAGGATTAAGAAACCAACATTACTCCATTCCAGGGACAAAACAACATTACTCCATTCCAGGACAATAAAACCTACGTTACTACGTTCCAGGGACAGCGAGCCCCAGAATTACTCCATTCCATGGACTAAACAACAACATTACTCCATTCCAGGGACAATGAACCCAACATTACTCCATTCCAGGGACAGGAATCCCGACAATTCCTGGGACGCAATTCCCTACAACGGCACCTCCTCCGAAAGGGAGAGGAGGAGGTGGGAGAGGGAGTTGGAGGGAAGGCCTGAGGTCCCCCAGGTGTGCGTTCTGAACACCTCCTACTTGACTGTGGAGGTCATTGGTCCGTGACCTTGAACTTCCAAAGCGAACCGCCTGTTTTCGGGTGTTTACATAGCTGGACTGTATACTTGGCTGGTTAGCCGTAGAAAGGGGAGTATTATTAAATATATATATGATGTCATTCAAGGGTTCCTTTTGATTCGATGCTTTCAGGGGAGAGAGAGAGAGAGAGAGAGAGAGAGAGAGAGAGAGAGAGAGAGAGAGAGAGAGAGAGAGAGAGGCGAGGGACGAGGTGAGTGCCTCTATCTTGTAATCTCAGTATTTTATATCTTTAAGTTTTTGCCTAAGTGTTATCTGTGTGGATTTTGAGCTAAAAATGTTTAGATTATGTGTATATATATATATATATATATATATATATATATATATATATATATATATATATATATATATATATATATATATATTATATATATAAGTCAATCATTAAACAATAACTGTTCACAAAAACACATCCTCCAGAAGAGATATTTATATAAATAAATAAACACATACACATATCTAAGTAAGCAAATATACATATACTGAAAGTTGACCTAAAGTTTTTCACAAAAATAAAGACAGCAACAGAGAATAAAAAAAAACAAAAACACAAAACAAAGACAAGAGGTAAAAGGCAAAACAAGACAAGACTCAACAGCAGCAGCAGCAAGGAACTGGCTGCCAAGACCACAGATCCTCAGAGGGCAACTTGCACTTACCTCAGCAACTCCCTTCCTCGTATCCTTCCTAGGCTGCCTCCCTGGGGCGTCTTACGATCAGTAAAAGTGGGCGGGGGAGGATGAGGAGAAGCAGTAGAAGGAGAGGAGAGAGAGAGAGACTCTCACAGCTCTCCTGAGGTTTTATAAACCCAAAAGCGCCCACCGAAAAGCTGCCTGCTTTTGGGGTACGTGTGGTTTTTGTACTTGGAAATGACCCTAAAATACACCTTTCTTCTTCTTCTTCTTCTTCAGACAGTCAGAAAGAAGTTATGAAGAACTCGTGTCTTGTATATATCTCTCTCACTCCACAATATGTCTCGTTTTCTCTCGCTCGCTTTTTTTTCCTGTCATTAAGTTCGACACACGCCGCGAAGATCGAAAAACGAAACGAAAAAACAAGAGAGTGAGTCTCTCCTTTCTCGTGTTTTACTCCAAGTTCCTTTTGCTGGCGAAGTCAAGAAGCGAATCTCGAAGGTCGAAAAACAAAACAAGAGAATAAATCTCAGTTTCTCGTTGTTGGCAAAGTTAAGTTATTAAATCTCGTTTCTCGTTGTTGGCAAAGTTAAGTTAAAATCAATTTCCTCCGCTGTTACACCACATCACTTAAGATTTCAAGGAGGGGCGAGGTCCTTCTCCCTTCCAGCTTGGGGTGTCGTCAAAAGTCCTACATGCGGTCACTTCGACGGGCGGCGGGTAACTAAGAAGGACAAGAAGAAGAAGAAGAGGGTGATGATGATGATGATGATGATGCAGAGGGCAGGAGGGAACACCCGAAAGTCGACACCCTCCTCTCTCGGCCACCGACGCAGACCAAATGCGGCTGGAGTCGACTTCTTTTTCTTTCGGCCTGGAACCGAGACGATTATTAGGAGGAGGGGAATGGGGGAGGAGCCTAAGACTGCCCAGTTCTCCTCCTCCTCCTCCTCCTACTCCTCTCTGCCTCACCCTCTTCCTCAGTCACCTTACCCGCTCCCATACCCAAGAGTTGGTCTTTCTTTCTCCTCCTCCTGCCAAGACCTGCTTCCAGAACCCGCGCACTTACCTTCGTCAGGCTAAAGACCACTTGATTCTGAGACTCCTGACGAAGGCGCTGCAGGACTGACGCAAGAGATTTTGAATACACTTATGAGACTCCTGAAAGATGCGGAGATACCTTCGTCAGGCTGAAGACCACTTGATTCTGAGACTCCTGACGAAGGCGCTGTAGGACTGACGCAAGAGATTCTGAATACACTTCTGAGACTCCTGACGGAGGCGCTGTAGGATTAACTACGGACTCCTGAAGGATGCGCAGATACCTTCGTCAGGCTAAAGGCACTTGATTCTGAGACTCCTGACGAAGGCGCTAAAGGATTAACGCAAGAGATTTTGAATACACTTCTGAGATTCCTGAAGAAGCGCCTGTAGGATTAACTACAGACTCCTGAAGGATGCGCAGATACCTTCGTCAGGCTAAAGACCACTTGATTCTGAGACTCCTGAAGAAGGCGCTGCAGGATTGACGTAAGAGATTTTGAATACACTTATGAGACTCCTGAAGGATGCGGAGATACCTTCGTCAGGCTTAAAGACCACTTGATTCTGAGACTCCTGACGAAGGCGCTGTAGGACTGACGCAAGAGATTTTGAATACAATTATGAGACTCCTGAAGAAGGCGCTGTAGGATTAGCCCAAGACATTTTTTATACTATGAGACTCCTGAAGGAGGTGCTGTAGGACTAACACAAGAGATTTTTAATACGCTTAGGTGACTCCTGAAGGAGGCGCCAAAGCTGCTAAGATACATATTTCCAAATGCCCTTACGCATGTTCAGAAATATGGGTTTTTCAAAAGATGAAAATTTCGTTTTTTGGGAAAAAAAACTAAACTTCGGGTAAATAGTTCCGAAGTTTAATTTTGAGAAAAATTAAACATTATTTTTTTTACTTTTTAATATCAGGAAAAAATATGTCAGTAATTTAACTTCTGGAAAATAGTTTTGAAGTTAAATTTTGAGAAAAATTAAGAATTATCTTTTTAACTTTCTGATATCAGGAAAAAATGCCAGAAATTTAACTTTTAGAAATAGTATTGAAGTTAAATTTTGAGAAAAAATATAAATTATTTCTTTCAAGTTTTAATATCAGGAAAAAAATATATCATTTAACTTTTGGAAAACAGTTCTGAAGTTAAATTTTGAGAAAAATAAACAATTACTTCTTTTAAGTTTTAATGCCAGCAAAAACCAAAATCAGAAATTGAATTCCTGGAAAAATAATTTTTTGAGTAAAAAACTTTAGAAATTATTTTTTTAACGTTTTAATGTCAGGAAAAAATATATCAGATATTAAGCTTCTGGGAAACAGTTCTGAAGTTGAATTCTGAATAAACAACTTCAATAAAATAATTTTTTAAATCGCTTTATTGTTAACAAACTCGAATTTCAGTTTTATTTCCCGAGAACTTGTATCCAAGCAACAACAAAACCTATTTTTTTTTCCTCAAGCCTTCAGAAAAACCCAAACTCTGCTGAAACCACTTCCACGAAATCAGCAAATCTGAATTTCCTCTTTATTCCGCGAAAATTTATGTCCCAGCAACATTAAAACAGCTTTTCTTTTTTTAAATTTCAGAAACCCCATATTCTGAAGCCACTTTCGCAAAATCTAAACATAAAATATATTCACATCTCGAAGAGATGGCTGAAGGCTATTATTTCAATCAATCTTCATCCGGGCACCTGCTCTTCCAAGAAATGCAGATTCCAGACTCCCCATCTAGACTCCAGACTGCCTATAGTCTGTGCGAGCCACAGATTAGCCTAATCCCTTCCTGGAAAGCAAGCAAGGGTCCAAATTATATCTTGCCATGGGTAATGGATCACCGGGCATGGCTACTCTCTTGCACACACACCTTTCTCGGAAACACTTTCACCTTTCCAGTTTTCTGTACAAGAAAACTATTGTGCCGGCTTTGTCTGTCCGTCCGCATTTTTCTTTCTGTCCGCCCTCAGATCTTAAAAACTACTGAGGCTAGAGGGCTGCAAATTGGTATGCTGATCATCCACCCACAAGTCATCAAACATACCAAATCGCAGCTCTCTAGCCTAAGTAGTTTTTATTTTATTTAAGGTTAAAGTTAGCCATAATCGGACTTCTGGCACCGATATAGGTACCAATAACAGCCCACCACCGGACTGTTGCTGAGTTCCATGGGCCGCCGCTAAGAGTTTCATGGGCCGTGGCTGAAAGTTTTATACAGCATTATACGGTGTACAGAAAACTCGATTGCGCCGAAGAAACTTCGGCGCATTTTTTACTTGTTTTTTGACGAAATCAAATTGAAGGCTTCACGTCGGAAGTACCTATACTGGAAAATCTAAGGACAGAAGTGTGTGTGTGTGTGTGTGTGTGTGTGTGTGTGTGTGTGTGTGTGTGTGTGTGTGTGTGTGTGTGTCCCTAACCCAAAACACAATATAAAACCACAATAATTCCAGCTTCGATACCTGTTTTATTATTATTGTTGTTGTTTTTGTGCTGTTACTCAAACCAAACAGTAATTTTGATCAAAACCATTTTTACTTTCGTTTCAAAGCTCGATTCTATTTTGTGTGTGTGTGTGTGTTCATAAACTAAACATAATCTAAAGCTACAATGATTCCATCTTCCGTACACGTTTATTAAATATTCTGCATGGTATTACCCAAACCACACTTCAATTTTGATCAAAACCATTTTTTTGACCTTTCTAGGAAGTCCAATTCTTCAGTAGCTAAATATTCTGAAAATGTAATGTAATCAAAAATAATAACAGGAAAAAGAGATGATTACAGGATACATTGAAGTTAAGTACCAGTATGTTATTATTATTATTATTATTATTATTATTATTATTATTATTATTATTATTATTATTATTATTATTATTATTATTATTCACGTTCTTACACAGATGGTCATGGTAATAAGAGATTAAATTTAAAATGGAAATAAATTAGTAAATATATCTTTATACATACTCTCTCTCTCTCTCTCTCTCTCTCTCTCTCTCTCTCTCTCTCTTTCTCTCTCTCTCTCTCTCTCTCTCTCTCTCTCTCTCTCTCTCTCTCTCTCTCAGGAAAATAACTTGAGAGAAATCTCTCTCTCTCTCTCATGAACATAACTTAGGAGAAAAATCTCTCTCTCTCTCTCTCTCTCTCTCTCTCTCTCTCTCTCTCTCTCTCTCTCTCTCTCTCTCTCTCTCTCTCTCTCTCTCGGAAAATAATTTACCGAAGAAAAAATCTCTCTCTCTCTCTCTCTCTCTCTTAAGAAAATAACTTACATAAAAGAAAAAATATTTCTCTCTCTCTCTCTCTCTCTCTCTCTCTCTCTCTCTCTCTCTCTCTCTCAGGAAAATAAGTTGAGAGAAAAATCTCGGTCTCTCTCTTTCTCTCTCTCATGAAAATCTCCTCCCGCATTATGGCCAGAATACGAAAAAGTTCCCAAACACTTCTCCGAGTATGTCTGACTATCTCCAAATCTTTATCTCCATCTCTCTACCTCCGCAAGATCTGCACCGTGATTTCTCGCGTCCTCCAGTCCTCAACCAACACCTGTGATTATCATCTTTAATCCTCAGCTTCTACCTCCTCCTACTTGAGAAGGATTCCGCCTCTCCTACCGGCGCGAGATAAAAAAGACAAAAGTAAAAAATGCGCCGAAGTTTCTTCATCGTAATCGAGTTTTCCGTACAGCCGCTACAGCGTACAATCAAGGCCACCGAAAATAGAGCTATCTTTCGGTGGTCTCGGTATGATGCTGTATGAGCCGCGGCCAGTGAAACTTTAACCACCGCCCGGTGGTAGCTTGGCTTATATCGTTGCCAGAGGCATGGTTATGGATAAGTTTAAGCTTATATACAATGAAAACTACTGAGGCTAGAGGGCTACAAATTGGTATGTTTGATGATTGGAGGGTGGGTGATCAACATACCAATTTGTAGCCCTCTAGCCTCAGTGGTTTGTAAGATCTGAGGGCGGACAGAATAAAGTGTGGACAGAAAAGTGCGGACAGAAAAAAGTGCGGACAGAAAAAAGTGCTGACAGAACAAAGTGCAGACAGAAAACTGTGCGGACAGAAAAAAGTGCGGACAGAATAAATTGCGGACAGAATAAATTGCGGACAGAAAAAATACGGACAGAATAAAGTGCCGACAGGAAAAATTGCGGACAGAACAAAGTACGGACAGGAAAAAGTGAGGACAGAAAAAGTGCGGACAGAATAAAGTGCGGACAGATAAAACCGGCACAATAGTTTTCTTTTACAGAAAACCAAAAAAAAGCAATTCCTATTTCTCGGTTTTATCCGCTTTTTGTTTGTT
This sequence comes from Macrobrachium rosenbergii, assembly GCF_040412425.1. Lineage (NCBI taxonomy): Eukaryota > Metazoa > Arthropoda > Malacostraca > Decapoda > Palaemonidae > Macrobrachium > Macrobrachium rosenbergii. The sequence continues at coordinate 25,907,230 of NC_089785.1, read as the reverse complement.
TATTTCTTTTATATAATTGCGCTAGATAGCTTCGTAAAATGCTCCAATACTCCTGCATTAAAATTATTAATATTTTTTAAATCTTATGTAGAAATGAGAAGCGATTATTTCAAGCCAGTTCGAATGCACTAAGGGAATGGTGTGTTTTAATTCAAATCTTGACTGGGATTATTATGAAACATTTCTCTCTCTCTCTCTCTCTCTCTCTCTCTCTCTCTCTCTCTCTCTCTCTCTCTCTCTCTCTGTGAAATTCTCCTGCCATTGAAAATGGAAAAACAGCAGTTTTTTGAGGTTGAAAACATTATAATGATACAAGATAACATCAGTTTCAATATTCACGTACTTCGGAATGCGGCTGCTAGCCACACCAACCTTCTGAACCAAGGCTGCGTCCAACTATAGTCTACTCTCTACCAGGTACTTGAGTTAAACTATTGATTTTTCGGGAATGGACCCCAAGAACTTCCGCCCACTCTTGGGATCGAATTCGGGATTTTTCCGAGAGATCCCAACGGCACAAGATGCAGTTCTCCACCCAGAATGGGGCTGTGACTACTCTGAGAGAGAGAGAGAGAGAGAGAGAGAGAGAGAGAGAGAGAGAGAGAGAGAGAAATTCAAAAACCTTTTACAACCGTTAATAAAATTATATATCCAGACAATTCAACTTTTCAGGTAAGGGAAATCTCGAAAAATCTATTCGTTCAGAGAGAGAGAGAGAGAGAGAGAGAGAGAGAGAGAGAGAGAGAGAGAGAGAGAGAGAGAGAGGTGATTATCAGTCTCTGTTACAGGATATCTTTCTGATATACACACAAACACAGTTATGAGAGAGAGAGAGAGAGAGAGAGAGAGAGAGAGAGAGAGAGAGAGAGAGAGAGAGAGAGAGAGATACAAGGTCCTTTCATCCTTATCATTCTCATCTACAGACAAAAACAAGATTTTTTTTTTTAAGAAGCTCCTCAGGACAAATGGAACAATAGGACACAGGTTGTAAGGATGGTTGTTTACAAGGACTTTAAATCTCTCTCTCTCTCTCTCTCTCTCTCTCTCTCTCTCTCTCTCTCTCTCTCTGTGAAGCACCCTGAAACGGATCTTACCTGTCGCCTGTTCGCCCACGCCCCCTGCAATTAACACATTTCGACACCGCCCTGATAATAATTCTTCAGGATCTGTCTTTTGAGACTTTGGGTGCATCGCGGCTTCACGTCCGTGATTTATTTGCAGGGAGTTTCAGAGGCCTGAAACTAAGGAGTTCCTTTCGTTCCCGAGGAGTTTAAAGACTTTTGGAGGGCTGAACTTAAGTAGGTCTTTTGTTTCCAAGGAGTTGAAAGACTTTTGGAGGGCTGAAACTAAGAAGTTTCTTTCTTTCTTTCGTTTCCAAGGAGTTGAAAGACTTTTGGAGAGCTGAAACCAGGAGTTTCTTTCCTGACCAAGGAGTTGAAAGACTTTTGGAGGGCTGAAACCAGGAGTTTCTTTCCTTTCCAAGGAGTTGAAAGGCTGAAACTAAGGAGTTTCTTTCCTTTCCAAGGAATTTAAAGACTTCTGGAAGCAAAGAAGACACTTTCCAGGGACTTACAGACTTCTGGAGCCAAAATTTTCAGTTTCCAGGAAGTTTCATTCTGGAAACTGGAGTTTCATTCTTTTGCTGAAACCGAAGAGTTTCTTTCCTTTCCAAAGGGTTGAAAGATTTCTGGAAGCAAAGAAGGCACTTTCCAGGGACTTTTCCGACTTCTGAAGCAGACTTTTTCAATTTCCCGGGAGTTCAGACTTTTTAAATACGCTTCGGGAAAAGAATTGTCTTTTCAGGGAGTTTCAGACTTTTTTGGAATCCGAGGGACATCTTATGGAAGCTCCCAAGACTGAGACAAGGAGTTTCTAGAGAATTTCAGACAAAAGGAGACCTTCCACGCACTTTCAGACTTCTGAAAATAAAGAAGTCTTTCCATGGAGTTTCAGACTACTGAAAATGAAGGGAGTCCTTCCAGGAAGTTTCAGACTTCTGAAAATAAAGATATCCTTTCTTGAGTTTCAGACTTTTGTAAATAAAGGAGTCTTTCAGGCAGTTTCAGATTTCTGAAATTAAAGAAGGCTTTCCATGGAGTTTCAGACTTCAGAAATTTAAGAAATTTGTCCAGAGCATTTAAAGGCTCTTGAGAATACTGGAGTCTTTCCAGGAATCTTTCCAGGTAATTCCAGGTTTAGAAAGTAGAGAGAGTTTTTTAAAAGTTAGATTTCAGATGGGGACACTATGGAAAGCTTTCCAGGGAGTCTACTACACTCTCTGGAAACCTGGAGAAAGTCAGGCAACGAAAAAAATTAATTCCTGGAATCCCGCAGCTGGAAGTGTGTCAATACGAGAGGCTCCCACAATCAGGTCCTGACGAAATTTTTGAAGCTTTGTGAATAAATAATACAAACATGAATAGAAGTTTGATATCAATATCTAAGATATTAAAATAACAAGGGCTCAGCGATGATCCCTAGGGAACACCACTCTAAAACAAGGTTAAAATAACAAGGGCTCAGCGATGATCCCTACGGAACACCACTCTAAAACAAGGTCGCACGCTGGCATAAGGCCAGATTAATCTCAACCCAACTAACCAGCCGTGGAGAAATAACACCTTTTATGAACGCCAGACCTTGAACCTTGACTTTTGACAAAAGGGGTTTATTCTCCCGTCAGTTATAGTCATTAAGAGGAAGGCAAAGTTGCAATAACTTTTTTCCTTGTTGCATCCTTAGCAATTGCAGGTTGGTGTACCTGTCATTAGTGATATTCCAATCAACGGGAAGGAATTTTAAAAATAAAAAAAAATAAAATTTTAAATCCAGTATCTTTCAGTTTTCTGAAAAGAAAACTGTTGTGCTGGCTTTGTCTGTCCTTCCGCACGTTATTCTGTCCGCAGTTTTTCTGTCCGCTCTCAGATCTTAAAAACTACTGAGGCTAGATGGCTGCAAATTGGTATGTTGATCATCCACCCTCCAGTCATCGAACATACCAAATTGCAGCCCTCTAGCCTCGGTAGTTTTTAAAATTTTATTCAAAGTTAAAGTTAGCCATAATTCTGATTCTGGCAATGATATAAGCCAGGCCACCACTGGGCCTGTTTAAAGTTTCATGGGCCGCGGCTCATACAGCATTATACCGAGACCATCGACAGATAGATCTATTTTCGGTGGCCCTGATTATACGCTGTAGCGGCTGTACAGAAAACTTGTTTTTCCTTATGTCCTTCGTTTCAGCGTATGACTCAGCCGTTACTTATATATATAACTAGGAAGGACACATCACAGGCCTACATAACTCCTAGATTTCACACATCATAGGTCAACATAATCTCTACATTTGACACATCACAAGCCTACCTAATTCCTAGGTGGGAACTTATCACAGATCTATGACGGCTAAAAACTTAATCAACTTTATCACCAGGCTAATCTCCTCTCGACTCCAGCTGAAAGAGTCATTCCCTTCACTTTCCATTTTGTCGGGGTGTTGGGTCACAGCGCTTTAATAATGTTTGTCAGGTCACTGGTTGACCTTGTTCCCCGAATCTGATCGTAATGGATTTCTCTGTCTCTCTCTCTCTTTCTCTTTCTCTCTGTGTCACTCATTGAGGGGAGAATTGTGTAATTTTTCTTAATTATGCTTCTCTCTCTCTCTCTCTCTCTCTCTCTCTCTCTCTCTCTCTCTCTCTCTCTCTCTCTCTTGAAGGTTTGTGTAATGTTTCTCTCTCTCTCTCTCTCTCTCTCTCTCTCTCTCTCTCTCTCTCTCTCTCATGGAGTGAAGAATTGTGTAATTTTTCTTAATAATACCTCTCTCTCTCTCTCTCTCTCTCTCTCTCTCTCTCATGAAAGTTTGTGTTGCTCATTTATATTCTCATTCTCTCTCTCTCTCTCTCTCTCTCTCTCTCTCTCTCTCTCTCTCTCTCTCTCTCTCTCTCTCTCTCTCTCTCTATCATGGAGTGAAAGGTTGTGTAATGTTTCTTAATTATATCTTTTCCTTCCACACTCTCTCTCTCTCTCTCTCTCTCTCTCTCTCTCTCTCTCTCTCTCTCTCTCTCTCTCTCTCTCGCTCTCTCTCTCTCTGGCCTTTTCACTTTCATTATGGCGTTCACTTGAACATCGACCTATCTATTTTCTAGTTTTATTTGATTTTAAAACCGTTTCTGCTTTGTCATTTCGAGGACAGACTGTGCTTGCCTGATTGCTGGTATAAGCAAGTACTGGTTGCTTTAAATAGGTCTCTCTTTTTTTAATAACTGATTTCCACTTTCACTGGAACCGAGTTATCTTGAATTTGATCTCTCTCTCTCTCTCTCTCTCTCTCTCTCTCTCTCTCTCTCTCTCTCTCTCTCTCTCTCTCTCTGTCTGTCCTTATTTCTTGAGGCAGCAAAATAAAAAAATTGTAAAAATGACACAACTCACACATGCATACACACAAATAGAGCTATTTCACAATTTACACCAAAGCAAAGTCCAGTCCAGTTGTCAAATTTATATATATATATATATATATATATATATATACATATATACTTATACCCTTTTTCCTGGGAATTCCGAACGGCTAGCTATCTCATGTCTGAATAATTCTCCCTCATTCTCAAAATCTCCTTTCATCTGCGGGAACCACGAATATCAAATCTAAGAATATTTGAAAATTCAAAATGTACTTTTCAATTCGTTCCGCCAAATTCCAAAATAATAAAACGAAAAGGAAACGAAAGAATATTTAGAAACAGAATTACGTAAGGAATGTTAAAGAATATATCCTTTTAGTATACGTGAGAAATTTGAATTCCACTTACTGTATAAATTAAAAAAACGTGATTGAAAATATACATATACATATATATATATATATATATATATATATATATATACATATATATATATATATATATATATATATATATATATATATATATATATATATATATATAGTTCTAAGTTATCCTTCCAAAACTATACACTTTTTAGGCCACAGACTTCTTATCGAATACTTTCCACCTATCTCTCCATAAACCAGCTTCCATAAATTCAAATTAGCAAAAACAAAATATATATATTTATATATATATTTTTTATATTACTCTTCCTCAAAATTATGTGCGTTTATACCCGGTCACCTTATCCCAAAGCGCTTATTATAATTCAAAAAAAAAATGCTGAGTCATGCTTTCTAAAAAAAAACCACCAACCTTGACTCAAGTTTGGAAAGGAAAAAAAAAACTGTACTTTCTACATACTTTCCTTTCCCTGTGTACGAATTGGCAAATACACATACACACACATACACATACACATACACACACACAAAAACACACACACACACACTCCAGGAATGTTGGGTATTAATTTTTTTCCTTTTTCAATTTTTCTTTTAATTTTGCTTGATAGAATTTTTCCTTCAATATCTTTTTTTAAATCTATACTTTCATCTATATTATACTTGTACTTATGGCTTATAGCTCGTCGATATAGCGTATTTATAGACGGTTTAGATTAACAAAAATATAAATTTTTTTTTAATTGATTCTGTCCTTTAAAGTCCTTAGATCTGATCAAAGAGAAGTTTAGTAAATATATATATATATATATATATATATATATATATATATATATATATATATAATGTATATATATATATGTATATGTATATATGTATATATGTATATATATTATATAAATACATATATAAATACTGTATTATGACTCCCTTCATCAATAGTACTACTGCTGCCATTCATGTTTATCTAATCGCGTCGAATAAACATATAGACAATTCTTCTTCTTCTTCTTCTTCCTTTTTCGGGTGACTTTACCTCTTGTTTACAACTTGTCCTTCTCCCCCTCTCCCCTCTCCCCCCCTCTCTCTCTCTCTCTCTCACTCTCTCTCTCTCTCTCTCTCTCCCTCTCTCACCTCTTCTTCTTGCAATCTCTCGCAGTAAATCTTCCCGCGCCATTTCGCCTGTCAGTGATACGAGAGCATGGACAGAATTTCTAATACTTCATGAGAGAGAGAGAGAGAGAGAGAGAGAGAGAGAGAGAGAGAGGTTCTTTCTCTCTGTTTCTGTCTCCGTCTCTCTCTCTCTCTCTCTCAATACTTTACGTAACTACTGTCACTCTTCAGAAGCCACTTGGCGTAAGAGCCGCGCAAATTTGCCCAGTGAGACTGATCAAACATCAAACACTCTCCCTTGAAAACAAGTGACAATTGCGCACTTAGCACTTCATTTCACAGCCCGAGAGATCAGTCGATAGCGCTATTGGCTCCCAGGATGCCCAAGTGCCCCGATAGCGTCCTTAGGGAGCGTGGGCATAAGGGGTAAAAGGAGATGTATAATAGGTTTTTAAGGGGGGTATCGGTCTAGTGCTATCGAACCACAAAGAGCTTAAGACATACTGACAGCTTTGGCGGTCTCCCTCCTCCTGTCTCGCCTCTGTGCAGCTTTCTCGTAGTTTTTTCTTTTTTTTTGGTCTTTCTATACCCTACAAACCTACATATTCTCTCTCTCTCTCTCTCTCTCTCTCTCTCTCTCTCTCTCTCTCTCTCTCTCTCTCTCTCCAGCACAAAGGCATAGCCATCATTGAGGACTTCACAAGAGAATTAACTAGTCTTAACATAGGTCTAGGAAATTCGAGAATATCTGGATAATATTGAACATTAATGCCTTCATTACTGTACCCTACAGACCTCTCTCTCTCTCTCTCTCTCTCTCTCTCTCTCTCTCTCTCTCTCTCTCCAACACAGAGACATAGCCACCATTGAGAACTTCACGAGAGAACTTGGCTTAACATAGGTCTAGGAAACACGAGAATATTTAGATATTTTGAACATTAATGCTTCATTACTATACCCTGTAGACTTATAATTCTCTCTCTCTCTCTCTCTCTCTCTCTCTCTCTCTCTCTCTCTCTCTCTCTCTCTCTCTCTCCAACACAACCGCATACACACCTATCTTAACATAGGTCTAGAATACGCGAGGAAATTGAGATATCTCACATTATTGTTTAATTA
>NC_089785.1:25877706-25895206 GCF_040412425.1 Macrobrachium rosenbergii | reverse complement strand
TTTGTCAAATACAGAGTCATTCCTTTGTCAAATACTGAGTGGTTCCTTTGTCAAATTCTGAGTGATTCCTTTGTCAAATACAGAGTGATTCCTTTGTCAAATACCGAATTCACGTGAAATACTACAATACGATGAATCTGTAGTAATCATTATCATTCTGTCATTCATGAATGAAATTTGTAAAGGGGAAAAACATTGATAGGCAACTGAACAAAAAATTATGCCTATTAGTTAGTTTCACTTGATATTATAAATATTAATATTTTTACGTATTTCAAGCAATAATATTTTAATTTGATTTTTAAGCAATTTATCAATGAACTCACGTTTTACTTAATAGTATTTTAAAAATTATTCTTCCATTAAATATAGGTTAAAATTCTAATTCATAAAACGATTATGCGTCAAAAATATTCAAAAAATAAAATAATTGTTAAAACTCCTAAGATGAATTGCAGCCATTGGACGGGGGGCTGGCCAGAGTGGGAGTGGCTGACGTGACGTAATCGAATCTGATTGGTTGAAAGGGGTAAAGGACTCAACCCCTTTTTATTCTTCTTATACAAGATTGGAGACTGAAACCGAGGTCAGGGATATATAAATATATATTTTTTTTATTAAAATTAACTTTATCTTTACAGGTTTTAGGGGAGAAAATGAGGAAAATTCTGTTATCAAACTGATAATTTTTTTATTAGTTATTTTCTCTTTTAATGATTTGTTTTTGTATATTGCAAGAAATTCAATGGAAAATGAATGAATTGACCTGTTGACTTCAAATATTGACTGTCATCTCTCTCTCTCTCTCTCTCTTCTCTCTCTCTCTCTCTCTCTCTCTCTCTCTCTCTCTCTATATCTATATATATATATATATATATATATATATATATATATATATATATATATATATATATATATATATATATATATATATATATATATATATTATATATATATATATATATATATATATATATATATATATATATTATATATATACGTATATATATACATATATACAAGATGAAAAGTCAATTATTTACAATACAAGAGTCCTTCTCTCTCTCTCTCTCTCTCTCTCTCTCTCTCTCTCTCTCTCTCTCTCTCTCTCTCTCTCTCTCTCTCTCTCTCTCTCTCCCCAAAGCAAGGAGTAGCTCGCCATCCTAACCTCCCCAATCCCCACACCCAACAAACAGGCCCTAAAAACAAACATACAAACACACAAACACATCTTCAGAGGGCAGAGGTCAACTCTTTAAATGTTGGTTATCCTGTAATCTCACTACAGCTGTATGGGCAGGTATGGATATAGAAGGAGGGTGGGGGTTGGGGTTGTTAGAACTGGCTATTTGGTCCTGTAGAGAGAGAGAGAGAGAGAGAGAGAGAGAGAGAGAGAGAGAGAGAGAGAGAGAGAGGTATTTACAATTAATGAAAGTAAATTTACCTCAATGAAAAGATCTCAGAAATGAGAACTGTAAAGGCTACAGAAACGAGAGAGAGAGAGAGAGAGAGAGAGAGAGAGAGAGAGAGAGAGAGAGAGAGAGAGAGAGAGACTTACAAGTAAAGAAAGTAAAATTAACTTAAAGGAAATGACATTAAAAATGAATTGTAAAAGCTACAGTAACAAGAGAGAGAGAGAGAGAGAGAGAGAGAGAGAGAGAGAGAGAGAGAGAGAGAGAGAGAGAGAGAGAGCCTTCTAAAACCGATTACAAAAAATAATTACCAAAGATACCATTTTTCACAGACATTCAGTGTCTTAATCTTGAGAAATCCACATCACAACACTTGACAAAAATCTACTCCAGAGACGAAAGGAGTTGACGCAAGACCTCACTCCACTCCTTTCCAGGGTGGGAATACCAAGACCTTCTGACCTGCTGCCTGACCTGTCAAGATGGACGAACTCCTGACCTGTCAGACTGACTAAATCGGTCACATGAGAATCCCCGAGAGAGACACCAGAGTTAATCGAGGTCGCTCGATCGTAAACGAAAAACGACTCAGTTCCTACGTCTTGGCGGATGAAATACGACGTCGTTACGTCGCCTGACGCAGGCGTAGCGAATTTCCAGCGCCGGCGTTTTGAAATAGAAGTATATGCCCCCTTTATGCGCCGGTTTGAATTCGCTTTAGTCGTTCCTAAATTCCCAAGAATTCAAATACTATTATTTTTCTCGTCTCTCCTCCTCGCATCATCTGGGCGGCGCGCCATTTTGTAGCAGGAGTGAAAGCGGCATTGAGGCACGAAAAGTGTGTCGGCTTAGAGGTCGTGTGTGTGTATGTGTGTGTGTGTGTGTGTATGAGAGTGAGTGCGAGTGTGAGAGGGAGAGTGCAAAAGTGGGTCAGGATGTGAGAGTGATAGCGGCCTTTTTTATGTCAGTGTGTGTGAGAGAGAGAGAGGGAGAGTACGCAACTAGGTCATGTGGATTTTGGTTTTCGTTAGTTCTCTGAGCTGAGAGAGAGAGAGAGAGAGAGAGAGAGAGAGAGAGAGAGAGAGAGAGAGAGAGAGAGAGAGAGAGAGAGAGAGAGAGAGAAATCCCTAATAATTGAATATATGACAAAACTAACCAAATAACTTTGTAGCCTTGTTTCAGAGAGAGAGAGAGAGAGAGAGAGAGAGAGAGAGAGAGAGAGAGAGAGAGAGAGAGAGAGAGAGAGAGAGAGAGAGAGAGAGAAATCCCCAATATAACTGAATATGACAAAACTAACCAAATAACTTTTTAGCCTTGAGAGAGAGAGAGAGAGAGAGAGAGAGAGAGAGAGAGAGAGAGAGAGAGAGAGAGAGAGAGAGAGAGGGAGAGAGAGAGAGGGAGATTGAAATCCTAAACTCACCAGCTCTCGCTAACTAATGACCAAATTCGACATCCATCCTTCCTCCTCGGGGATTCCTTCGGTCAAGGAGGAGGAATGGGGTCGTAGATCTCTCTCTCTCTCTCTCTCTCTCTCTCTCTCTCTCTCTCTCTCTCTCTCTCTCTCTCAAGAGTCCGAGAGGTCGACAAAACAAGTCATGTCTCCTTCAGAAGGTCCACTTATGTGTCATCATTATTTGACGACTGAATGGAAGGTTGTAGAAGCAAGTGGAAAGGAGAACTGGAACGGGAACTGGAATGGGAATGGGGAATTAATGGAATGGAAAAGGGAGGGGGGGAGGTAAGGAATTGTAATGGAAGGGTTAGGAATCAAACCGTGACCAATTCTGAATGAACTGAGGTCAAAAGTGACCCCCATATTAAGAGAATGCAAATTAAATCAGTGAAACTAATTCTAAACTCGTCCTATGTGAAACCATTTGACCTCTGTTGACTTGACCAGTGACCTCACGTGCCTGGAGTTTAGTTGACTGCGATTGATCCAATAATCCTTAATGAACTGTGGTCAAAAGTGACCCCCATATTAAGAGAATGCAAATTAAATCAGTGAAGCTAATTTTAAACTCGTCCTATGTGAAACCATTTGACCTGGATTGACCTGACCAGTGACATCAAATACCTGGTGATTAGTCGACTGTGATTGATCCAAAAATCCTCAATGAACTGGGGTCAAAAGTGGCCCGTATTTCACATGAAGGAAAAACAAAGGTATTTGTGAAATATTAATTCTAAACTCGTCCTAGGTCAAACAATTTGACCTCTGCTGACCTAAATATGAACTGTCTACCTGGCGATTAGTCGACTGTGATTGATCCAATAATCCTTAATGAACTGGGGTCAAAAGTGACCCACATTTCGTATTAAAAGAACGCAAAAGTGATTCTGAAGTCCTAGGCTAAACCATTTGACCTCAGTTGACCTAGGCAGTGAACTTAAGTACCCAGTGCTCAATCGACTGTGTCGGGTAGCTGCCGGGCATAAATACTTCCCAGGACAAAGGACATTTTAACAAGATTTCAAATTTACAAAACGATAAACATTACCTAAAATTAGGAAACATTTCATGAAGTCTACAATAAAGGCGTCATTTTAAGCAAGAAAAAAATCAATTTCTTTTGGTTGGTAAGAGTCAAGAGGGTCCACACTAGGCCTCTTTCAAGATTGGATTCATTTAAACCAACCAAACAATTAATAAAGTTTATTCAGTGACAGAACTGAAAAATTACCTTTAAACCAAATTCAATTTTAAGCCAAGAGACGAAACGTATGAGAGAGAGAGAGAGAGAGAGAGAGAGAGAGAGAGAGAGAGAGAGAGAGAGAGAGAGAGAGAAACAATTCGAGGTAGGGCCCCTTGTTTGAAGGCCCTACTCGGCATACAAATGAGTTCATCTGGAGTTCTTTTGTTAGCGCATCGCCCCTTGAAACCTCAGGTTTTATGTGGACTTTAGACTCCGGCACAGGACGTTAAAAGATGAAGCGAGATCTCTATCGGATCGTTTAGGATCGTCTATTAATTACGACCTGGAAGAAGAAGAAGAAGAAGAAGAAGAAGAAGAAGAAGAAGAAGAAGAAGAAGAAGAAGAAGAAGAAGAAGAAGAAGAAGAAGAAGAAGAAGAAGGACTGAAAGCTGATAGGCAACCATGCATGGCTTTTTATGAAGGACAGGGAGGAACAGACAGTAGTTCTTTAGCTGGAAATGTCAAGAGAAAGTAGAAGAAGGAATTTCTGGAATGGAATGGAAAAGGGTCAATGAATCTTCAGATGTGAATATTAGGAAAGAGAGAGACTTCCTGGAATGGAATAAGCTAGAAGGCTTCCTGGAATGGAATAAGCAAGACTTTCAGTAATGGAATAAGCAAGAAGACTTCCTGGGAAGGAATGGAATAAGCCAGAAGACTTCCTGGAATGGAATAAGCAAGACTTCCTGGAATGGAATAAGCCAGAAGGCTTCCTGGAATGGAATAAGCCAGAGGACTTCCTGGAATGGAATAAGCAAGACTTTCAGTAATGGAATAAGCAAGAATGATTCCTGGGAAGGAATGGAGTAAGCAAGAAGGCTTCTCGTAATGGAATAAGCAAGAATACTTCCTGGAAAGGAATGGAATAAGCAAGAAGCCTTCCTGGGAAGGAATGGAATAAGCAAGAAGACTTCCTGGAAAGGAATGGAATAAGCAAGAAGGCTTCCTGGAAAGGAATGGAATAAGCAAGAAGGCTTCCTGGAATGGAATAAGCAAGACCAGAAGACTTCCTGGAATGGAATAAGCAAGAATTTCTGTAATGGAATAAGCAAGAAGACTTCCTGGAAAGGAATGGAATAAGCAAGAAGCCTTCCTGGGAAGGAATGGAATAAGCAAGAAAACTTCTTGGAAAGGAATGGAATAAGCAAGAAAACTTCTTGGAAAGAAATGGAATAAGCAAGAAAACTTCTTGGAAAGGAATGGAATAAGCAAGAAGCCTTCCTGGAAAGGAATGGAATAAGCAAGAAAACTTCTTGGAAAGGAATGGAATAAGCAAGAAAACTTCTTGGAAAGGAATGGAATAAGTAAGAAGACTTCCTGGAAAGGAATGGAATAAGCAAGAAGACTTCCTGGAAAGGAATGGAATAAGCAAGAAGAGTTACCAACTCTTCAGCAGCGGCTGATGGACAAGGAAAGACTTCCTGGAAGCTGGAAACAAATCTTCAGGAACTGGAAGCTAATCGTGAAGAATCTTTTAAAAGTGGGAATCTGCCTCTTCTTAAACTGGAACCTCTAAACATTGGGAAGAATCCCAATTTGGTAAAAAACTCTATTTAGCAAGAATCTCTCATTGGAAAAAAAAACTTTAAACACTGGAAAGAATCTCACACTGGGAAAGAAGCCTTTAAAAATAAGAAAGAATCTCACACTAGGATAAAAACTCTAAAAATAAGAAAGAATCTCTAGTGTAAAAAAAAACCCTCTAAAAATGTGAAAAAATTTCTAGTGAGGAAAAAACCTCCAACATAGCTACAATTAGAAAAGGACCACATGGAAATATAAAAAAATAAAAATAGCCAAATTAGTGACATTGACATAACATGACATTACCTGACATGACCTGCCTCTTAAACCAGAAAAGGGTTCTATAAATCTTGAAAAGGCTACATAAACTTGGAAAAGGGGTTTCATAAACCTGGAAAGGGGTTTTATAACCTTGGAAAATGTTTTATAAACCTGGAAAAGAGCCTTTCAGACCTGAATAAGGCACTAAAAAACCTGGAAAAGGGTTTTATAAACCTGGAAAAGTCTTGCGTACCTGGAAAAGGCACTTAAAACCTGGAAAATGGTTTTGGAAGCCTGAAAAAAGATTTCATAAACCTGGAAAAGAATTCAGTATGTCTCATATAAATGGAACAGCCAAGCAGAACTGGAAAGTTGCCATATAAATCTGGAAAAGGAACCTATGGTCCTGGAAAAGAAATTTATGGTCCTGGGAAAGGAACCTGTGGTCCTGGAAAAGGAACCTGTGGTCCTGAAAAAAGGAACCTGTGGTCCTGGAAAGGGAACCTGTGGTCTTGGAAAGGGAACCTATGGTCCTAGAAAAGGAACCTGTGGTCCTGGAAAAGGAACCTGTGGTCCTGGAAAGGGAACCTGTGGTCCTGGAAAAGTAGCCTATGGTCCTGGAAAAGGAACCTGTGGTCCTGGAAAAGGAACCTGTGGTCCTGGAAAGGGAATCTGTGGTCCTGGAAAGGGAACCTGTGTTCCTGGAAAAGGAACCTATGATCCTGGAAAAGGAACCTAAGGTCCTGGAAAAACAATTTGTGGTTCTGGAAAAAGAACCCGTGGTCATGGAAAAGGAACCTATGGTCCTAGAAAAGGAACCTGTGGTCCTGAAAAAAGGAACCTGTTTTCCTGGAAAAGGAACCTATGATCCTTTAAAAGGAACCTATGGTCCTGAAAAAGGAACCTATGTTCCTGGAAAAGGAACATACGGTCCTGGAAAAGGAACCTACGGTCCTGGACTAGGAACCTTAATCCAAACTCGCACAGGCCGAAAAAAAATTATGCAGGTATCCACGAAAGAAAAACAAATGAAAGATGAGTAGAATTTATGCCATATGTAAATTAGTCTCATCAAATAGTTCCACTTCAACCGAGAGAGAGAGAGAGAGAGAGAGAGAGAGAGAGAGAGAGAGAGAGAGAGAGAGAGAGAGAGAGAGAGATGACACCTCGGAGGGTTTCTAGGACAAGTGCGAGTGTACTGGATCTTTTCCTCATTGTTTTGTTTTCTTCTTCTTCTTCTTCTTAGTGAAAGCTGGGCTGAGTTGACCCTCAGATGACCTACTATACGGCGCTAGGGCCAATTATCAAGAAGAGGTGTACCCATGTATGTGGCATCTACCCACATATTACGAGGTTGTGGTGCGGGCAAGAGCCCGTGTGGGTATGTGGGTAACTTTACGTGGTATGTGGGCATATGCGGGTAACTTCATAAAGCTAAAACCATTCAGAAAACGATCCTATGTGGTACTACAGTCAGCCATTATATCAGGGTTCAGAGCTCTCTATAAAAGTTAATAATTCTCGTGTTTTTAATTACGTTTTCTTTAATATTTATTCTTGTACGTGTTCTGTTATCCCCCTTTTATCGTTTTATACTTATTCCTTATATTCTGTGACCCTCGGTAACCCCATATTGCTAAAAAAAAAAAAAAAATTTAAACGCTCTCATGTGGTACTAGCGTCAGCCATTATCAAAGTTCACAGACCTACGTAGACTAACAACTGTAAATTCTCGTGTTTTTAATTACGTTTTCTTTAATATTTATTCTTGTACGTGTTCTGTTATCCCCCTTTTATCGTTTCATACTTATTCTTTACATTCTGTGACCCTCGGTAATTTGATATTGCAAAAAATAGAAAAAAAGAAAAACACACCAATTTGTGGTACTAGCGTCAGCCATTATCAATGTCCGCTTCAATACGTAGCCTAACAAAAACTTCTAATTCTTCCCCTTCTTTTTTTATTTAAATTACATCTTCGTTACTTACTCTCGTACGTATTCCACTGTCACCCTTTTATCGTCTCGTTCTTATATATTCTTTATATATTCTGTGCTACAAGAATATGCGCGCGCATTCTGAAACACATTGTCCTAACCAGTTTTTCCTGAATATTTATGAGCTCGCCTCTGGCAATTTACCCCAGGTGGATATATTTCTGGCTATTTATTCGAGATGGCAGCCAGTGACAGGTCATTCTTGATGGCAGCTTCTGATGGGAGTGCTGTCAGTCTATGCAAGAGGGCAGCTTCTGCTGACAGCTCATTCAAGAAGGCAGCTTCTGCTAGCAGTTTACGCAAGACGGCAGTTTCTGCTGCCAGTTTATCAGCGATGGCAGCTTCTGCAGGTAGTTTATCAAAGATGACAGCTTCTGCAGGTGTTTATCAAAGATGGCAGCTTCTCCTGCAGTAGGCCTATAACAAAGATGGCAGCTTCTGCTGGGAGTAGGCCTATATCCAAAACGGCAGATTCTACAGCCATTTTATTAAAGTTGAAAATTCCTGCCAGCAATTTATCATCAAAGATGGCAGCTTCTGATAGCAGTTTACGCAAGATGGCAGCCTCAGCCGAGGGAAGGATCCTTTCCCATAATAATAAAAAACAAGAAAGAAAAAATTCCGAAACAGGTTTTCAGATCTGCGCCAAGACGGAAGCCGACGTGTGAAACCATCGGCTCCCTTCCTGATGAACGATTCATTCGTCTTCGGGAAGAGTTATTATTAATCTCTCTCTCTCTCTCTCTCTCTCTCTCTCTCTCTCTCTCTCTCATATGCTCAGACTTTGCACAGATACTTTGCTCCTATATAATGTGTAAGGTTTTCTCTCTCTCTCTCTCTCTCTCTCTCTCTCTCTCTCTCTCTCTCTCGTGAGCGATATATCATAAAATGCTCACATTTGACAGAGTTATGGAGCCCCAAAATTTGGCCCACTCATTTGGGAGGGAGTTTTGTCGTGCAAAGGGTCAGGTGTAATCAATTTTTTTTTTTAATAATTCATAACTCAGAAACAATTTACTAAAACTGGTTTGGTTAATAAAAAATTTATGGAAGTTTTTTCTAAGTTAATAAAAACTTCTGTTATTAAGGAAACTGGTTTTATTCTTTTATTTGGAGTTGTAAATGTAATATATATTCGTTTGTATTGTTTTGGAATAAAAATAAACTTACAATAAATTCAAAAACTATAAAAGTTTAAGTTAGAACTTAGGCCTAATGCTCTGGAATAAAATAAACTTAAAAATAAATTCAAAAACTATAAAAATGTAAGTTACAATTTTGGCCTAATGTTTTGGAATAAAAATAAACTTAAAAATAAATTCATAATCTATAAAACTGTAAGTGTAAGCTACAATTTCGATCTAATGTTTTGGAGTAAAAATAAATTTAAAAATAGGACTAGATTCAAAAAGTTATTCTATAACATAAGCCTAGATTTAAAAACTTATTCCATAGCATTGGACTACATTTTAAAAACTTATTCCATAACACAGGCCTAGATTTAAAGTTATCCTATATAATGGGCCTCTATTTTAAAACTTATTCAATAACATATGCCGAGATTTTAAAAACTTATTCTGTAACCTAGGCCTAGGTTTTAAAACTTATTTCATAACATAGGCCTTGGTAAAGATAAACCCCGCAAACGGTAACTAACAAATTCAGATATAAAACACGGTTTAAATGACGGAAGCGGTTTAAAAAAAACATTTTAAAACGGAAAAATTCCAGAAAAAACAACCTGCATTTGGTAAAAACACCAAACATGACGAAAAGTAACCCAAAAGGGCCTATGATGGTGATTGTATCTAACGGTAACTGTTATTAAAAACTTCAGGCACAAAAAACGCTTTAAAAGCCAAAAACAGAATAAGAAAAACATTTAAAAACAAACAACCTTTCTAGGAAAAACAACCTGCATTTGATCAAACCAGAAAAACACACTTCCAAAAAACGTAGTGGGCCATCTCACCTAACCTCCCCATCCTAACCTAACCTTCCCCTTAAACAAATTAATAAAACCTAACCTTACTTTAGGGGGGGAGGGGGGTCCTCAGCCCCTTTACACCTTTTTATATAATAAAAAACATGCACTATATATAAATAATAAAAACATGCGCTAGGCCTACCTGTAGGTCTAAAGACGACACCCGAGCTCTAGAAGGCTGCTGTGTTGAGCTTTGCTTGGAGATACGACAGTTTATCCACGAAAATACAAGAGACATCCTCTCCCTGACGCCTGGATAAGGATGTATAAGGATGTAGCAGGATGTATCAGGATGTATGAGGATGTATCTGACCTCATTGCGAAATGTGACATCAAAATGTAAATGTAGAAATCCGTGCAAAACTTGTCCAAGATGGCTAAAGGCGTCGTTCATCCAGCAAAATATGTTCGATAATCCTCTCCCAGACAGCTGGATGCCGCTGGATATGGATGTATGAGGATGTACCAGGATGTGTGAGGATGTATCTGACCCATTTCGCCGGAAATCTGACCTCATCGCGAAATCTGACATCAAAATGTAGCTATATACATTCTTGCAAAACTCGTCCAAGATGGCTACGGCGTCGTTCATCCATCAGTATATAGGTATAATATCCTGCCCCTGACGACAGGATATCCTTGGATAAGGATTAATGAGGATGGATAAGGATGGGTCAGGATGTAGCTGTCCCATTTTGCCGAAAATACGACCCCTATCCCGAAATCCGCCTTCGAAACCCAGCCGTAAACATCGTACTAAACTCATCAAAGCGGTCTCAGGCGTAGGTCCTGTGGTACGCCATTACACAAACCCAAATTTACACAAGACTAAATTTCACAAACACCAAATTTACAAACAAACACGTAGGCCTATTGGTTGTGAATCTCTGCTGTCCCAGCATCCAATTTCACGCCATTAATATGAAAAAGTTATTGCTTAATAATTTTTTTCAGGAGAATTGATTCAGACCGAACACTTGCACTGTAAAGTTGTCAACGAAGTGTTTTGGGCGGGCCAGGGGATTGGGCGTCCTTGTACTTGGTCCGTTCAGTGTGATGGGGGGACGTGTAGTGGTATATATCCTGGCTGGTCTAATTTAGGTCCTTAATAAAGGACCCACGGACCGAAATAGTAATTTGTGACCGTACGGAAGGGCTCCAAACGGAGATAATTTAATTGAATATCATTTTGGGGGGACAACATCATAGAAAATGGTCCACTGTATGTGATGCACGTGAGATAATTTGTGAAATTTACCGAGATAATTGGTATAAAATAATTACAAGTAATTATTGATAATAAAATTATATTTTGGGCTTCAAATGAGTTACCCCTTGATAGTCTTTGCCGGTTAGGCCTAGTCCTGAAGTCCACGTCATACTTCCCGTTCCCCTTGAGAGCAAAACAGCTCTTTTGGTTAGTTAATTGAATATATAGACTAACATTTATCGAATAACTCGTCTGGGAGAATAAAATAATATATGAATTGTCGAAGAATCGACAGGCCCCACTCGACACCCACATTAGGGTCGAGTTAGGACCTCTGGGAAATTAAATGGCTCGGGTAAAATTCGCCGAATCTTTTGGAAGAAAAAACAAAACAAAAACAGTAAGTTTTAACAATTATTCTCTCGCAAGACACAATTCCCTAAAAGAGGAAGAGGAAGAAGGGTGAGAGGAAGAACAGGAAGAGGAAGAAGAAGAGTAAGAGGAGAAGGAGAGAGTAAAAAAAACGACGAGTCTCTCCACAACAATGAAGATAACTCTCTGATGTTATCGGTTAAGTCAGAAAGAGATTATCCATTAAGCTCCGTTTTCTATAAGCATATGAGACCGTTGAGGATTCTCTCTCTCTCTCTCTCTCTCTCTCTCTCTCTCTCTCTCTCCCTCTCTCTCTCTCTCTGGTAAACATACTGTGTGTGTGAACACGTTAAAATAATTATAAAATTGACTCCATAAATAAAAAAAATATATGAATCTAGACAGCAAAAATGAATTTATAGGCCTACATTTTGTAGCACTCTTAGAAATTTAGGACCAAGGTTGCAAGGCCTTTCTGTCATTCGCTACCTTTCTACTTGGCTGTTCAACTTCTTGAACCTTTTTCTGCTCAAGAGCCAATATTATGGGTTAGACTTTGGGACTCTGGAGCCAAAATAACCATTAGATTCTAGTTATATTGTTAAAGCATTCGGCGATGAATCTAAATTTTGACGATGTCATGATGGAAAATAAATAAAATAAATAAATAAATAAAAAATAAATAAAATAAATAAAATTAAATACCAATAAATAATAAATAATTAAAAATAAAAAATAAATAAAAATAAAGAAAAATAAATAATAATAATAAGTAAATAAAATTGAATAAAATTAAATAAATAAAAGAAATAAATTAAGTGAAAATATTTAAATAAAAATAAAAAATAAAAAAATAACATAAAATAAATAGCTACGATGGACAGGGACATTGCTTCTGTTAATGACTTTTTTCTGAAACAGAGCATTACCACTAAGCTGACATTAGAGACTGTCAAAACTGCATTTAAAAAAAATCTAATATACTTTTTTTTCACGTTGTTCTAATGCATTAGAGTTCTAACCAACGTAAATGTTTGAAAGTTTGAAAGCAATATATCACAAAATATTTCTCTAAGGAGGTTAATGATAAAACAACTGGAAAATATGATTATATTGTGATTTATATATATATATATATATATATATATATATATATATATATATATATATATATATATCAGTACAGATTCACGTCAGGAAAAGCATAGTTGGATAATTTATAGATGAAAATATACAATATCAGGAATATTCAGATTTTGGGTAACTGTTTGATTCAAAGGACAAAGTACAGATTCTTTACAATTATTAGAATCAAAGATAAATACAAATCTAAGGCATAGTTATAGATTTAGAAACTAACAGGCACATAAAAACTACAGCTGTTTTGGGGAGCAAACAGCTGTAGACTCACATCCCTGACTCTACGCAGTGGGTTTAAGTAGACTCACATCCCTGACTCCGTGGTTTTAAGGAGCAAACAGCTGTAAGCTCACATCCCTGACTCTATGTGGTTTTAAAGAGCAAACAGCTGTAGGCTCACATCCCTGACTCTATGCAATTTTAAAGAGCACAAAACTATAGACTCACATCCCTGACTCTCTGCAGTGGTTTTAAGGAGTAGACAGCTGTAGACTCACATCCCTGACTCTGTGGTTTTAAGGAGCAAACTGCTGTAGACTCACGTTCCTGACTCTCTGCAGTGGGTTTAAGTAGACTCACATCCCTGACTCCGTGGTTTTAAGGAGCAAACAGCTGTAAGCTCACATCCCTGACTCTATGTGGTTTTAAAGAGCAAACAGCTGTAGGCTCACATCCCTGACTCTATGCAATTTTAAAGAGCACAAAACTATAGACTCACATCCTGACTCTCTGCAGTGGTTTTAAGGAGTAGACAGCTGTAGACTCACATCCCTGACTCTGTGGTTTTAAGGAGCAAACTGCTGTAGACTCACATTCCTGACTCTCTGCAGTGGGTTTAAGTAGACTCACATCCCTGACTCTGTGGTTTTAAGGAGCAAAATGCTGTAGACTCACATTCCTGACTCTCTGCAGTGGGTTTAAGTAGACTCACATCCCTGACTCTGTGGTTTTAAGGAGCAAACAGCTGTAGACTCACATTCCTGACCCTCTCTAAGGACCCGAAGACCGTGTGCTGGAGACGCTGGATAGGCCTAAGGCAAGTTGGCTCTCCCTCCACGCTTTTAAGAAGACCTTCGCTTATCCTCCAACGCCAGGCGAAGTATTCCCTCTCGCTGACCTTGTAAGTACTCAGGCTCTCCTTCCCCTTCATCACCTTCGTGTGGTCGTTGATGTACGCCTCCACGGGGGGCGGCACGAACGGCGGGACGTCGAAGACGAAGCCCAGGATCTTCGAGACTTCCTGCAACGGGTACAAACACAGCCTCTCGTAGGAGACTCGGAAGACCTTCGAAGGGTAGCGGTCGGAGAAGACTTCGTAGGTGTCCAGGTCCTCCTCGAGCCCCCTGCAGCGCTCCGCTGGGTCCTTGTCCCACCCAGCGAAGTGGCTGATGGACTCCATGGCCCCCCTGGGATCCCGGGTGAGGTGGACGAGTTTGAAGTTGACCTCAGGGTCGGCCATGACCTTTGAAAAGGAGTGCATCCTCGCCCTCACGACCTTGACGAGCCTTACGGTGCTGTTGGAGCACGTCTCCCGAAGGGGCAGGCTCCTGAAGCACTGATCCTTCTCGCGTCCTTCGAGTCTGTCGCACTGGGACGCCTCTGGGTTGAAGTACCGCAGGAAGGTAGGCTTAGACCTAAGCCAGTCTTCGAACTGCCCCGTGAAGTTGCACCCAAAGACGCCCAACAGGAACTTCTCGACGCAGGCGTCGTCTTGTATGCACTGTCCGCGTTCTAAGGGCCACAGGGGCTCGAAGAAGAGGACTGAGTCCTCCAGGGAGGAGAGCATCTCGGCTAGGAACGTGGAGCCGCTGCGTGGGATCGAACTCAGGATCAGGACGTAGATCGGGAGGGAGGGATTTGTGTCGGCTCCGTAAATCTTCTCGTCTGAAATTTGATGAATGTGTATAGTAATTCTCTCTCTCTCTCTCTCTCTCTCTCTCTCTCTCCGTATTATTTATGCAAATTTAATGCTAGAATTTTTGATCCACCTCTCTCTCTCTCTCTCTCTCTCTCTCTCTCTCTCTCTCTCTCTCTCTCTCTCTCTCTCTCTCTCTCTCTCTCGGATTTTTTATATTCATGAGATAAGATAAAGTGAGAGTGTACCAGCTGATGCGTTTCAGTATAATTATCGTATGGTTAAGCAACAATTTAAATGTACAAGCTTTGAGAGAGAGAGAGAGAGAGAGAGAGAGAGAGAGAGAGAGAGAGAGAGAGAGAGAGAGAGAGAGAGAGAGAGAGAGAGATAAGCTTTTAATCTAGAAGCGAAGGTCAATAAAAAGATATAAACAGAATAAAGCCAAAAAATAAATAAAAAAAAAGACATCAGTAATGCGCCATTACAAACCCTCTCAAGATGGCGCCGACTGAGCTTAACTTCTAAAAACTAAATCTTGATTTACTTCAGTATCTCGATTTATTTCACAAACATTAACTCACCCCACGTCCTCAGTAACCTCCTGGACACCGTGACTAACAAAAACACGGACAAGGCAGCCGCCACCGTCGTGTTCAAGGACATTTTGCAGAAGGTTTTCCTCCTGAAGAAGGCCATGACTCGAGAGAAGAAGATCAAGAAGAAGAAGAGTCGTCGACGCTGATGGAATGTAAACAAAACGTTCGGCGAGCTGAGCGGAGTCTTTTTAGAAGTCGAATTTTCCCTTTCAAAAATTCGCGATTTCTGTCTTTCAATTTGCAATGTTCTCCTCCGCGACGCCTATTCAGTCATCCTGCCAATCAATTACTGCACTGGGTGTTAGATGTGGTCTTGAAAAATTATCATTTTCAAGTTTTCAATTGGAAACAGACTTAGAGAAATGGCGCAGCGGTTGTCTAAATTCCACAGGCACTAATCACCGAGTTTCGGGAGATTCTGCCTGAACGGACGTGAAAGTCATAAATTTATCTTTTTTTTTTTTTTAACTTAAGAAGATAATCAAGCATGCCGATAAGATAGGAAGGGTGATATGAGTTTACACTAAAGCCAGCTGTTGTTTTTTCAATAGGTTTCTGGGGAATCGGATTATTATATAAGTAGGCTATAGATAACGCTAATGTTTGAAAAGAAAGGAAATTATCGTATACACACACACACACACACACACACATATATATATATATATATATATATATATATATATATATATATATATATATATATATATATATATATATATATATAATCACGACAAAACTCTATTCATACCACAGACAGTTACATTGATTAATGAATGTAATTACAAGACAATACACCATAAGGAATGTTACATCAATTACCTCCAATGTAATTCTCTGGGATTACAAGAAGGTAATCATAATAACAGACGAACTCAATTAAGGATTCGGACAAGTGCCATTAATACGGACGTGCATTGAGAGCTAAGGAATGGGGGGATGATAATAATAATAATAATAATAATAATAATAATAATAATAATAATAATAATAATAATGTTATTTATCATACCTTAGGCGAGTCAAAAATAGGAAATTATTATTATCATTATTATTATTATCTGCCCCATAATAATAATAATAATAATAATAATAATAATAATAATAATAATAATAATAATATTTTCCTATTAATGACTCATGTTGCACGAGTTCCTCCCGGCTATCCAATCCCTTAATCGCGGCCAACGCCTTATCTCTCTCTCTCTCTCTCTCTCTCTCTCTCTCTCTCTCTCTCTCTCTCTCTCTCTCTCTATCAGACCTCAAATTCATCCGCATGTGTTCCTTAATACGCAAATTCCTTCCTGGACATAAACACGACGGAGACAGATATTATTTTGATGGTTATTTTCGGGGAAGAAATTCGCCCATTAAAATCCTCGCGACGGAGAGTCCACAAGAGCCCCAGGCCGTACGAAACAGGTTTAAGACGGGGACTGAACCTTTGCTGACGTCAGCGATGACGTCACTTGACGTTGTTGGGTCTAGTCATGTAGATTTATGTCAATTAATGTGTGGGTTCTCCAAAACAGTAGTTCTTCGCCTCCAAATGCTGTTTGTCTGAAGCGTTCTCTCCAACAATTGTTGGAAAAGATTAAAACTGTCTTCGCCTCCAAATGGTGTTTGTTTGAAGTGTTCTCTCCAAGAATACACTCTCCAACAATTGTTGGAGAAGATTAAAACTGTCTTCGCCTCCAAAGGGTGTTTGTCTGAAGTGTTCTCTCCAAGAATACACTCTCCAACAATTGTTGGAGAAGATTAAAACTGTCTTCGCCTCCAAATGGTGTTTGTTTGAAGTGTTCTCTCCAAGAGCACAGCCTCCAACAATTGTTGGAGTTGATTAAACTGTCTTCGCCTCCAAAAGGTGTTTGTTTGAAGTGTTCTCTCCAAGAATGCAGTCTCCAACAGTTGTTGGAGTAGATTAAACCGTCTCAAAAACGTGTTCTTCTCTTCCAAATGTTTGTCTAAAGTCTTCCCAAGAACACAGCCTCCAACAATTGTTGGAGTAGGCTAAGCTGCCTTCCCCTCTCCCAGAAAACCCCAAATTTTGCCTTCAAAATCATATTTTTTCATAAATACTAAAAATTATGGAAATTAAATTGGATATTAATACACTGAAGTATATTTTGTACCAGAGAAGGTAACAGAGTGGTCTGACTATAAAAATATACTAAAGAAATTGGGAATGATTTTGGATATTAGCAATTTGAAGTGACGCCTAAAGGACTTACCAAATAAAACATGTATATTTAAAAAGATGAAAACAGAAAAAAAATAAAGACAATCATCCGCGCCAAAACAACGGTGATTAATCAAGAAAACAAGGGAAAAATAAAAACAAACCCTGGATAAGGAAACCCGTTCAGAGCAGGTCACTTCCAGGAATCCAAGTCAATACAAAAGTGAGCTGGAGTAACCTTGCAAAGTGTAAACAAAAGCAACTGACCAAA
>NC_089785.1:25805206-25872706 GCF_040412425.1 Macrobrachium rosenbergii | reverse complement strand
CTACACATTTCGTGGCAATTTAATAACCAACACCTTGACCCCTGACCTTCATCCTTGTCCCTTATTTGCTTCAAGATTATCATCAATCATTCCTCCATCTTAATTCAGTTCCAAACAGGACCCAATTACAACGAAAAACTACTTTTTAAAACTGTTTTTGTAGTCACCTTGACAGATCAAGCCATTGCATCATCAGCTCAGATGTCCTTACCTAAGGCTAATGTTTACATTTGGAGATTTGATTCCCGTTCTTCTTCTTCTTACTTTTTTGCTTGTTTGCGCTTGCGCGTTTTATAACGTTCGTTTGTGCGCGTGTTTTACGTACGTAAATGAATCTACTGTTAATGTCACAGCTTGTGCAAACGGTAATGATAAAATCAAGCAAGAATTTAGCGTGAAATGATAAAGATTTTAAAGGAAAAATAAGCAAAAAATATTGTTATTTTGAACTTGCGCGAGGCTGGAAGTCTAACCGAAAACGTTTAAATAAAACAACGTCTCAAATTTAACCGTAGACGAAAACGCCAACTTGAAAAGGAGTTAATAAACATAATTGCATCATAAATTCTGCAATTATCGAACGGGAGAGAAGACGAAAACAGAAAATAAGAAGAAGAGGAAGAAGAGGAAGAAGAAGAAGAACAGACACCATCCACCCGCCATGACACTAAGCATTTCCCGGCGACTCTTCTTCTCCCTCACGGACTTCGGTCTGTAATTAGCCCCTCCGCGGCCACAATCAAAACAATCCTTTAATGGCCTTTGGTCACGTCGGCGGGGCCGGGCCCTTTTGGGGACGCCCCTGAGAAATTTATTCGACTTTCAAATTATTCGTTTGCAGTTTAATCCTTCTTGTCATTTCCTTTCGTCCTCCACTTCCCTGGGACGTTTTAAAGAGTCTAAGGCTCACGGCCTTGGATATCTTTTTTTTTTTTGCCTAATTCTCACGGTCTTGGGTATTTAGAGAGAGAGAGAGAGAGAGAGAGAGAGAGAGAGAGAGAGAGAGAGAGAGAGGTCCATTTCCTTCCGTTGCAATTAGAAATTATGGGTGAAATGATACAACAGAGAGAGAGAGAGAGAGAGAGAGAGGAAATTGGGTCTATCTCCTTCCGTTGTATTTACAAATTGTTAATGAAATGTTAGAACACACACATACAGAATTATATACCTATAATTATATATCTGCAATTGCCTAATACGACCCACCACGCAGCGACACAAATAAAGCGACAACTTGACAAACCACAGTTTATGCAAATTAATGAAACCTTTAAAAAAAAATTACGCAGAAAACGCACCCAGGAATGGCACGAGAGTTCGCGCGTTCAGGCGCGTAAACAAAGGACTGATGGACAAAGTGCACTGACCTTGAATTCTCTCTCTCTCTCTCCGTAATCCTTCTCTCGCCTTGTAAGGGCCTGGCAGGAAACCTGTCGGGGAGCGGACATATTTGGCGAGGGCGTCGTCGGTAGTCTTCGAAGACTATTCACCCCTCCGTTGTATATAAGTTTAAAACCCCCGAGGTGGACATGGGGCGATTCAACCCTGAGAGAATGGGACGAAGTGGCATCATTAGATCAATGCTAGTAAGCAGAATTAAGCGTCTATAATATATAACAATGTGCGATAAGGCAATTAAATACATTTGATTTAATTATATCTTAATTTATTTTGGCTGGTGCTCCCAAATTACTTCATGGTAATTGAAATTCTTGTGTTAAAATCGATTCACATTTTTTATAGGCCTACCATAATGTAATTAAATGCATTTGCTATAATCTTTTTTACATAATCATGGCGAACTCCATTTTTAATCTACTAATTATTCTATTAATAAAGAAGAAGAAGAAGAAGAAGAAGAAGAAGAAGAAGAAGAAGAAGAAGAAGAAGAAGAAGAAGAAGAAGAAGAAGACAACAAAAATAACAATCAAATCAAAACATTGACACTTCTTCAGTCAATAGACGACCTTCGAAGACAGAGCAGGAGAGCCGTTTCAAGGACAAAATCCGGCTACTAATACTATCGCTACTAAAAGAAGAGGAAGAAGAAGAAGAACAACAATAAAAACAGCGAAAATAACAACAATAATCAAAACAAAACACTGACATTTCGTGAAATTGCATTAGAAAATAGACAGCATTCGAAGGGAGAGCAGGAGAGCCGTTTCAAAGGCAAATTCTATCTAGTTATACTACTATTACTACTAGAAGAAGAGGCAGAAGAACAACAACAATAAAAACAGCAAAAATAACAACAACAATCGAAACAAAACACTGAAATTGCGCCGGTAAATAGACCTTCGAAGGAAGAGCAAGGGAGCCGTTTCAAAGGCAAAGTCCCTCTACTAATACTAGATTCTCGACGAAGAATAAGAAGAAGAAGAAGAGGAACCAAAACAAAACAAAACATTGCGTCACTGTCAGTCGTCAGAGGACCTTCATAGGTTTAATATCGTCTCATTTCCCCAAAAATCGGTTGAAAAATGGGTTGCGACGACTATTTCAGCGCCCAGGGGAAGCTGAAGTTGAAAGGAGTGGACGATTCCGGGTTGAAAAAGTGAGTTTTGGGTTGAGGGAGTGAGTTTTGGGTTAGCCCCACAAAGTGAGATTTGGGGTGTGTTCGAAAAGGGAGTTTTGGGGTTGGAAAAATAAGTTTTGGGTTGGGACGGTTATTTTTGGGATGGGAAAGTGGGTGTTGGGTTGAGAAAGTGAGTGTTGGGTTGAGGAAGTGAGTTTTGGGTTGAGAAAGTGAGTGTTGGGTTGAGGAAGTGAGTTTTGGGTTGAGAAAGTGAGTTTTGGGTTAGCACACAAAGTGACCTTTGGGTTTTTCTAAAAGGAAGTTTTGGGGTTGGGAAAGTAAGTTTTGGGTTGAGAAAGTGAGTTTTGGGTTACAAAGGGAGTTTTGGGATGGGAAACTGAGGTTTGGGTTAGCCCAGAAGATGAGTTTTGGGTTGTGTTCAAAAAGGGAGTTTTGGGTTGGGAAAGTTATTTTTGGGATGGGAAAGTGAGTTTTGGGTTACAAAGGGAGTTTTGGGACGGGAGAGTGAGTTACGGGTTGAGAAAGCGAGTTTTCGGTTACAAAGGGAGTTTTGGTTGGGAAAGTGAGTTTTGGGTTGAGAAAGTAAATGTTGGGTTGAGAAAGTGAGTTTTGGGTTGAGAAAGTGGACCCCCCATCCCTTCAAGTAAGCCATGACCCCTCTACCCCTTATAAAGTTAGACATTCTACCACTTATAAGCTTAGGATTTTAGGCGAGGCCTTTGCTACTGTCAAATTATAATGCATAGGCTAGTCTAAGTTAGGCTAGTTAGCCTGTCGTACGTTAGAAGGTAAAACTGAAGGCTACTACCGCAACCTGGTTGCCGCCAGTCACCATTCAGAAGATTTACCACCTTTATTTACTATCCACTGTTTATATTTATACGTTCATCCCCAAGGGGCTGGTAATAAACACGGTGATCATTTTGCACGTCAAATGATAGTTACCGAACCAGAGGGGTGCGGTAGTAGGCTTCATTTTTACCAAAAACAATAAATTTGTAATGTAATTACCACAATTATACGAATAGTTTTTAAAGCATCTACTCAAAAATCATACTAAAGTGTCAGGCTGCCTGATTCATTTTTTTTGATGCGAATGAGGTCAGCGCAGCGTAAAGTCACAAGGACATTCTACTTTGCCACTCATATATTGTCTTTTCAAAACAGGAAAAAGAAGAAGAAGAAGAAGGACCTGGAAAGGCAGATGGAAGCCAGCATCAGGCGTGAAATGCAAGACACGACAGAGGCTTCAAGTGGAGCATCCACGTCAGCACAGATGTGTACTCCAGCGGAACAACGATTCAAAGAGCGTCAGAGGAAGATGGTAACTTCCGTTGTGTATTGTGTTAATAGTGTGTTATATGAATGCATATATATTTATATATATTAATGAAATGCGCTATGTATTTACCTCCTATTGAAAGCAGTTTTGGTTCCCAAGTCAGCGTTTGCAATGTTTATGCTTCTCGAGTACCAATTCTACATTTACATTTGTCAGATGTGTTGCAATTGCTAAAAATTGTTCAGTCCTTTACCACAGAGTCATGCATGAGCCCAAAACTCTACAGGACAGGGAGACGACACGAACATTTTGAAGCTAAAGTCATTTCGTGTCTGATAGCTTTTTATGGTGAATTTGGGAAAAACAGTGCTTTAGCTTTAAGTTGGGCAACACATATTACAGTAGCATACTTTAGGAAAAGAAGGGGAGTTCGATCAGTACTCCTTTGCTGTACAAATTTACGTACAGGCTGACTTTAGGTACATTCTCCGCCAAATTATCTGCGCAGACAGGCAGCAGGTAATTCTTGGTTTTCTCACCATCCATTAGGTTGTGAGGGGATAATTCATCACCTGCTCTGACAAAAGTTTAGAGATATTTTTATGTGAATCTTTAAGCTGTTTACATTAATCTGTGAGAAATTGGCTAATTCTTGCATCTACCAGTCTGAATAGTGGCTGCCATGAATTTAGTTTGTTGACCTTTCCATCACAGTGCTGAAGTAATAAACTCAAGGCAGTGATTTGTTTCTACAAAGTACAAAATGTATTCTGGAAATAATTATATGTTAAAACCGAAGTACTTTTAATGTACTTCATCTAAATAACATGTACTGTATTAGCAAATACTGTACCTTTGACATCCTGATAATTTTTGTAACAGTACTGGATCAATACTAGGAATTCAGTTATATTACTGAAACGGCCACTAACATCTTGACCATTTTGGTGCTTGCACATTGTCTGAAGTAGAAACTGCCTAATGTATCACTGTCCTCCCCTTTTTGAAAGTGCTTTGACAGCATATTTCATTTTATTCCTATTTATTTACAGGAAGCTGAACGCATTCTGAAGAAAGCCAGCAAAACACACAAAGAAAAGGTCGAGGAGTTCAACCGTCACCTAGACTCTCTCACGGAGCACTTCGACATACCCAAAGTCTCCTGGACTAAGTAAACAAGAATGTACTCTGTCTCTCATAATGATGGTTTGTGTTTAGATAAGTGAAGTTGCCATTTTGTTTTTTTCTTGGAATTACTTTTCAACAATCAATAAATGGTCAAAATTTTAGAAGGTTTATGTCTTTTCCTTACAGTACTTTGTTCTTTAATACTGCTCGCTTGAATGTTATAATCAAACCTCATTGCACAGCACAGCATATAGCAGTTGCAATAAAATAAAAGATATTTCAACTTCCTGCACACTAGTTCAATCTTGTAAACCTGTTATGCCTTCAGGTAACTAACTATAGTCACCTTCCAATTGCCTCTCCAAAATATTAGACTGGCGATCTTTGGGAAGGCATGTAAAACTGTAGTGTGCTAACAAGCTTAGTTTCGCTTTGGTCTTATGAAAAATTAATTATAACTTTTAACATGTATGAGGTAAGTATTCATTACAAGTAATTGTAACTCGGCCATCTCATTGGCCTGAATATCCTCTACTTAAGCTAGATGAATATAAAGCAAAATACAACTACGAACAATTTTTTTTAAAGATTATGTACTCACCAAAATTAGTGTTCAACCGAGGTAAAATCACCTATGATTTTCTCGGACCTTCAAAGTTGACAGCAATATATCCTCAATATTGAGAGCTACCATTCTTTAACTCATTCGTTTCAGAAACTTGACAATTGCTGTTGGCTGAAGTTCGTACGTCCACAGACAATATTATTTTACAGTCGACTTCAGTCTGCATGCATGGATAAGTTAATGCAGGAGATTCATCAGTTTTCCACGAAAGCATCTCTTTAACACCATCTGTAATGTTGAATACATAATACTTAGATTCGCTAAATAACGAGCTAACTTGGAGATCTCAGTTGCAACATCCAAGCGACCACTTACCTGAGTGCAGTTGTTTATCTTTCTGTTCAGTCACCGTGAACTTTGCTATGCTAGCGACAGCCGATTGTCTCCTTTCAATCAGTCTTTTCCTCTACTTTCAACCCATCTCTTCCACTTGTAATGCCTCACGCTCCAATTCTGTGCTTTGTATGTTCTTCATGAACTAAGATCAACGGGAAAAGGTACATCACTAATTCTTGATGGATACCGACATTTTTATCCTAAACTTCCAATTGTACCTATTGCTGACTTTACACCTGGTCTTAGGCCATGTTAAAGTAACCTCACTAATGTAAAGACTCATTTTGCCACTGCCTGGGTTTGTAACGCACCATCTAGTTGCTTGTTCTGGTACTTTTAAAAGTCTTCTCATGATCCACCAATACCCTGAGACGATCTTCTGAAGTTGTCTCATCACGTATAAAGATGACCTCTGAAGTTGAGTCCTCTTGCAAGACACATTGACAATCTCCGACTACAACAATCACATGTCATAAATGCATATATCAGTAGTGCCTTTCTCTCCCGGCTTCTTTTCAAAGTTGTATCTCCCCATCACATTCTTAAACTCTAATGTCATAAACATGTATCCCAGAAGTGCCTGTCTCTCCAAACTTGTATCTTTTCATGACAATTAAGTCTCCCAATATAAAATCTTCACCGTGGCACGTGCAACGCAACACTCAACGACCTTTCCCAAAATCGGCGCATCTTGGGAGGCCTCAGAGAAAAATATTTCATGCCACCTACAGCGTACAAGACAAAGCAACCTGTAAACAACCCTGTCAGAGAAGGAAGACAAAGTTAACGTTGAAAAAAATGGTCGACAAACATTCGCCGAGAAATAAAACACAATCTGATGCTCTGGTAACAAACTTTTATTGAATGCTGGAAATATATATAAACTATCATTACACTTACCCAGCATTATATCAGACCTAAGTGAGTTCAGGTGTATCACAGATTCTTTTACACTAACATGGTCTAATTACCATTACATGAGAATAACAAAAAAAAAAAAGTAAACATCAAAAAAATATATATGTATATTTACACGAGCAAATCCCTCCCCGTTTTATACTTTCCCCACCGCAAACCTGTCAATTTCAAACGTCCCATCCCCAACAAAACTTCGGCAGTGAAGTACAGTACTGCCGTGATAAAATGAAAACTCTTTGACAGCCATTATAAAAATTCACATATCCTTCATTCTGAATGATGATGGAATGATCTATAGAACTGACTAATAATGATGAGAGGCATGACATTATCTATGTAAACGCACGCACACACAAACGTAAAATATAGGCGTTTGTGACGTGGAACAATATGCACTGCCGTAGTACTTGACGAATGCACGAGATAGCAGAAAAAATGAGGACAAAGTCATGTCATGTTAAGAGATTTTCTTTCAAACAAGTTTCCTATAATTTTTTACGAAATCAAGATAAAAAAATGTATACAGAATTTCTAAGCAGCATACCATCATTTGAATATTTTGTTTGCAAGAAAAGGAGAGATAGGAATGAGAGGAATATCAGCAGCTGTGAAAAATAAGAATAGGGGAACTGCAAATTGTATATTCGGTAAATTTCAAATTTCAAAAGAACGAACTCTTACGAACTACTTACGAGCCTTAAGATTAAGGGAATTCCGTTTTCGCAGATATGTCTGTTCTTACAAAAAGCCTTTCTTAACTGTACTTTGTGAAAAACTTTATCATTCTCAATTGAACTCTTTGAGCACTTCTGTTAAAACTGGCTGTGAACCAAGAAGGAATAACGACGAAATTGAATGGTGCGCCGATCGTTATCGAACAAAACAAGAAGCACTACAGCAAAAGCAAATCCGAGAGTGCAATTTCAACAGGTGCGACAACCAATTATATTGCATCAGGTTGACCTACATGCCTTTGCTTTTGAGGGGAAATTTGTAAGGAGGAAAAGAAAAGAGAGAGCTAACAAAAATTCCTTTTTAAGGGGAAACATTTACGTTACGGACAGGACAAAACTATCTCGCCTTCAGGCACTGTTTAGCATGGTACCGCAGATTTGAGTGAGTGCACCTTTCGCTCCAGGCAGAAGAAATATGTACAGAAAGGTAAGGAAGAACATATAAACTACAGCCTGATATGTTATACTGCGAATGCACAGCATTCGGAAATTATACGTATACAAAAATAACCAACACAGGTCTTCAAATCGAATCGTTCTGTCACTGGTACGAGTCAATTTTTCCTCGGCGAAAATCTTAGAACCTAATTCGTAAATGTGATTCACACTACGTGGTCATGGCCTCCATCTTGCGTTGAGCTTTGCAGCTGTTTAGTGTTACGTTAGAACTGCTTGTGGAAAAAGTTATTGTCTCCCCCCTCATCTTGAGCAACTTCCTTAGGTCAGGTTCGTGAGAGAGTTGATCCCTGACAAAGTTTGGGACAGAGATGGCGTTACAGTCTGGACGAGGTGCTTCTACAAAGAGAAGAAAAGTCAAGACGGTGATTAGAATGACGTCGCTGTACGGCAGTACATATATCTGCAGTGAGTCTATGTTACAAAGTGGACTGGAATAGAAAATAAGTTCATTATCACAATTCCAATAATGAGTCACAATCCTAAAAACTTCTGGGACAAGAGTTCACCGTGAGATACAAAACAGTGAACTTTAAGGAAAATAGATACACTTTATAATGCAATTATAATTCACAATATAGTACACGTACTTAAAATTATTGAGGCCACCAAAAAAAACCAGCCCGTATGTTATTTAAAAGCAACAGTAACCCATATATAAACTTACAGTTAATTGTAAGTGGAACTTATTGGGGAAACACCTTACTCATACTGTTTGATGAAGTTTGTGTGGAATTCTCGGAATTTTTCCAGCATGGTCTTGAGCATTTCCGGCTGCGGAAGGATAGTGGTTCTGTGGTGGAAAGAGAGAGAGAAAAATAAAGGTGTCATGAGTTATGTCTTTTTTCAAAACCCCCGCTCACAAAAAAATTAAACTTTGAGTACAACAGCAATGCATTTGTGAGTCTTCTCATTATTCAAACACTTATATAGAACGCAGAATACAAAATTTAGGCTACAGGCCAGGTGCTGGAACCTATGGGGCCTTTCACCGCTGAAAGTGAAACAATTGTTAGCAGAGGGTGGAAAGGAAGGTGGAAGAAAGAGAATATGACTGGAAGTACAGTAAAAGGAATGAAAGGGGCTGCAGCTAGGGCCCAGAGGGATGCGGCAAAAAACCTCAGGCAATGCCTGCAGTGCACTGCGGGAGGTGCAATGATACCACTACGCCAATATGGGACTCAAAACTTTTACAATGTAAGACTTTCCTTAGAAGAAGGCATAGGATTATTCCTTGAGATATACATCCTGTCCTGTTACTGCTACAAGTTTAAGCTTAAGAGCCTTACTGGGCTTGCCAAAAGTGCTTCATTCTTCGACGGAAGATAAAAACTGGAGCAAGGTGAAACGGAAGACGTTAAGACAACTTGGGGAAGTTTTCAACGGGAACAGATGAAAAGTAAACATCACACTTCCTTTACTTTTGTTATGACACGCAATCAAAACAGTCCCTGACACCAAAAACTACTTTATTTGAAGAATCTGAATGAAAACAGAGACTCAGGGAGAAAAAACAAAACTGTACATCGACACAAACCTGAAGTGTAAGGTACCAGGACGCTGCCCAAACCCTGAGCCAGGAACTATGCAGATGCCAGTGTTCTCGAGGAGTTGGAATGCGTAAAACACGTCAGGGGCCTGACCAGCGGCAGCGGCCGCTGCCTTTGCTTTCTCGGGTAACATGATCTGAAACGGGAGGATCTCGTGGTGAGCGATTCATTACTCCTTCAATATCTTGAATGCTCATAAGAGATACGAAGTACTAATTTAGAGACTAATTCATAGACCAAATAATGATTCATTGGTGAAAACTAACAGTATAAACAGTTTCTGTAATTGTAGTGATTCAAATTACTTGCATTATTTATAATACAGTCCCATAACAAACCCCCAAAATAAAAATAGAGAATACCAGTGTGATTAACATTTTTGGGGGTCTTAGTCTCGTTAAGATAGAACAGGGACAGTTTCCAGCCTGGAGAAAAAGTCGAAAAAGAAACAAACACAAAAAAATACAGCGAAGAAAAAACCTCTACAGCTGCTGCAAGGTCCCTGATCCACCTACCTGTGGGAAGGCGTACATAGCACCCTGCACAATATTGCAGGACATCCCCGGGACAGAATTGAATGTTTCGACGATCATCTTTGCTCTCTCTGCGAGGGAAGATAAGACGTTCGTTTTCTCCTCCATAAACTGCTTGTAGGAAGGTTCTCCCTCCCTGGGTGGGTTCACTACGCACTCCATTACGGCCTGGAAAGAGTTTAATGGGTATCACTTCTGCGGCCAATATAAGATTTCCTTCACAGTTCCTTCGTTAAAAGCTTTTAAGGATAGAAAAGAGTACGGAATTTGAGCCAAAGGCAACGTACTGAGACCTATGAGGTCATTCAGTGCTGAAACGGGAATTGACGGTAAAAAGGTTTCAAAGGTTTAACAGGAGGAAAACTTCGCAGTTGCACCATGAATCAATAGTTAGGAGAAGATGGAAGAAAGGGAATATGAAGGGAGGTACAGTTAAAGGAATGAAAAGGGGTGCAGCTAGGGGCTGAGAGACGCAGCAGAGAACCTTAAGTAATGCCTACAGTGCACCGCATGAGTCGCACTGACGGCAATGCCCCCCACAGGGTTAAAAGCTTTTAAAGTATACTAAAAAGGGGATGAAGATGGTTCACTTGGTACTACATATTGCTTTGGACTTATATACCCTTTATAACAGCCTCATCTCAAGCAACTATTGCTTGATATTTAGGTCTGCGTCCATTGTGACTGCGCTGTGCCAACCAGCAAATTTGCTTGCACACCCTTTCACAAATACAAAAATAACAATCATGTACCTCCTCTGTAATTTCTACACCGAGTACATTTAAGCGGGAGGACAATACGATCAACAGCAGTCAGCGAGTTCCACAATATTTCAACAGTTTTGCTCTTTTGTGCCAAAGTAAGGATTCTGTTTTCTACATATGTTCCTCCCCTCGGCTGCAAAGCTCTGAAATCTCGTCTGTTTCTTCGCATTCCTACTGGGTTAAGGATAATTAAAAAAAATGACAAAATAACTCTCAAATTCTCACCTGGCCAAGAGTGGTGGGACAGAGTTTTGCGGAGATGCTCTTCAAATACATTGCTTTCACGGCAGGTTCGACGTTGATGATCTCTGCGTAGCCCCCACGCAAACCACATTCGCCCATGTAACCTGGAAGACAGAGGTCAAAATGATGAAGTGTTTTATTGTCACTACAAAAAAGTGTTTAACAAGACTGGGAAGATCCCATGTCTCAACTTTCAAAAGGGCTTGCCATAAATGAATTGAATGGAATAACAAGAGTAATTGCATTCGCAATTCTATCAATTATGAACTATAACGTAAATTGTCTAAATACATAATAAAATGACTTGGCGAAAGAATTAACCGTAGAGAAGTTATAAAAATTAATACATTGGTAAGGAACGGAAAAGCACCTTCCTTAACAACAGATTACTGTACATCTAAAATACACAATTTTACTCTTATTCTAGTTTATTATGAAAAAACACAAATCATTCAAATTCACAATAAAACACTCATCTTGTGAACTGCGTCACTGAATGGCGTTTGTAAGCTATGCGTTAATCTCAAATTATATCATAACTTCTCCGTAGCGTACAGCACGCCCATCGAACAATCTAAGGCCGATTCACGTCACAGGTGACGTGATGCTGTAATGTGAATCAGCCTTTACGCGCAAAACGGTCGCCTTACCTTTAGAACAGGACATGAAAGACGCAAGTTCCATCTGATTGTACGGGGCCCCCATTTCCATCAACACCTTCTTGAAGGAGTGGAATTCGCATCCGTCCGCGTACACGTTGTCTTGGTACACCTGAAATTTAACCACCTCTGCTGTATAATGATTTCTTAATGAAAATAAGTTCTTGTAATAAATCAACTCTATGTCATTATGTCGGCATAAAGTTCAAGCACTGGCAGGCCCTGAGGGGTTACTTTTATAAACGAAAATTAAAGCATGGAATGCTTCAAGTTCAACAGCCAACATGTTGTAGGTCATATAAACCCACGACATGCTGACTGCTGTATCGACAAGGTTAAAGCAATTGATTCTGAAGAAAATATACCAACAATGAAACTTCTGTAGTATTTCCAAATGCTATTTCTACAGTGTATTCTATCTGAAGTGCATAAAATTTTAATCTTAGTACCACATGAAGTCAAATAGACTTCCATTTCATTTGATGAGTACCATTTTCTGGGTCTGGGGTATAGCTCGCAGTTATAAGAAAGTACACTATTAAAGTGTTAACAGAAAAATAACTAACTTTAAAATGAGCACTAAAACAATCAAATAATTCTAAGAAGAGTTACGGTCTAATCTCCTAACTGACACAAACTTGCAATGCTGACTGAACCAAAATCCAGCTGAGCTTTTGAACGATAAGAAAATGAGAGTGATGTACACGTATACTTTTGAATAGAACATTATTAGCAATAACGCTGAAAGCAGCAAAATCAGCAATAATATCGGAGTTAAGACTGTCCCCAAACAAAAACTGTAAACATTACACCAACATGAAAGAGTGAGAGAAATATACAACTCATAACTGACAGCCGATACAGTAAAACGATGCCATTCACGACATGAAAAAAAAAGGACACAGTATAAAGAACAAACATGACAAACCTCCGAAGAAACCTCACCTCATCAGCAAAGAGGAACAATTTCTTGTCGTGGGCAAACTGGATAATCTTCTGAATGTTTTCCTTGGGAAGAACGTTTCCTGTAAATAAATACGAGCATATGTAGGTAACTCAGAATACTGTAAGGGGGAAGGTAGACAAATAAAAAGAAAAATACAACACGGCACTCGAACGACAACAAGTACAGTAGCTTCCTCAAAGGATAAATGAGGAGTGTCACTGATCAGACGACGTCTGACCGAAATCCGATCGTTAAATCGAAAGACAATTCTTAGAAATCTTACCAGTTGGGTTTCCAGGGTTGATCACACACAGTGCTTTGGGGAAGCATTCTTTCGAGGCCTCTTCGTAGGCCCGTTCCAATTCCTCGATGTCCAGGCCCCAGTTAGTGGATTCATTCAGGTAATAACCGATCTGCGGAGACAATAAAATTAGCATTATTATTATTATCACCTTGAGGCTCATTCAGAATCCAAAGACCTGAATTTCTTGAAGACCTTGAGCCCTAATGTAACTTGGGACATCAGTGCATTAAGAGACTTCATAAAGAAATTCACATTGTTATTATATTATTATTCAGTAGATGAAACCTATTCATATGGAACAAGCCCACCAAAGGGGTCACTGACTTGAAATCCTGAAGCTTCCAAAGAATATTAAGGTGTCCGTTAGGGAGAAGTAAAAGGAGATAAAGTGAAATAAAGAAGAAATCTCACTTAATAAAGAAGGAAAAATAAATTAAACCAAATTAATGACTACACAAACACATACCTGATGCAGATCAAACTCCGCAATGGTTGCCGAGTAGAGGGGGTACTGGGGGATGGGGATCATCACTCCGGGCTTGACGCCATTCTGGTGGTTGATCATTAGTTTCATCGTGCCCTGAAAAGACGGATTTCGGGAGCGTATTAATTTGACGAGGTGAGGCTTCTGACCTTCGCTCCTGGGACGCCACAAACTCTTGGCGTTTCTCTCGTGTTTTAAAGGTCGTTAACCTGTCTCTTCAACGTAAACTAAACAGAATTGTTGGCTGTCCTTCATGCTTCATGTCAGGTTAGCGATACCACTAGTCTCATCCTCAGCTAAAAATGTTCGAGCAGATAGCTTCGAAGAACCTGCCAGGTGCCATTACTGATCTCACTGATTAATGGTAGGTTAGCAAGCTCTCAAAAGCAGTTTTTATCTTTTAAAATAATCTGGTTGAATAAAAATTCAGTCCAAATTTCCTTAATTTAAGCACAGAACCTACAAATATTACCATAAAAATTGATCGCTCAGTGAGTTTACTTGTCACACTGCACAACTGATCATGTGCAGTAGACCACTTAGATTTTCTAGTAATTTTTACTTTTTTATCTTTAAATCTAATGTACATCTTTATTTA
Organism: Macrobrachium rosenbergii; assembly: GCF_040412425.1. Taxonomy (NCBI): domain Eukaryota; kingdom Metazoa; phylum Arthropoda; class Malacostraca; order Decapoda; family Palaemonidae; genus Macrobrachium; species Macrobrachium rosenbergii. Next base: position 25,858,607 of record NC_089785.1, on the reverse strand, counting down.
TCTTTAAATACACATCTCTTAAGGGTGCCAGAAATTGCATCTACAAGTTGCTCATCACTTTGGCGTCTTATAAAAAACTACTAAAAAATTAGCATTACCAATTCCAGAATCTTCTACGTCCTGACATTAAACTTGTAATTTGGAACCCCGTAAGTCCTATTTTTCATCCTAATTACTACAAACTGGCGTGACAATTCTGGAGGCCAACTTAAGGCCGTAATTTTCCTTCTTCATCGACGCCGTTACCCATAAGCTAAGGGGTCAGTTGCCTGGGTTCGTCGCCCTCAGCTACCTTTGGTCACAATTACGACCACTGATTTATCCCTACCGCTGACGTTGAAATTAGGATAATGTCTGTATTTGCCTCCAATTTTGTGAATGTGATCCTCCCTGTGGGGGGAGAGAGAGAGAGAGAGAGAGAGAGAGAGAGAGAGAGAGAGAGAGAGAGAGAGAGAGAGAGAGAGAGAAAGTTTTCTTACCCTAATGCCCTCAGACGCTCCAGCGCAGAGGACGATGTTCTCCCAGTTCGAGGGGAATCCGTCACGCCTCTCGATGTAGTCTGCGACATGCCTCCTGATGACTTCGATTCCGGCGGAGTCGCTGTAGGACCCAAGGGAACCGCCCTTGCATCCTGCCAGGATGGCGCCGGCCCTCTCCTTCACGTCGGAGGGGATGGTGGGGTCGTCCATGAGGGTTGGCATAAGGCACACTGCTACGACCTGCGGGAGAGGAGTGAATTAGTATCGGGCGCACAAGTTGCACGTACATAGGCCTGTGTACTACTGACGGTGCTATTGTACGTCAATGTATAGGCTTAGTCTGTATGTATGATTGTAGGGGTTTTGTATATGGTGGAGGATTGGGGCTAGGGGGGGAGAGGGGGGTTTAACCCCCTAATTCAGTGTAAATGAGAATGTAATCCCTCCTGCAAATGGCGTCTGACAAAAGTTGATAGGCCTACTGAAAAAGTTTAATCCTAACCTTGTTATCACAAATAAAATTGCCCCTTAAAAAGGGGAGATTGCCCCTTAAAAAGGGGAGATTGCCCCTTAAAATGGGGAGATTGCCCCCTTCAAAAGGGAGATTACCCCTTATAAATGTAGTGATTAACTCTAAATATAATGGGAGATTTTACATATTTGGCATTTGTTAAAGCTGGCTTAATATTAACTTTAGAGCATGATTATGGCTGACTTTAACCTTAAATAAAATAAAAACTACTGAGGCTAGAGGGCTGCAATTTGGTATGTTTGATGATTGGAGGGTGGATGATCAACATACCAATTTGCAGCCCTCTAGCCTCTGTAGTTTTTTTCAGATCTGAGGACGGACAGACAAATAGCCATCTCTTTAGTTTTCCTTTAAAGAAAACTATAAAAGGATATTGGAAACCTTTATCCGAAGCAAAATGGCGTACCCAAGGTTTATCGAGCGTTGGTCTATTATTGGAAAAAAAAAAGTTTTGTTCCGATTCGTTTTAACCGGAAACAAAAACAAAATGATTAATTATTATTATTATTATTATATTATTATTCTTATTATTAATATTATTATTATTATTATTATTATTATTATTATTATTATTATTATCAAACTTTGAACAAGTGGCTAAAGCCAAAAATTCAATACAAAATTGAGTATTTTTCATATAATTCACCACTTATAGTTGTTGAGAGAGAGAGAGAGAGAGAGAGAGAGAGAGAGAGAGAGAGAGAGAGAGAGAGAGAGAGAGAGAGAGAGAGAGAGAAAGAAAAGCGGTTTGTTTACTGGGCCTATGATAAAAGAGAAAGAGTTAAATACCTTTACTTGCTGAGTCTATTGTGAGAGAGAGAGAGAGAGAGAGAGAGAGAGAGAGAGAGAGAGAGAGAGAGAGAGAGAGAGAGAGATTTTAAGCAAGAGCCCGTGCTAACAAAATAAAAGCTTACTAAAAGAAAAAATCAATATAAAAACAATTAAACCACACGTTGTTCCTAGGCCTAAAGTTTTTCACAGTTAAAATAACGAAACAATTTTTCAAAAATTAAATTCATAAAAAAATCAATAACGTCATATGCATAAGATTTCCCACGGTTAAAATAACGAGTCTTTTCGTCCACTAAAATAACGAAACTTTATAAATCAATTTAATTTTTAAACATTAATAACGTAATAAGCCCAAGAATTTTCGCGGTCAAAATAACGCAAACACTTTCGTCCAATAAAATTACTAAGTTTTATTCATTAATTTCACCACAAAATCAACGACGTCACGCGTTTCTGAATAACGCAAATGAACAACGGCTCAAGAACCAAAATTTAAAACCAGAAAGGCAACGGAAAACGGCCATGAACTATTTATTATCATTATTTGAAGGACACAAGCGATAAATTTTCCCGCCAAAAAGGAATCTTCCACCCCGTTGATCCGATGACGTCACGGTCGCCATGGCAACCCAACAACTTCCCTTCAGATTTATTAAAGATGTTTGGTCGCCGTTGGTGAAGTTCTCGGGGCCTTTGAAAACAAACAAACAAACAAACAAGGAGGTTGTTTGTGCCTTTGTTGAGTAACTAAACGACAGGATTAAATAATAAAGCAAATATATATAAAGGCTTTTTCTTTTGCAATGGCGTCATCTCGTGGCAAGGAAGCAAAAAAGGTTCAGGGTACGCAAGAGAAGCCTCTTCTTTCTCTCTTTCTCTTTTTCTCTCTCTTTTTTGGGGGGTCCGTTCCCAAAATAGAAACGGCGGTTGAATGAGCACGTTTGTATTATAAGCCATCTTTCCCTCCTTCGCCACTCAAGAAAAAATTATATATACTTTTTCTAATTTATTTTTTAAAAATATATAAACATCTATTTAAGAGACTATAGGCCTATAGATCTAACATATAAACAGGGCGTTCCAATACGTCAATTTTCAAGCCGTCATGTCCAGCGTGACTTCACTTAAAGGCGACCTCTCTCTCTCTCTCTCTCTCTCTCTTCTCTCTCTCTCTCTCTCTCTCTCTCTCTCAAGACAAGATAAAATAAAAAGGCGGGAAGTAGCCACCGACATCATTAACTGAAGGGCCCTAGGAATGTCAGCAGGCAGTCAGCCTAATCTATCAGAATGATCTGAGAGAGAGAGAGAGAGAGAGAGAGAGAGAGAGAGAGAGAGAGAGGTGAGAGAGAAGGTCACTGGGTGCGGAGACGTCGGTGCTTTCCTGAATAATCGATACTCACAGATTCATTGTTATTATTATTACTACCAAAAACTCAATGACAATTTAACACCTCAACAAGATGAGAGAGAGAGAGAGAGAGAGAGAGAGAGAGAGAGAGAGAGAGAGAGAGAGAGAGAAAGTGGAACGCAGCCAATGTCAGGACACCTTTAAGAAGCTGTGTTCAGATAAAAATAAACAAACTTAGCAACGTACATAAGAAACCTTATTATTATTATTATTATTATTATTATTATTATTATTATTATTATTATTATAGTACCATAAACTTTAGTTTTATATAATTCATAAGAAAAATAACGATTATCTCTCCTCTCAATAATAATAATTATAATAATTATTTTCATAACCCAAATCACAATATTTTTCCCTCGAAACTTAAACCTTCTATTAAACAAACACAAACATTGGCTGTTTACTTGTTTGTTCAAGGTCACAAGCAAGAAACACAAACAAGTAAAGGAGACAGCACTTCTCCCCAAACTCCTCCAATGCAACTCAAGCAACCAGCCGAAGAGCAACTAAGTTGCAACACTTATATAAGTCTAAAAATTCTTATATAAAAAAAGTTACCCTCAAAGAAAATGGGCTTAGAAAACGGAACCAATATTAATTTATAGCGTAAAAATATAAAGTTTTGCTTTAAACAGAGGAATTTCAAAGATAAATAAAGAAACAATTTAAAATAAACAAACAAAGAGGGACTGATAACCTTTGTTCGCGTGCATACGAGTTGCAAGCAGTTGCAAGCAACTTGAACGGCTAAACGAAAACGGTGAAATGTTTAAAAAATCGATTTTGTCTTTTTTTTTTTTAACAAATTAAATACCGAATATTATTAGAATTGTGTTCAACAACGGAATTACGACAATAATTGTGTTTCAAATAAAGATCACTATAAAAAGTTCGTTTTAAAGATAATTTTCAAGATAATTTTAATACAATTTGATCGCCTTCGTACAAGGACACTTGCAAACCTAGGCCGATGTGATCAATTTAGATCGGTTAAATCGTTTGTAATCCAGATACTAACTTTCTCCCTCTCTCTCTCTCTCTCTCTCTCACTGGCACTAATGCAGAACAGGCTAATAAAAGCACGACGTTTGGAACTCGATATAAAAAAAGAAAATTAATCGATACAGAGATTATAGGACCGGTTATCTGACTGCTGACGATGAAGAAAGAACCGGACGGGGAGGGAGAGAGAGAGAGAGAGAGAGAGAGAGAGAGAGAGAGAGAGATGAATATATAACGGTGTGAGGGGCCAAGAATACACACCCCTGTCTTGTAACATTCAGCCCCTGAGAGAGAGAGAGAGAGAGAGAGAGAGAGAGAGAGAGAGAGAGAGAGAGAGAGAGAGAGAGAGAGAGAGAGAATTAATACGTAACGATGTACTGGTCATTCTCTCAGAGAGAGAGAGAGAGAGAGAGAGAGAGAGAGAGAGAGAGAGAGAGAGAGAATGAAGAAATAAGTCTAGGTAACCAAGAATACAATGCAGGTCTTCACAACTTCTTGACCTCTCTCGCTCTCTCTCTCTCTCAGAGGCAAGAATGTCGCCTGCGTCACGCATATTCTTAACCCGACAACAACAAACCGGATAATGGAATTAACGAGAAGAGACAAGAACGTAAAGAATATATATTTATATATATGGGGGCGAGACTCCCCTAACCTGTTGTCATGCACGTAGGTCTGATCGAGGGCGTGTCGTCAGTTGCCATGTGGGGAATATATTCTTAATTTCTTACTTAATTCTTATCATTACTTATTTTATTCTTATTTCGTTATTCTTCATCAGGTTCTACAGGATACAATACGTGACGGGTATTCTATTATATTCTATTTTTATTATTCTTTATTATTCTTGATCTAGCGAGACTAAGAATCAAATCTTGTAGTTACCAGATACTACTTGAATGTGCTTCCATTTTTACCCTGAGCGATTCGTAATGGTTTAGAGAGAGAGAGAGAGAGAGAGAGAGAGAGAGAGAGAGAGAGAGAGAGAGAGAGAGAGAGAGAGAGATTTTTTATGCGTGCTCACGCGAAACATTCGGTAATGAACTTTATTTATAGAAGTTTATACATATCTTCTGACTTTGCATAAATGTCAGTGAAACAGTTTCCCTCCGAGAGAGAGAGAGAGAGAGAGAGAGAGAGAGAGAGAGAGAGAGAGAGAGAGAGAGAAACACAACGCTATCAGCCGGCACAATGTAACACAAAAATAGCTAGCCATCTTCTAAAGCTGTTTTTGGGGCAAGTACCCTTTCCTCTTCCCCCTTTCCCAAATCAGTCTGCCCCAGGGGAGCGGTGGGGAGAAGGGGGATCCCCAGTTGTAACTCCCGCACCAACAACACACTTCTCCAACCCTCCAACAATCCCCCAACACTCGCCAACGAAACCGTTGGGATGGGAGAAGCTCCGTTCAAAGTCGACTGCTTTTGTTGCTATGCTGTGCTCTGGTAAGCATCGGTCTAGGGTAGGGTTTGTGAGCTTTTACTTTATTATTTTATTAATAAAATTAACAAAAGTAACTTGAAATTTACTTCAATTTAACAAGAGTAATTTGATTTATTTGTTTTGTTTGCGTTTGATTATAACTAAAAGAAATTGGGGAAAATATAACCAAAAACAAAGGTATAAAGGATTATCACAGTATGACTGAGGCAAATATTTTGAAGTTAAACGCATTTCTCTCTCTCTTTAAAATATGTATATATATATATATATATATATATATATATATATATATATATATATATATATATATAGAGAGAGAGAGAGAGAGAGAGAGAGAGAGAGAGAGAGAGAGAGAGAGAGAGAGAGAGAGAGCCACTAGCACTTAATGACCTCTCCGGCTGGCACCGTTAAAAGATGGCACTTGGAATGCACTTTCAAATACACTTTTTGGGTCTCGTGGTTTTGACAGCACTCTGCTTACGTGAAGCTGAGAGAGAGAGAGAGAGAGAGAGAGAGAGAAAGGGGGAATAAACTCTGATGATCTAGATTTCTTATTGCAAAATAAATCTGGCGGGGGAATCTTTCCATTATCTACCATCCTCATCACTGTCAGCCAAACAAATATAAGACAAAAATAAACAACTCACTTTATAAACATATCATAATAAACAACAAAGACACATGGTCGCCCCACCACCCCTCCCAACGGGGCAAAACGTCAAAAAAGTCAAAACAAACGAGCAACGCCGGTTTCTCCTCTAAGTGCCACCTTACAACAGGGGGGCAGAATTTGTGCCAGAACTATTTAACAGAGTGCCACTGTGCCAACATCAGCTGATTTTCCAACATAAGTTGATATAAACAGGTAAAGGGGGGAATGACACCACATGACTGCTTGTGGGCGCGTGACGATGATGATGATGTTGGCAAGCAGATAGTGATATGACCTGGCTCGTAACAATATATACATATATATATACACCCACGAGAGAGAGAGAGATTTCCAAGAATCCTTTCTTTAATTTGCTTTATATGAATCTGTTCAGTATCAGTTTTTTTATATTTTTAATATTTCACTTGGATATTGGAGTCTCTCTCTCTCTCTCTCCACCTGAGGGGGAAAGAGAGAGAGAGAGAGAGAGAGAGAGAGAGAGAGAGAGAGACTACAGCCTTTTATACAGTTACATACAAGACAACACTGTTCCTATATACAGAGAGAGAGAGAGAGAGAGAGAGAGAGAGAGAGAGAGAGAGAGAGAGAGAGAGAGAGAGAGAGAGAGGCATACAAACATCCCGGAAGTGAAAAAGATACACCCTGGTTTAGAGGAAAGTCCCTAAAAAAAAAAACCCACGTTGTATAGTTTATTTTCTTTAGTTACGGCCTCTCTCTCTCTCTCCTGCCCATAATGCAGTCTTTTGTTTCCCTGTTTACTGCGTTTATTCCCTCTGTTGTTTACTTGTTTACTTGTTTACCCGGAGGCCCTTTGGTGGGTCTGGTCGCTCGAACAGTAATAATAATAATAATAATAATAATAATAATAATAATAATAATAATAATAATAATAACCAAACCACAAATATCTACAAATATCAGGTTATTATACAAAGGTGAGAGGACTCAGGTGAGCTAATTACCCTCGCCCCCGCCCCCTCTGGTAATCGATCCCAGGTAATCGATCAAAGCTTTGGAGCCTTTTGTGACGAAGGCATAAGCTAACCCCTCCCCGCCCCCAAACCCCTCAATAACCCCTCAATCACCAGCGCCCCCTTTCCAAGCACAGGTGAGCCCAAGACAGGTGTGCTTTCGACTGCATCGTGACTCAGGGGTTTTCGGGGAAGTTCCGGGCCGGAAATGGCCCACCTGGATTTTGGTAGGGGGGGGGAGAGGGGTCTCTCTCTCTCTCTCTCTCTGGGGATCGAAATCGTGGGGTTTTCCCGAAAAATCCGGAACGGAAATCCACGTGTATGGCCCACCCGAATTTTGTACGGGGTGGGGGTGGGGGCCACATTCAACAGAAATTTGGAGTTTTTTGTATAAAAATAAGTAAGAAAAGGTACAAATATTGATGTATATATAATATATATATATATAAATTTATATATATATGTATGTGATTCGCCCAGTTTCCCCACATGACCCTGCCACCTTGAAGCAATTCTGTCTCTGTGCTTTTTGTTTAAGATAGGCGGAACAATCTTAATGAAATTGTAGAAATACAAAATTAATTATAAGTCTATATATACACTTGAGAGAGAGAGAGAGAGAGAGAGAGAGAGAGAGAGAGAGAGAGAGAGAGAGAGAGAGAGAGAGAGAGTTTCCCCTAGTTTTCTAAATGATCGTTATAAGTATAAATTTTGGCTGAATAATTCAATACATTACACATTTAATGCTCTCTCTCTCTCTCTCTCTCTCTCCTTCAAAAGCTTCACACAACAATAGACTTAACCAACCACACAATTCTCTACTTACACCAACAATGGTATGCTTCCTCTTATGAGAGAGAGAGAGAGAGAGAGAGAGAGAGAGAGAGAGAGAGAGAGAGAGAGAGAGAGAGAGAGAGACTGCGGTACAAAAACCCCGTTTAGCGACTGTTTCGTGCTGAGGTTGCACGAATTATTGATATACCGACAGGTATTCAGGACCAATCGATGTCAAAATGTCACTTTGCACATTCCACCAGCAGTAAATGGACTCGGCCGGATCTCTGTCACTACAAGACAAAGGGACTGACTCTGACCTTGTTCTGGGGACCTGGATTGGGTCTGCATGCTTTAGGACCGAATTCGCAGACTCCAGGTCTGCAGAAACTCACTGGGACTCAGACCAAGGTCTGTAGAACTTGACTAGGACCAAAGTCTGTAGAATCTGACCGAGATCTCTGTCACTACAAACAAAAGGACTGACTCAGATCGTGTTCTGGGGACCTGGATTGGGTCTGCATGATTTAGGACAGAATTCTCAGACCCCAGGTCTGTAGAAACTCACTGGGACTCATGTCTACAGACCTGAACTCAGACCAGGCCTGTAGATCTTGACTAGGACCAAAGTCTGTGGAATTTGACGAGGACCAAAGTCTGTAGAATTTGACTGGGAACAAGGTCTGTAGAATTAGACTGAGACCAAAGTCCACAGACGCTGAATGAGACCCAGGTCTAGAGACCAGGTCTGAGACCAAATTTTACAGACCAGGACTGGAACCCAGGCCTGTAGGCAATGATTGAGACACCAAGGCCTACAGAGCTCTACTAAGACCAAGGGCTAGATTATTGTGTAGCACTTGGTCTTAGTCAAGATCTGGCAAACTAGGTCTCTGTAAAGGTCTGTAGACCTTACAGAGGTCCACAGACCTGGTCTAAAAGACCGAAGGCTTACACAGAGGTCTGTAGATCTTGACTGACACCAAAGTCTACACAGGAACTGACTCAGACCAAGTTCTACAGACACTGACTCAGACCAAGGTCTACAGAAACAGACTCTGGTCTCAGTGAACATAAGTTGTTGATGGAGCCACAGAAATAAATAGCTATAAAAAGAGACGCATTGTTTATTGCTGACGTCATCAATACCCACAAGGCCACTGGAGGTAATAATATACTTCAATATTTGTTACCAAAATGCTGCGGACGAGGTGTTATTGATATCGGCTCTCTCTCTCTCCATTACTTTCTCTCTCTCTTTTTCTGTCCTTCTCTCCATTACTTTTTTTTTGTCTCTCTCTCTCTCCCCCATTACTTTCTAGCTCTCTCTCTCAGTGACTCTCTCTCTCTCTAATTCTCTCCATTACCTTTTTCTCTCTCACTCTCTCCCCATTACTGTCTCTCTTTCTCTTTCCGTTACTTTTTCTCCGTCTCTCTCTCACTCTCTCTCCATTACTTTCTCTCTCTCTCTCTCTCCATTACTTTTTCTCCGTCTCTCTCTCTCAAAGGTGCCTCACACTGAGGGACCTGGGGCAACCCGAACGAACTGTAAGGTCTGTAAGGTAAGGTAAGGTCTCCCCATTTCTCTCTCTCCATTGCTGTCTCTCTCTCTCCATTACTTTTTCTCCGTCTCTCTCTCTCTCCCCATTTCTCTCACTCCACTGCTTTCTCTCTCTCTCTCCCCATTGCTTTCTCTCTCTCTCTCTCTCTCTCTCTCTCTCTCTCTCTCTCTCTCTCCATTACTTTTTCTCCGTCTCTCTCTCCATTACTTTTTCTCGGTCTATGTCTCTCTCTCTCTCTCTCCCCCATTACTCTCTTTTCATTACTTTCTCTCTCTCTCTCTCTCTATGCAGTTCGGACGGCGTAGACACAATGTCTACACGCGCCAATTTCACTGAAGCCTTTTCCCCCTTCAACCGACACGCGATACAGCAGTCGTCTTGTCTGTGCGTGTGTCTGTGGCTCCGTACACCTCCTGTATACAGTCCTGTATCCACCCCCCCCCTTGTAGCCTAAGGTGTGGCAATGCGATACACTACACCTTCGCTGTATCTTCCAGTCAAGTTCGGTCGATAGAACAAGCAACGCCTTTGTAGAAAGGGTTAGGGACTGATATCACTCTCTCTCTCTCTCTCCGTTACTTTTTCTCTGTGTCTTTATATCTGTCTCTCTGTCTCTCACGTCTAAGACCCATCAAACTGTGACGCCAGAAACCTCAAAATGATTCATCTGAAACTGTGACACCAGAATCTCTCTCTCTCCCTCTCTCTCTCTCTAGCCAACAAATGACCCAATAACTTATCGCATTATTTTCCGACGCCAGGATGGTGCATGCAATCAAGCAATTTGCCAGGCACAATTATAGGTCAAGCTGAAGAATGGGTTCCGTGTGTTTTAATATTGTGGAAGGAGGCCAATGCGCATGTCTGAAGCTTCGCGCCACAAGGGGGGGTATTTGCGTCTCTGGGAAATCATTTATGCTTTTTTTTTTGTGACTTTTTTTTTTTATACTGAGTGTACGCGCGCGCGCGCGCGCATGCACACAAACACACACGTGTATATGTGTGTATATATATAGTGATATATATACTGTATATATATAATATATATATATATATATATATATATATATATATATATATATGGAATCTACAGAGAGAGAGAGAGAGAGAGAGAGAGAGAGAGAGAGAGAGAGAGAGAGAGAGAGAGAGAGGATAATTGAATATTTTGTTTTCTGGAGTCACAATTTCATAGGTCAGTCAAAGAGAGAGAGAGAGAGAGAGAGAGAGAGAGAGAGAGAGAGAGAGAGAGAGAGAGAGAGAGAGAGAGAGAGAGAGAGAGAGAGAATGATTAAATATTTTGTTTTCCGGAGTCATAATTTCATAGGTCAGTCAAAGACGTGTGTGTGAGAGAGAGAGAGAGAGAGAGAGAGAGAGAGAGAACATCACTGCCTTAGCGCATTGCATTGCAACAGAAGATATATACACCACAAGTGTCTCAGCAGTGACTCAAACGTGCAGCTTTCCCTTTCTTGCGCAAACGCAAACGCGCACAGACACATACACAAACTCACATACACACACACACGCGCACATACACAAACTCTTATCAACACCTACAAGGTATAGTAAGGTAGTTTTCTCTACACAAAGTTCACCTACACTTCACCAGTTATAGTCTGAGAGAGAGAGAGAGAGAGAGAGAGAGAGAGAGAGAGAGAGAGAGAGAGAGAGAGAGAGAGAGAGAGAGAGACTGCCACAAACACGTATATACATTATTTACGCAATCGACCAGCACTAACTGAGAAGCGAGAGAGAGAGAGAGAGAGAGAGAGAGAGAGAGTTAAATGTCACTAAGACGTTTCGACGAAAAATCGCCAACTTTGAACCGGATATTACGAGACCGAACTTAATAATAATAATAATAATAATAATAATAATAATAATAATAATAATTTCCACACAGTTGCAGAAGAAGTAGAAAAAATAGAATTCACAATAATAGTAATGACAGTAATTATATGGAAGAATAATAATAAAACAAAATATTAAAAATAACAATTAAAAATAATAAACTGCATACGATTAATTTCCAGCTATAGAGACCTTAAGTTCTCACAGAACTACAAAAACGATAATTAACAAAATTACCATCTAATTACGCCGGTAAATTTAACTATGGGAAAACTAGTACGTCCATAATATTAACGGAAACATAAACAGGTGAACAACTACATAAATAAATAAGAAAACCACAAAAAATACGTTACAATTATAAAAAAAAAAATATTCAATTTATACAAAATCCGGCAAACGACATCCACCCAACCATCCCCACCCCCCAAAATACGTCACGAAACTTAACCTACGAAAATAACATCTTAACAATATTAACAATAACGTCAGCAACGACGTAAATAAACGACATAAACTATAACAAACCTTTAGTAACAATTAAAAAAATATATATTAAAGTTCGACAAAATAGACTAAATGACAACTGACACCCCCTACCACCCCTCACCCCGTCCCATACCCTCCCCTACGACGCCATGACACGATGACGTCACAACACTTTACCTGACGGAGGAATGTGATGGGCTTCTGCCCCATGGCGTGGGCGTCGCCGATGTTGGCCTTCGTCACCGTCTTGAAGGGCTTCTGCGCGCCCTACGGAGAGAAAGAGAAAGAGAGAAAGTTAATGAGAGAGAGAGAGAGTAATAACAGCTTCCGAACTATTCGGCTGCACCAATCACAGCTCGGTGCTGTTATAATAATCACGACTCATTATACATTACAGGCGATAATGACAAAAATAACAGCAATTACAGCTTTTAAAGTAATCTATAAATAACAACAAATCAATAACAAATTAAAACAATTACGACAATCACAACTCATTTATGGTTACAGAGGGTTCTGTAGGCCTAACAATCACAACTGTTATACTTATTGGAGGGCTACTACGGGCAATAATAACAAAATAATAACAATTATAACTTAAAATACTCTATAAATAACAAAAAAAACAATAACATAAGTTTACTGTTACAGAAGATTCTATAGGCCTAACAATCACAACTCGTTATACATTATTGGAGGGATAATACGGCCAATAATAACAAAAGTAATAACAATTATAACTCAAAATACTCACGTCAATAACAAGAAACCAAGAGCAAATAACAACAATTACAATGGCGTCTTCTGACGTACGTAAAAAATGCTTACGAGTAACATAGGCCTACAAAAATATTATTTTGAAACAAATTAATATAAATGGCATATTTAATTAGCATTCACTTGAAAACCCAAACGTGTAAAAAAAGCCATTTGTGGAGGCCCGTAGAGAGAGAGAGAGAGAGAGAGAGAGAGAGAGAGAGAGAGAGAAACTGGGAAATACCACTTCAAGATTTTTTTTATCGTTTTCTTGTCCTTTAGTAGAGCGAGCGGATATGAGGTGTCACATTCTCTCTCTCTCTCTCTCTCTCTCTCTCTCTCTCTCTCTCTCTCTCTCTCTCTCCCCAGGTGCTACGCGCTTTGCGTTTTTAAACGAATGCTTGTTAATTCCTCCACTGAAATACTGTACACCTACGTCAAAAATACACTTACGTTAACAATACTTTGCCTTATCTTATATAATCAGTTAAGTGATAAGTTTCGGACACAGCCAGGGAGATAAGTACATATTAATCCGAACAGGAAAAAATAAAAAGTAAAAATTATCATCAAAAACCCAGATTCTAAAGCTTCCAACTTTCACTTGTGACCACAGATTATCTCGGAATGTCAATACAATCTGTATTGTTGAAATGACACTTTACAATACTTTCATAAGTTACTTGCTGTTTAAATTAATAATTGAATGTATACTGTAACCATATTGTACATATTGTAAGTTTAATCCTTTCAATAAAAAGTAAAAAAAAAATTATAAACATTTTTAAAAAATTAACCTGTTCTTGATGACGTCATCACTCGGACAAGAACCTATTAAAATGGTATTTTGTTCACTCGACGTTTTCAAAATATAAGTATATGCAACTTAAAATAAATACATATTGTGCCCCTACACGTAAATATAAGTAAGCAATACTTAAATATAAATATACGTTGCTTTAATATATAATTATGGTTAAAATCATCGTAAAAAATTGGACGATTTCTAAGGGAAATTCCGTCTTCAAGATGGAAAAAATTCCCCGGTATTTAAGGCGAATTCCAAGAAGTTACAATACGCCTAAAATCATTAGAAAAATAGACTTTTAAGGGAGAAATTACTTTAACAGCAACATTACACTGAAATAAAAGCATATTCTAACTTGACACTTAAATAAACGTATATAATAAGTTTAGTAAACGATTGTGGTTATATTTTATCGTACAAATGGACGATTCAATCTACAAATTCCGTCTTAAAATAAATATAAAACTTTTCCTAAACGACTCAAGTTGAATAAAGGCATATTTTAAGTACCTAATTCATAATTATGGTTAAAATTGTCATACATAAATAAATTAAGGTTAAAATTGTTATAAAAATAGACGATTTAAGAGAAATTCTGTCTTAAATAAAAAAAACTACCAAACCAACTTAAGCTGAATCTTCTTCTATAAGTATATAATAAGTTATCATTCATAATAAGGATTATTAAAATTATTATATACATATTAATCATGATTAAATTATATAAAAAAGGACGTTTTATACGAGAAATGTCGTATTAATCAAATCAAAACTTTCACAATATAAAATCATGGTAAAATTACAATAAATTACAAAATTTGTAATTATTATAAAAAATGGACACTTCAGGAGACAAATTCCACCTTAAAAAATAAAAAAAAAACCTCCCCCAAAAAAGACTTGTTGCTTTAAACGCTGAAAAAGCAAAGAAGAAGAAGCGAAGGATTGCCGTTACTTTCCCTTCCCCCTTCGGGATTACTCCCGAAGGGGGATGATGGCGGTAGCAGGAGGGATTTCAAACTTACCGCCTGCAGCTCCTTTTCTATGGCAGTGGCCCTGATGACCAGAGGCCCCCTGACGGCGTACTCCATCATCTTCACGAGGGGATTCATATTCTCCATGGTAATCACCCGGTCATCCATGACGGCGGCTGTGGCGGAAAGGCAACGGCGTGAGGAGTAGGTGTGGTCACTACGAAAGCTGGAGCTCGACTGAACGCACAACCTGGTCAGCAGCCGACGTATACCCCCGCCGGCAGACGACATCGTCACCGCCACCATCTTTATTTCGACCCTCTTTTAGGCCGCTCGGGGGGGATATTTCCCAATTTTTCACACCAGTTTTAATAGAGGAAAGTTTAATCGTCACTCTCCGAGTGAAATTCGCGCTTATCACCGTTCTCGGGCTTAAATTAGGGGCTTAAAATAGGAAGGTTTCCTCGCCAGAATCCGGTCTTGTAAACAAACCACTGTGCCTTTGCGAGATCATAACTCATCTCGGGATAGCATGTTATTAAGAAAAGGATGCATTTAATCGAAATCGCCTTGATTTCCCTATCTCGAATCTTAATTGCATCGCGTATAATATAAATGACACGTTGAATCTGGCAAAATCGAGTGAATCTCCTTAAAAATGAAATTTTCTGAAATGCATTTCATTATTGGAACCGATTTTCACACAAGTTGGGTTTAATAGGGCCGTGGGAAGTTATTTTCTGCAACTTGCAAAATCAGTGATTTGCGTCGTATCTTAAAAAAATGAATTGGTCTAGTAGATTTCTTATATAATACTTGATAATTCCATTCATTCATGACACAGCCGGATAATAATAATACGAATATTAATCACGTGGGTCAATGCATATTTCTGTACCTATTTCGAACGCCGATGTTCTTCTTCCCATTTCAAATTTCCTGGCAAAGGAAAGCGTGCAACAGGTCCCTGTACTAGATGAAATCAATATTGCAAGAAAACGAGAGCTACTCGTCATCGTATGATGTTGCACGGATGTGCGTGTTTGCGTGCAATTCGTTTCAAAGCAAAGCCTGTCATTACTTGGTCAAGGTCGACGGCCGCTGGGCTAAGTAACGGCCCCCCCGGTTACGAGGACATTTAAATTAAATCCTCCGTTTTGCTTGCCGTCGTGTTTCTGAAATTCCGCGGATTCGTGGGGAATTGCCTGAGGAATTCTGATGGGATTGTGGATGGATACATGTGCGGAAAACTTCCGTGGCGTTATTCGCTTCGGATAACTTCAAAAAAAAAAAAAAAAAAAAGGCTTTGAGAGTAATGTGTCAATCATATGGAGGGAGATTCAACTCATTGGTTTCCAGGTTTTCCTGAAATTCCGCGGAATTGCAGGAATTGCATGCGGAATTTTGATGAGGTTTTGGATGGATACGTGTGCGGAAAACTTCCATGACACTTCCCCTATTAAAACCACAAAAAATGCTTACAAACAGCGTGTCTAAACGCCAATGGTACCACATTCAACCTTACACACATACACAACAAACACTTTTAAAAATAAAAACAAACAAACATTTATAATTAAATCAACAACCAAACCCGTGCCAAAAAAAAGTGGCAATGTTATTGCTAGATTATGGTGGCCTTATGCCAACTGGGACTCTTAAGTTCTTCATCTTCTCGTGATAGCCGTTAAGAATTCCTTCGCATGCAATTGCAAAAGTAAAAAAAATGGTTAATGTTGACGGTGGCTTTAAATCTTGGCATGATTTATCCTGCAATCTTTTGCCTTTGATAATTCGTGAGCTCGTGTCTTGCCAAGATTGCATTTTCACTTCTTGCTCTCTCTCTCTCTCTCTCACGCACTATCTCTCATTCTATTTTATATTTTTTTATTCTTTCTAGATGTTAGGACGAAGTGTATGAATTGGTAATAAAATACACAGCAGTGCTGTAAATGTGTTGCAACAACGAGCAACCATTATGATAATGTCTTAAACCACACACACACACACACACACACATATATATATATATATATATATATATATTATATATATATATATTATATATATATATATATATATATATATATATATATATATATATATATATATATATATATATATTATATATAATGCTTTATGCAACCCACAGCACTCAACAAGCCACCAGGTACATAATTCCGGCCTCAAGACAGAACGCAACAGAATACTCATGAAATGAAATCAAGCACCCCACTTTTCCCACACCGGGATTGATCTCGGGGTGACCACGGGCAGGGCATGGCCTGTTACAATATCAAGCTCTCAGTTTTAATGGCAATTTCCAACACTTCCCCCCTAGACCATATCTAAAAAGAGCCTTCTAGGTCTTCTTAACATTTTTTTCATCATAGTCCATTCTCTCCGCAGGACCAAACCATTCTACCCTTCAGCTTACTATCTCTTCGTTTGTCACCCCTTCTATTCCTCTAATTTGTTGTAAGTTAAGCAAATCATCAATTTCATTCGCTTTAGCTCCTTTATTTTCAGCTCCAAACTTCGATTCTGTAAAGGAGAACTGGTTCAACCACCATGTCGGTTGTAACTCCAGAATCCGTAATTGATTCGTATAACCAAAACATATTCAGATTGGAATTGGAACATACAATTTAGGCCAAAAGTCAGGTGCTTTGACCTATGAGGTCACTCTGCACTGAAAATAATTTTGGAACAATTGTTAGATGGTGGAAAGTTAGATAGTTTGAAAGAGAATATGAACAGGTGTACAGTAAAAGGAACTTAAATGGCTGACCCCCCCAAAAGTATGTTAAACTGAAGTGCTATGTATTCAGGTTCCGGCCGATTTCACTAGCTGATCCAGGCAGGGGGCCACCTGGGGATGTGGGGCCCCCCATGAAAAATAATGACAAAATAATAATATTGAAGGTTTAGATAACATAAATGAGAAATATAAAAATGGGAAAAAATGTTAAATCTATTATAGAAATAATCAGATTTTGTGAAAAAGATAATTTATATGTATATGTATATGAAAATTGGTGGCTGCCCCATATTTTCTGGATCAGCTAACGGCCGATTTAATATCATTGTTGGCTCAAAATTGGGGGCTCTCCAACAAACCCTCACCTGTCAGTTTTGTGGTTAACACAACCTCCTCGATAAACGCAACCGAAAACGCGACCCACTAAGGAAGCCTGTAAATAAAAACAACAGTCTCTCGTCCATAATCACTTAAGTTTATTTTCTATCTGTAAACTATAAAAAAATTGGCATTTAACCTACAAAATGCTCTTCACTGAAAGTTAAATGTTTAATCTTACAGTAAAATTTATAAAATAGATCCGAGCTTGGGACAAGCTCACATACACAAGAGTGAACTCCCGTCGTTCCGGGCGGGTGGAGTCCTTCTTCTTTCCCGCTGCCTCAGAAACACAAGAACGAGAGGGAACTGGTACGACGTAAACGGTAAGAGTAAAAAAAAAAAAAATGCATTACGTAGAAATAAGTCAATGCACGCCTCCCCATGACTAAATGGAGGGAAATCAAAATACATTCCCAACTGGGTCCTGAAAGAGAGAGAGAGAGAGAGAGAGAGAGAGAGAGAAACTGAGGTAATTTCATGAACGATGCACAAAATTCAACCTTATTGTCCTATCCACTTCATTGTTTATTGAAGAAAAAAAAAAAGTAATACTTGGATATAATAGAGAGCACCTGCATTGAGGATAATACAAGCAAGGGCGCTGATAACGCACGCTTTCCTTAAGTCTAGTATACACGAAAATTCACTCTGCATTGACGTGATCTCCGTTCGGTTGCTCCGACGACGACAACCACGGTTGTTGATATGATTCGAAAAGGGGGTGGCTCCTTCGAAGCAGCCGCACTCTGATATGAGCGGTGAGGGGGATGAAACGTGACCCGAAGTATGGGGTTAAACAAATGCAACCACAGGCTTCAAAAATGACGTCAAGGGATGGCTGCTCTTTGCTGAAACAAAGGGGGACGTCTGACAAACGGAAGGAGGCTCAGAGGAGATCGTTCGTACTTCTTTCGTACCAAAAGCAAAGAGATCAAGAGGAGAACGCACTGGAATCACTTCAAAAAGCTTGAGGCTAACACAAAGATTCAACGAAAACATCAAAACAACACAAATATGGCAGGTAGGTATCCCTATAACCCAAGGATGTCTGGGCAAAGGAAAACTCAATCCAACAGCAGACATACTGTACACAGTTCACAGCTAGATGCGACTTAATAAAACGAGGAGGCTGCAATTATATTATCATCTCAGCCATGGGAGTCAGGACAGTCACAAGAGGAAACCCATAAACTTATGTATGCTAAATGTCAGTTCAGTAGTTAACGGACAACATTACAGTACACACCATTTCTTACTAGCATAGAAACTGCAGCCATCAGGACTGGCTCCTAAGGTGAACCGCCGATATTTTTTGACAAAAGGAAAGCCACAGCACCACAAAACTTGTTTTGTAGTAGCAATGGTCTGGGTGAGATCGGACGTAACATTGCAACGAGCACCAGAAAATTAAAGAACCTATTCATATCGACTTCAAAGTGTCCGTTAAAATGAATTTAACCACCAGCTGCAGATAACTTGAAAACTCATTTACAACAATTACTATACACAATTGTCGAGGTCGAAGGACTTTCACAAAATAAAAAAAAAAAAGGAAACACAAGTCTTAACTTAAAATAAGTCATCTTTTACATCCGCATGGAAAAGGTCGCCATGCATCGTACAATAATTAACTGAGATAAAACGCAGTTGTAACTTCCGGTTTGTAGAGACTATAACAAGAGTGGTTTTATAAACATCCTACGAGGGCGGTTAACGTGAGTCTTCCTAAGAGGGCAGTTAATGTGAGTCTTCCTAAGAGGGCAGCTAATGTGAGTCTTCCGAATGGCGCTGATTATTTCGGCTGAGATCATTGTTCCGATCTTAAAGCAGCCCTTCGGTTCTAGCTGAGAAAGAATGAGGGGATGAAGCTTGAGTTCAACTTACACTTAAACCTAATTTGCATATGGAAAATCCGGCAGCGTTAAAAGAATTCCACACGACAGGAACAAAGGAGGGTACTATCTCTGAGAGAGAGAGAGAGAGAGAGAGAGAGAGAGAGAGAGAGAGAGAGAGAGAGAGAGAGAGAGAGAGAGAGAGAGAGAGAGAGAATATCTGTGCTGATATTCCGTTTATAACCTTCAACCAGTGTTCCAGACTGCAACACTGCCAAACAAGATGGAGTACAGAATTACGGGAATGGACGAGTGTCTTCTAGGAAGTTCGATCTTCTGCTCTACGTGGCATTATTGGGTAGGCTGGTCAGACGCCGGGCACCTTCGCAGAGCGACGGGCAGCCTCGGCACCTCAACTATGTTATTTTGTGATGATGATTAAAGCTCTTCCTAATTCACATCGAATGATATACGGTATTCAACAGGGGGGGGAACTCACCATAAGGTACAGTACATACGAATTTTACACGACTACCATCCTATCTCCACTTCTCCCTAATTTTCAACAACTCCGAAACCAAGGTCAAGCCGAGTCTATATTACAGAGCGAGATAGCTTTCTTCGGCAAGGTAAAAAAAAATGTCTCCGGCGAAACGTACCCAATATCGAGAGTCTACCATTCGAAAAGTCAGAGTCTCTGCTAACGTTAAAAATATTCTCCATGTGTCGAGTGTACATTAAAGTCTATGATAAGGTTATTGTACTTAGCTTTACTTATTTAAAAAGGCACACTTCTCAGAGCTATGATTCTTATCAAATTTTGAGATCCGTAAAGAGAGAGACAGACACCGTCCCGCGCAGGGGACTGGATGCGGGAGGGGGTTGGGGGGACGAGCGAGTGTATAACTGGGGAAAGCTTCCCCTGTCAGATGTGTTCCACTCTTGGTTCAATGCCTTTTGCAACCCGATAACTAGACAGCAGCATGCCACAAGAGTACAGTCTGGTGTGGCTCTTCCGTTGACTAGACGACGACATCTTTAACTAAACAGGCTTAGAATCGAATTTGCGTACGCCATTGGCTTCACCGGAGGATGTGGCTGTGGTGAAAGAAAAGAGAACACAAAATCAACGTAGGGCTAAAACAAGCTGCGTAACAGCGCCCCCCAACTTCCTGACTCTCCAGTGACATGTTTGTCCCAGACAGAGAGCTTCTATTGCTAATTGGAAAAGTTCAAAGACTACAGTAAAGTGCTACCTACTTTCGAGTACTACAGCAACTGGCCTGGGACTATCAACATTATTCTGCAAATGCTGTTGATTTATACATGTAGCGCTAGTTTCTTCTTTTACTCTCTTCTGAATTCTACTAGATTCTTAACTAGAATTTTATGTTTTCCTGTGCTTTTCCTAGCTTCCCACATTATTGTCTAAAATCTTATCAATATATTTTGTCATTTTATCATTATCATGACTATAAAATAAGTCAAATAAGTCCACACTTATAAATGCAGTATATAAATCAGCTATTGCACGACAGAAACTTCCACTTACCACAGCCTCGTAAGTTGTGTACTTCGGTTTTAAGTCTTTACCCGTCATCGTTATAAAAGAGCCCAAGTTCCCCATCGTATCACTGAAACGTAAGATAAAAATGAGAAAAACCCTCAACTCACAATTCCAACGACAAGAGTATGATACAGCACCTTACAGATAAAAATGTAACTGAATTATGAACGTACAAGGTAAGCTGTTTTCACTTGAACTTTTGAGGTTCTAAAGGGGAAACCCGATAACATCAGAGAATGAATTTGGCATCTACGTTCATCGTGGCTCCTTCAACACACGGACAGCAGGTGGTAAACACCGAAACTCACCAGTAATTCGGTGCAGAGAACACCGTAATGCATTTGCCATCGTGGGCGACTTCGAAGCCCTCTGCCTTGACTTCGTGCGAGCGTATGACGTACTCCAAGTTATTTCTGTCTAGGAACTTCTTGGTTATGTCGGGTCCGAACTGGATGCCCACGCCACGTTTGCTAGGTGCCCGGCCCATGGATGGCATGGGGTCGCTCCACAATAACTCGCACATTATGCCTGGAGAAAAAGAAACGACTATTGGAACACACAGACTGCAAAGCAAAAACTAAAAGCGACAAGTCTACTGCTGGCCAGGGCCAGAAGACCTGAGAGATTAGACTTGCACCGAGAGGTGAGCACTGTTTCAGCGGAAATTGGTAAAATTTTCATGACACCAGAAAAGTACTAAGACACAGTTGAAAAACAGGTTTGAAGACTACCATGACAATTTGTCAACCAAAAAAACTTTCTAATTATTCTCTACAAGCCACAAACTTTTTGACATTGCTGTTCTTCCTCCACGTTAATTTAACTCAGGGAAAAGCTAAGTAATATAGAACATAAGTGCGTAAATACCTCACGAATGGCAGTATCAGTTTTTCAACATCGTACGTACAATAAAATAAAACGAGAAAAACAATAGAGCGCAGAGCAAGCATAAGCGTAACACGCAGGACCTACCCTCTTCTGGAGGCTGCCTATTCCTATCTGTCTTTCGTATATCTTCTAAAGTTACGTCGTCTCCGCTGAATAATCCTCCATGCATCACCTGAAAAGAAACGTTAAGTGAAATCACTCAATCGCAGTTACACCGCTTAAATAAAACAACGTCAGAATAGTAAAATTGTCTAGTTCTTACATTTTTTTAATCCTGATGCGAGTTCATAGAAACTTCCGGTTGTATTAAGTACTAATGCTAGCTGAAAATGCGATTACGAGTACGGTATCATTATCAACACTGACTCGAGTCATTTTTACTTTTCTGGGCCGTTTATAGTTACCAAATTTATCAAAAAAAAAAAAAAAAAAAGGATAAACTGAATAATAACAATTACAATAAGTTAACAACACTTTTCTGTTAAATGCACACTCAACAAAAATCTGCATTCAGAAGTTCTAATCAATCAAGCGTTGTACCCTCAAGGAATTAACAACGATTAATGCTAGCATTCAGCCGGCACACTTCGAACGTATTATGGCAACAACAAATCACATCACTCACCAGAACCTTGTTATTTAGACAATGACAGAGCGGCAGCCAGTTGTACACTTCTGTGAAGAGCTCCGCCATCTGCGCGGTGTATTTGGCCTTGACTTCTCCTTCAAATCCGTACATCTGGTTCATTGTCACACTTTCGTGGTTCCCTGGAAAACAAAAGAAGGTTCACGACTTTGTAAACATTTTTATAAAGATACGATTGACTATACTCTTAAATTTTACATGAGAACAGAGGCAAGATAAGGAATCTGAACAACTAAATGTTGTTATTAGCTGACAATATTTAGATTCTGTCAGAAAACAATGAACATCTCAATCTACTTGCATTATATATGGATAGGACACTTCCAAATATGACAGATTTTTAAAGTAGGCAGTCCCTGAGTTAAGGTGGAGATATGTTCCTGAGTTGCGACTTAAGACGGACCCTAACTTTAAATTTCAGCCCATAAAAGGCTTGCCTCTTCACAGGAACAAATGAAGTCACTTAGATTGGATGAACTTCTAGTATACGGCATATCCACTGGTGACCAACTTAATATACTACTTAGTCACTCTAAATGAGCGCAAACCTTCAGGCATTACCTCGAGACATGAAGAAATGGTCGGGATAGAGGAGTTTGTAACCAAATAAGACGAAAATGCACTCGACCGAAAATGACCCTCTGTCGACGAAGTCCCCGTTGAAGAGGTAAGGATTCGTGGTGGAAGGTAGTCCGTTAAGCTGGAATATGTTCATTAGATCGTAATACTGCCCGTGGATGTCCCCGCACACCGTGAACTTGGAGTCGTCCGGGATTTTGACGTCCACTAACGTGGGCTGTTTCATGAGGTGGTCTTTGACGTCGAGAAGAATCTGTGGGTACACGTCGTAAAAATGTCTGATCATCTGAATATTCATTAATTGAGCTATAATGCTTGAAGCTCACCATGGAAAACCTTATGCATTTATGGTCGAATCAAGCTTACCTTGTATGCATATTGTCGGTGCAGCTTCTTCTGAGCTTTGTAATGTTCCATCAAATCTTTCATAAACTGCTCTGTCACTTTGCCATCCTCTAATCTAGGTCCTTCATAATCATCTTCGATAACTGTGGGTTAAGATATACATTAGCATCAATTGTAGAATCTATGAAATATTTTAAAACCTAATTTTAATTTTTCCTAGGATACCAACCTACGCTTTCATAAATGAAGTACTCAGTGCAAGGCGAACTGCAGCTGTCACTGACTTAACCAGAAAACAAAAGCCTATCGGGTAGGCCTATGAGCCATTTGTGAACTGTAACTATGAGAAAAGATTGGAGATGTACGTATAAGAATGTCCATATATACAAGATGATCACGTACTGGTATACAAGACAATGAACACGGTTTAAACATAAAAAAAAAATGTGATAAGCCTAAAACCTATGTGTAAATCTGACTAAATACCTCGAGAAAAAATTATTCTTTTCACATTTAACCTATGCGTAAATCTGATGAAATACCTTGAGAAAAAATTATTCTTTTCACGAGTGAATACAGAGGAACTGTAAGGGGTTTAGAAGAGAATGCAGTGAAAATCTTGATGAATAGTCAGAACCTGAGTGTACTGGAAGTACAGGGAACAATCTCAAACTAGAATGATGGAGAGGCATTAAGACATGATGGGATTACAAGTAAGACGCTACGGTACTGTGGTAAAAGTACTGTAGCATCTTGGTGGCTGACCAAGGTGTGGGAGATACGACAGAACTTCTCAGTTCAAGAGGTCCTTTGTTCCTCACACCGTTGGACTGCGGAAGAGCTTCCCAGAGGGTGTCGTGCAATTGGAACTTCTTCAGAAGTTCAAGCGAAGATGCTATGCATTACTACCCTAATACTATTTTTCTAGCATTTTAATACATTTTTATCTACTTATTAATTTATTTTTTCTCTTTTAATGAGCGAGATCTCTTCTTAATGTACTTCCCTTTCCCTTTTCCTAATGAACACCATATTCTTTGGAAGCTGGAAGTTCTAGCCAATGGCCTCTGGGGGCTTGTTCCATATGAAAAGGTCCCCTCTTCTGAATAAATAATAATAATAATAATAATAATAATAATAATAATAATAACAATAATAACATACCCATAGCCTCCAAGTTGATCGACTCCGCGACGGACTTCTTGTCGTCGTCGACGGCTATAGCCTTCTGGAACATGAGCATCTTCACGACCTTCTGACACTCATTGTACTTGACCTTGGCGTCCCTGTCGTTCGGGCGAGTTTTTGTGACCTGAAATGGACAGGTACGGAAATTATGTGGACACGCGAAAACTACTTGGAATGTCTTTACCAAAATAGCAAATTTTGAAAGTAATTTGTAGTTTTCCAACAATACAAACCTGGAGGTCTTTACATAGGGATTTGGCTTGCGTCCGAGAGCTAAATCCGTAAGTCAAGACCGAAGGTTTGTATTTGTACTGGAACAAACGAATATTCTGTCACTAATGCTAATGCAGTATTCAAAATTTAAAAGACGAAATGTTACAAGGTGGACTAATTAATTGATTTATGTAAATTTGGCTATAAAGCCAAGCACTGGGGAACTTTCAGCCATTCAACACTTATGACAGTGAACACAGGGCGTTCGAGTCGTTGGACAGCAAGATGGAATAAAGAATGTGGGAGCTGAGGTGAAGTAAAAGGCTAAAAAGTGGTTGCAATTAAGGACTGCAAACAACCTTCAGTATTGCCGACAGTACAGCATTGTAACTTTAATTAAAATTTAAAACATGTAACAATTGGGTTATAACAAGAGAAATGTGTAAGATACGCTTAAGGGCATAATAACAGAACAAAATTGATAGACACTTTTACGACACACTTGCAACTAATATCCCAGGCTTTACTTACAAGTCAAATCTGAAACAAGACAGAATGAACGAGTCAAGACATTACCATACAAATCTGCATACCGTACACCCTTACAGACGGACGGTACTTACCGTCTCATAGTCCTTGAGAGCTAGTTTGAATTTCCCTAAAGACATGTAAGCTGATGCTCTTCTGTAGTAGCCCTTGACGTATGTCTTGTCCAGTTCGAGGGCTTTCGACGCATCCTGGAGGGCATATCCGAAGCACTCCGTTTTCAAATAGGCGAAACTGCGGTTTCCGTAATATATTGCTACCGAGTCGTTCAGCTCTATCGCGGACGTGTAGAGTTCTATTGCCTTGTCATACTGTTGCTCTGTAAGGAAGGATGCCAGTTTTAGCTCCCGATTTACCAGGCACAATAAGACTTATCGGTTTTATTGCTTATTAAAATCAGTGACTACAGCGATAGGGTAACAGCTTGTTATATAAAAATAGCTTCTTTTTATAATATTACAAATACAAAAGTTAATACTGTGCCATTTTTAAGACAAATAATGAATAACTCATCTATCAAATGCTGTCTACTTACGTGTGTGTACCGTACCTATTTTTTTTGTGGTGACTGTACAACCAACACTGTTAAACTTTTGACAGAAGTACAGCCTTTGTGAAAATACCTTGAGATTTCAAACACAGTAGTAAACTTATTTTCTTTCATTTACACTTACAAGCATGGAAAAACCAACAAAAAGTAATAATACAACCATCCCCATGAGCACTGGGTGTAGTACCAGCCCCATGGGAATGAATGTTAAAACATAAACGAAAATACTGAAATCTACTGCACTTTTACTGTTGCCGTGATATTTAATATCTTGGCAACAGTAAACCTATACTGCCTAGCCTACTCGCTTTGTCATGACTATGTGCAAAATTTTACATCAAACCATTACTGTATCATATTTTGGACTTGATAATAGCAATTCCCTATGTTTTAAGGTGTGCCTTGGAAGTTTCTGATCTTTGTTTCATTCGCAAACGGCCTAACCGACCGCACCTAACCTAACTTAGGGAAAGTACAATAATGGTTTGAAGTAAAATAATCCCCTCCATCTGGCAAGACTATGAGGTAACCTTATGAATGACTTACAGCTCACGAATGACTAGCCTAGCCTAGCCTAGGCTACATCCTGAGTTCTTAAAATAAGAATAAATTAAATCCCTTCAATAATGGGGAATTAATCCATTCCTAATCCAGCGTCAGGATTAGTAGGTTAATCCTCGCCTAAACACATGAAAGGGGATTAAGAAAAATTTAAAAAGACAAAATAAATAAAATAATCTCCATGAAGAGACATAATCTCCAGTCTCACTCCACCTCCCCAAAAAAACCCCACCCCAAAAATAAAATCCCTCCCACCAGCTTAGAAAGAGAAGAAATACTCATTAGCCTTGCCTACGATGAACGAGTTAAAAAAAGTAAAGGAAAAAACCTGTATGAAGTGATGAGATCTAAAGCCTTCCCCCTCCCCAAAATAAAAACCCAAGATATTTCTCAGTAACAGCTCTGCGCGGACAGGACGGAACGGTTCCGCGAATTCAAGAGGCATCAGGGAGCCATATGCTCAAGAGGGGATTGGCTAAGGAAACGCATTATAAAAGGAACCATACTAACCTAACGTACCCTAACCTAACCTAACCTAGTAGGCTGTGTTACTTAGCCGGGGGAGGGGAGGGGGGGGCACGGTGAAGGAAATTCCATTTTTTACCAAAAGCTCCTCTATAACACTGTGCATGTGCATTAGCATTCCAAAATGGCCCGCATACACAAATGTAATCAATTCTGAGGTTAATTACAGGTTAATTACAGTCGACCGACAAAAAATAAAGGTAAAGTCTTGATAAGCAACCAAAATACTATAGAAAAAGTCAATTTCCAAGGCAATAAGAGATGCGGAGATCTTACTTTGTTCTCCCAAACCCATCCATTTATAAGAATAACAAAAACTCGCCTTTGAAATACTCATTACCGTCACTTACAAGGAGGAAGGAGAGTAAAAAAAAAAAAAATAGGCTATAAACTAAAAAAAATACTAAAAAAAACCTATATGATGAGATGAGATCTAGAGCCTATGGGGACCTCCCCAAAATATAAACCCACCCACGGGCTCGATATGAAAAAAAAAAACTCACTTTTGAAATACTCGTTGGCCTCTCCTAGTAGCAGTAAAACAATAAAGAAAATAAAAAACTTATAAAGAGACAACATCTACAGCTTCCCAAAAATAAAAACCCACCCACACTCGCTCCCTCCCTCCCCTACCCAATGGGTCGAATAAAAAAAAACTCACTTTTGAAATACCCGTTGGCCTCTCCTTGTAGTGAAAAAAATTTCGAAAATAAAAACCTACAGAGACGAAACCTACAGCCCCCCTAAAAATAAAAACCCACCCACACTCGCCCTCTCCCTTCCCTACCCACCGGGTCGAATGAAAAAAAAAACTCACTTTTGAAATACTCGTAGGCAAAAAAATTAAGAAAATACCAACCTATAAAGAGACGAAACCTACATCCCCCGAAAAAATAAAAACCCACCCACACTCGCTCCCTCCCTCCCCCACCCACCGGCCCGAATAAGGAATCAGAAAAAAAACTCACTTTTGAAAACTCGTTGGCTTCTATAGTAGTAAAAAAAATTAAAATAAAAAACCTATAAAGATACGAAACCTACATCCCCCCCCAAAAAAAAACCCACTCACCCTCCCCCCACCCACCCACCGGCTCGAATGAGGAATCAGGCAAAAAAAAAAAAAAACTCACTTTTGAAATACTCGTTGGCTTCGTTCTTGAGTTCTTCAGCCTTCTGGACATTCTCCTCGCTGACCGCCGACATTTCCCCTTGGAAAAAAAAACCCCGGGGCTTCTTCCGCTTCCACTTCCGAGTCGAGAGCGAGAACGAAATTGGGAGGAAAACTCTTCGGACCTTTTCCTCTCTGCTGTGATCACCCGAATGTAAACAATGTCGGGAGATCCTCTCTCTTCTTCTTCTTCTTCTTCCCCCGGTCGGCGAAGGAATCCGGGACCTTGGAACGGATTTCTCGCTTTCTTTCGTTATTTTCGTCGTTTTTTCCGATAGGATGGGTTGATATCTAACCATAAATTGCACTATAACCTTATAAAATACTTTAAAATTCGTTTATTTTACGCTTTTCTACTTTTGTGACCCCAAGTTCTTCCCCCGATCGGGAGGGAGTCCAGGACCCCGGCCTGGATTTCTCTTTCTTTATTTTCGCCGTTTTTCGCCTTGATTGGGTTGATATCTTACTCTAAATTGCACTAAGAGTTACTCAAATACTTTAAACTTCATTTATTTATGACTTGATACGTTCATTACTCCAAATATCGCGATACGGAGCAAAATAAACGTGTAGGATTTTGACGTGCCGTAAGCTATTATGTAATACTAAATTGCACCAAGAGTTGCCGAGATCTGTTAAATTCACTCATCTGCGAGTGAGTACACTTATTAATCTAAATATAGCAATGGAGAGCCAAATAAATGTGGATGATTTTGACCTTCGTGGAGCAGACAGTATTATGTAATGCCAGCATCCACGATTAGCTGGCAGGAGAGGTGGAGAGGTGGGGGGAGGGGGGGAGGAGGAACGAGGATGCTGTTGCATGTATAAGGTTGAAAAAACTGCTTATTATCATTGCCTTGCAGGGGATATCTTTCCATATTTCATTATCAAACTCTACTTTCATTTATACGTAAGGAATTGGAACATGTGTGATGTACTCACGTACAAATGTACACACACACACACATGCACATGGTTTCCCCACTTGAGGAAATGGTTCATGAAATATACAGCCGTCTGGTTTCCCAGCCAATTCTTTTAGGGGTGGAGATGCTAGTACTACACCATTTCTTTTTATCCCAGGAGACGCTGGTATTCATTTACAGCTGGGCTTAGCAAATGGTGATGATGAATGCAAATAAAAATGCACATCACAGCATATGTGGCAATGGAAGATCATGTTGTGGTATACAACATGATGAAGGAAGTATTGTTTTGGATACCTCCAGTATCATTTTGGGTATTGGATACAATGCACTTAGTGGAAAGGAGATAGTGATATATTTCTTTTAATAATTAGGGAGAATATTCCTATGTATAAAATCACTAATTTTAGACAAAGAACAGCTATTATATATTATTATATATGAGTGCTAGAAATCGTAGTTTGTTTAGAATAGGTGGAAAGTTGAAAAATATGGGATGTAATATCGAAATATCATAAGCAAATATAGTCTGGTTATTTACCTGTAAAGAGGCTATGCTCAGTTTGTAAATGAACGAATTGCAAATAAAAATATAAACAAAAACGATACAAGATCTTTGAGGTGAAATTTTGCCATGAAAACTCTACGAAAAATATAATAACACACACTCTGAATCATATATAATCAGAGTTTTAACACTTTCAAGCCAAGTGGAAACGAAATTGCCTTATTAGTAAATACTTCTCTAGAGGGAAATTCAGCAGAAGAAGAAAAACTGGATTTAGACTGATTCAGTGTAATATAAAAAGAAGGAATATATAAAAAAAAATATAATGTACAAGACTATGTAAGTGAGTGAGTTATCAGGAACCAGGAACCGAGAGATAGATTTCAATCACGACCAAAATATGTCAGCAAATCCTATTGATAAAAACAATAAACAAGACTAAAGATTTTAGGGGGGAAACTGACACAGAACTGGATTTTTAAATTAGGTCAAACAAGGAAAACTCAGGCATTAATTGAAAATAAGACATTACTATAAATAGGCCTACATTAAAAATACTTACACAATACATAATTATGTAATTTACCTAAGTCTACAAAATGATTAACTGGGGAAAGTCACAAGACACATGGGGGCAAATTTTACAAGAGATAGATTCACGTGGAACTCCATTGATAACCTACTGAGGCAGTAATAGAATATCTTTTCTGATATACCTTGCAATTAAAAGCGCGACGCAAGGATATTTAAGACATCCAAGAAAATGAATATAGTAAAATGTTATTTAAATGTAAAATGGAGATTTGGAATTTGAGTATACAACACTACGTTATTCAATGAATAACCAATAGAATGCCATTCGACATAAATAAATGTGCATGAACTGTCATGGCGACGCTAGCGCTACCATCAGTGCACAAGTGTGGCTATCTACAACCTCTTCATTTCAATGGAACGAGGGATAATTACCGATTTTTTAATTATAATTACCTCTATTTTTAAATATTTAGCTATATAATATCTCAATTTAGTAATTTAATTCAATTAAATCATTCATATCTAGGTATAATCGACATTATTAAAAATAATAATTGACATTTGCATTGAACTATTTTTGTTTACATCGTTCATCGTGGCAACCTTGAGCCGCTTGGTGAGAGTCGTATTTTGACAATATTTATTGCAAATTTGGGCACAAAATTCAATCAAATAAAACCGAAATTCACCAAATTCAATCTATAATGGCATAATATAGTAATTATCAGGCAATATATATGTTTTGTTACCTTGGCTGGACTCGTATCATAGGGCTGTATAATCAGGCTAGACTGGATTTGTCTATCCTAATCTATATTAAGAATATGAAGAATATGTATAGAACTGCTGAGATTTAATTTAAATTTATATATAATATGGCTTACTTTCGGGTGGGGGGGATTCCAGGGGAAGGGGGTGCCTGATGGGCGTAGCCCCCGCCCCTGGCTAGGTTAGGGTAGGGAGAGTGAAAATTTTACTGCAATGGTCTGTTTAATTGTATGATTATATATTTATATTATATGGATTATTATATATTGTTTATATTTTTTAACATTTCGCAACAGTGGCTTACTTTGGGGGCGTTCAGGAGGGGGAAAGGCCCCCCCCCTCGGCAAGGTTAGGGTAGGGAGAGTGAAAATTTTACTGCATTGGTCTGTTTAATTGTATGATTATATATTTATATGATATAGGCTGTTATATATTTTATATATCTTTTAACATTTTGCAGCATTGGCTTACTTTGGGGGGGGTTCAGGAGGGGGAAAGCCCCCCCCTTGGCCAGGTTAGGTCAGGAAGAGTGAAAATTCTACTGCATTGGTCTGTTAATTGTATGATTATATATTCATATATATATTTTATATATTATTATACATTATATATAAATACATTCTAATGTTTCGCAGCTCTGGCATGGCAAAATGGCGGCCTCGGGGCTCAACGGGATAGGCAGCTTGGAAGAGATGTTTCTCGGAGCTTCCCAGAACGCAGCGGCAGATGGCGAGAACAAGTGCGACAGCGCGGAGGGAATAAGCGAGCAGGAGGACATGTCGTCGGACTTACAAGCCGATAGTTGGTGAGAGTCGTCTTAACTTACGCGGCGATTATGTTGATTCCGAGTCGTAAAAACTAGGGTTTTCGGTTTTTTTCATTTTAACACAAGCGAGTTGTTCTTGCAGTGTGAAGAATGTTTTTTTATATACAACTTTTATGAAATATTAATAAAATATATGAAATGGTTATAAAAAAAGCCACTGAAGAAGACCTTAGTGAAGGTCAAAAGCTCCAGTTTTATATTTTTGTTTATTTACACTTGGTTTTATACAGTGGGTTTTTTCTTAACCATTCAAGACAAACCTGAAGAATGTGTTTTTATCACTGGAATACAGGTAATATGAAAATAAAAACACTCAGTAAAGCTAACTTTATATAATTTTTTCAGTGAAGCAATGCAGATCTATGCCATCGACATGGACATTAGCGAAACCATGGGGACCTTCAAATCCCGCGCCGAAGAGGCGTTCAATCTAGACCTGCAAGATTGTCGTATCTTAGTTCTTTCCGAAATGGAGGTGAGTTGCAGTGTCCGATTTGTTGTAGGTTGGTGTGGAAAGAAAACTAAATAGAATATTGCACTGAACAGTTTATGTTCAAACAATACATACCTTGAATGGATGAATTGAAATTGACATTTATTTATACATTCTCTTCCTGTTTATTGTTTCAGCACTGGACTACTCTTTTTGGCTTCATGCATGGTTACATAATATTCCTTGTCTTTCAATCTTTTATCTAAAAAATACCGAAGGTCAATGTAAAATTCCCAATTGCCTTACATAGACACTTGTGCAATTACAATTTACCACCTTGATGGTAGCCTGGCACTCAGTTTGGTAATGAACTTTCCTTTCAAGCTTGGAGATGACGATACCCTGCAGAAACAGTGTGGAACGAGCAGTGGAACTGTACAGATACAGTTTGCAGTGAAGGAGGACATCGAAGACTCCAGAGGTTACATCGACATTCTTGACGTCTTGAAATCAAATGAAGGTGACTATAGTAATGCATAAAGTTGAACTGTAGGTCTGTCAGTCCATATTATCATGTGTGTAAGTTGAACCTTATAGTTACTGAATACTCATTCACTTTGCGATGTTATAACTACGTGCTACAGTTTCACCTGTGCTTATATTTTGTGCTCATTTGAGGTGGGTTTCATAGTTTAGTGTTGTCCTCAGATCACCGAGGCACTCTCTGGGTATATAGGAGCCTCCTGTTTAAATTTATAATTTATATATGTCATGTTTACCCTTTCATTGTTGGGCTGCACATCCATTTTCTGTCTTTATTGGTAAAGAAGTCAGTCATCAGATGTACAGGAATGAACTAGGATTCCATTACAAGTTCTTTTATTATAATTCCATTGCATAACAGAGGAATGGATTTGTAATGTTCAGCATTTAATTTATCCAATAACTGAATTCCTGCAGAGTTGTGATCCGTGAAATTGGATTTAGTTTTAACAAACAGGAAGAAACACTTTGGATTAACCCTGCGGGTTTAGAATTCTAGGCTCTTATTTAAGATCGGATCATTTGGCAATACAAATACATTAAGAAATTTGTTATGGTGGTCTAGTTAAGCAATTTTGATACTAGCAATAATAAAATTTTCTTTGTCGTACAGCAGAATCCTCTCCCATTCCGAAGCCCGAGGACATGGCAAGCCCAGAGAAGAAGACAAGTGGCAGTGATGATGGGAAACCAAACAAGATTTTGAAGACCATGCGCTGGATTGTGTGTCCGACATTCAAAGAACTGCAGCGTGTTTTGAAAATTCCCCAGGGTAAGATTTATAGTATTATAGTTTATTTTGTAAGTTTTGAAATTGCCGGCTCGGTGTAAATTACAGAAATTTGAACGCGTGAGAATTGTAGTTTTTTGTCAGTCTTATGACATTTCTTGATGGACGATACTGTAATTCTTTTTCCGAGACTTTTATTTTAAGGTTTCTTTTTCTTAGTGTTCACTTATAATAATATACTACTTAACGTTCAATAATATACTACTTAACATTCCCACAGTTAGGATGTGTAGCTAAACACTGTGCTTAGCATTTGCAAACATAAAATGTTAGTTTTAGATTTCGGTTGCATTGCAACTACCTTCACTTATCAAATAATTTTATTCTCCAACTTCTCCCAACAACTGTTTCAGTTTCCCTTTCAGCGCCGGGCGACGTCACAGGCCCCAGCGCTTGGCCTCCGACCTAAATTTTATACTCCATTCCATCTCTCAGATCCCCACGAGTGGTCAGCAGCTCACGTGCGGCACTGGCTTCTGTGGGCCATTTATCAGTTCGGTCTGCAGGGAATCAACGTCAACAGCACGTGCTGGAACAGGACTGGGAAAGAGCTGTTTTCTTTAGGTCAGACAGAATTCCAAAAACTTGTCCCGGAAGATCCCGCAGACATGTTCTACATGCACTTTGAACTTCTCCGCCGGACGAATGTAGTTGGTGAGGATTAAGGGCCTCCCTTTTTGCTTTTTTGTGAAACATAATGACAGTTATTCATTGGTTTAATGTTACAGAATACAGTACTTTTTTTTTGGTGTAATTTCAAGATCTTATATCATAGCTATGATATGAGCGTATCAATTGTTCGCGGATTAGTTCTTGTATAACTATGTACCTAGATTGTCCACCTTGCTACACTTCCAGTGGTCTTTGCCTCGCAGGAAATACCATTTTAATACTGCATAGGGAAGGGATTGATTTTTAAAGGAGGGACAGTGACCAGATAAATAGACTAAACACTCGTAATTCTTCTATTGGTGACTGTCGTCGTTAAATACTGCCTCAAACCGTTCTATACTGTAATCTTTTCCCCAGCCGTGGTGTGCGATCCAAATTCTGCTGTACCGAAGCCTGCGCCACCCAAGAGCAACTCGAGCATGTCGTTCATCAAAACCGACGCAGTCCAGGTATTTTGAGTGTGGACATATCATCTAGTTAAAACAAATTTGTCTTCAGTATGGCTAGGATTGGATTGGATCGTTTAATCACTGGTTTGATTAGCCCTGTACTAATCACTAGCCATCTGTATTTTTCCAAATCATTTCATGTACCTGTAAGCAGTGGGCTTAACGTACACCGACATGCCTGTCAAGATTTATCTCACTGAGGCAACTTTTCATGATGATAACAAGACATCACTGTCCTATTTAGTGAATGAAGGAACCACTGTATTCCTGCAATGGCTACAGCATTTTACTGTATTTTTTCTTTACGTAGGCAAAGAGTTCCCTAGAAAAAGTCACCAAAGACGTGCCGGGGAAAGCCGAAAACAGTGAAAGTGGCGAGGGAGGGAGCACAAGCTCCCAGCAGATTCAGTTGTGGCAATTTCTTTTGGAGCTGCTCACTACACCAAAGGTTTGGAGATGGTGGTTAATATATTGTGTAAAATACTCCTAAGATTGCTAGGGTGTGGCTAGGTATTCAAAAAGGTATAGAAAAGGCAGCGCAGGTATAGAAAAAAGCAGCGCTGCCTGATCTATTTAGCCATTTAAATCTTTCCCTTAATGTGAATTCCTTGTTTATGGTTTTGCCTGAGAACCGTCGCTTGCCACGTTGTTTCCGCTGACCTTTCAGTTAAATGTTCTGTGCCAACAATGTGTCATGGAAACTAGGTTTGGCAGCACAGGTTTAAAATGATGACACTTCTCTTTGTTTTGATGAAAAGAAAAAAAGTTTCCATGGATATGAAATTATCCAAAGTCAAATCTTTTAATGCCACTTTTAAACACATGACTGTACCTTAGAAAGATTTCACTTGAGTGAGTTCTTCTAAACCAAAACTTTTATCATAATGAGATATTTGTCAGCACAGGAATTCCTTATTCACCTCACCCTAGCAATCTTAAGTGTTTGACAGAACTTTATTTATTTACACAAGGAATGATTGCTGTACTTCTGAAGGCAAATAGAATAGCCTGCCTATTGTACTGATTTCAGAGCATAAGTTAACTTGAAAAATGGAGAGTACCATTAACATTATATGCAACTAACTTTGAGGAATTCTGTTTCAGTTATATCCAATTATTTCCTGGTACGGAAACGACGGCGAATTCAGGCTGCACC
Organism: Macrobrachium rosenbergii; assembly: GCF_040412425.1. Lineage (NCBI taxonomy): Eukaryota > Metazoa > Arthropoda > Malacostraca > Decapoda > Palaemonidae > Macrobrachium > Macrobrachium rosenbergii. Next base: position 25,822,729 of record NC_089785.1, on the reverse strand, counting down.
AGCCTGAAGTTGTCGCAAGTCTTTGGGGCCAGCGGAAGAACAAGCCAAGGATGAATTACGAGAAACTATCTAGAGCTTTGAGGTAAAACTTTGCGTGCTGTGATATCTTTGAATTTACTCTTTCTGCTTTCCATACATTTTTACACAAAACTAGATTTACAAAACTCACACACCTGTCAGTTTAGTACAGGAAATTTTGTATTAAAGACAATAAGTTTTCCAGGTACTACTACGAAGGGGACATGATATCGAAAGTCTACGGCAAGAGGTTTGTTTACAAGTTCGTGCTGGACCTGAAGAGTGTTGTGGGGTACAGCGCAGACGAGTTGAAACGGCAGGTTGAGGAATGTCATAACGTCAATTTTTCGTCTTCTGTTGTTATATAAATATAATGTCTAGTAAGTTGCAATGTAAATAAAGTTGTATATTTTTCAAACAATTGTTTCATGTAGTTTTCATTTGGTTAAAATGTTTCAGTAGCTATGTACTTTGGGGGTCACTCACAAAGCACCTATCAAGTGCATTTCAACTTGTTCATTTGACCCTTTGTTTTTTTTATTTGCCTTTTTCTAATATACCACAATGAAGTACAAGTAATCTGCTTCAAAATGAGACCAGAATGAGTACCATAACAGATAAAACATGGATAGCTTAAAATAATGATAACAGCAATTACCAGGCAATCTCTTGGTGAACTTTAGAGGGAATCAAATCAACTTGTCAATGCAATATCAGCATATATAACTGGACCACAAAAAGATCTGGTAGTATATTAGGCCATAACAGTGACAAAATTTGACTGACTGAGCCACCTATGATCAGATGACATCCAGTCGCAGACTGGTTGTTAGAGTCGTCTCAATCTGCAAAAGAGAACTAATCTTTCCTCGTATCTCTCGGCAAGACCAACACAAAACGTCACTGATGGTGGCACACAGTGCTTGGAAGATCATTCTGTTATATCTAACCAAGACCCCTTTTGTGGTAATTATATTTCTACCTTTATAAAGTAATGCCACATCCAGAAGTTCGGCATAATTTTATGAAGCACGACTTAGGTTCATTAAACCCGCTTGTACGCAACTAGAACTAATAACCTTGTCTTGAATAAAAATGCCAGAGGTATGATAATGAACAATACTAAAACATTTATTAACACTAATATCACTCGCACATCCGACCATATATATCACAAGCTGCGTAACATTATGACAAAATATAATTCTTCTTATTCACAACTAGAGATGAAAAGTAATTTTTACATAGGAGGCTTCTGTACATACTCTCGTGTCGTGAGTTATTCGGGAAAGGCAACCTTATAGACGTCGGCGTACTGGTTAGCGAAGTGGACTTCCAAACCTTCCGTTATGAACTCGGGCAAATCGCTAAAGTCTTTCCTGTTCTCCTCCGGTAAGATGATGCAATTCACTCCGACACGCTTTGCCTGTGATAAACAGAAGTAAAACACATTAGCCTTTGGTTCCACGAGAGTTACTAAGGTATACTGGATGCATAAACACATGAATTGATCTGTACAGTGTTTCTGCAAATTATTTTTCTTCTACTACAGTAGGTCTCTTTCAGCTTGGCTGTCCAATACCTTTAATTTTCTTTCCTCTTTAAGTATGAAAGAATAGATTGACCTGTTTAAGGGTTTCTGCCCCTTATTTTTCTTCGGTTACAGTAGGTCTCTTTCAATTTAGCTTTCTCTCCTCCAATTTCCACTTTTATCGAAGCAGAAACCTTCTAGCAAACCATGAGATCTAGAAACGTAACTAGGCAATCACAAACTTATCCCAAACAACAGCATAAAAATACCAACCCTTAAAATACTTACCGCAATTGTCTTTTCCTTGATTCCCCCCACTGGAAGAACTTTACCCGTCAGCGACAACTCCCCGGTCATCGCTATGTTCTGTCGGATTGGTTTTCCCTGGGCGAGCGACACTAAGGCCGTCACGATGGTCACACCTGCGCTCGGGCCGTCCTTTGGTGTTGCTCCCTGTTGGGTGAGGACGACAACGCGCTTACAGGGTATACTTGTGCAATATCAATGAGAATTACATCCTGCATTCATCTATTATCAAGGTACTTTGGTAGTCAGCAGTTGTCAAGGTCCCAACCCACAACCTGGTCATTAGTTCAGGTCTTCATATATTCTTGACAGTTTTCGTGGCTTCATCTCCTTCTTAATACCTTTCTATCCTTAAATTAATTCCTGTTTTTAAAAGATACTTAATTTAACGCATCCCCTGTTCTACAAATTACTACCCTTCCTCTCGTGATTTCATTTTAATACTGTAACTTACATAATGTGATACCAGCAACACGGCAATGTTAGAATTAAACGTACGTTATGTCCGTACGATACACTGGGTATTCTACCAAACACAAGCCTAGTATACTGTACAACGAAGTAGATTCTCCACTTCAGTATGTAAGGGGTCAACTGTAGCAACTGAGATGGATGTAATCCACAATATGTAAAGGGAAATAGCTTTCAATATTGCTTGCGGGAATTACTCTGCAAATTTTAATGAGAATGGAAACTCTTGGTTAAAATGCTTTTATAAAATGTCTGGCATTCAAAGAACATATGGGAGAACCATACAATTACCTAAGGATGGAAGGTTCTGCCATTTTCTAGACTGACAGGGTTTTGGGGTTTCAAGGATATTTGTATTCTGCCAAAAATTAAACTAGCAAGGCTTACGCAAAAAAATTCAGAATGAATCACAAGGTATGGTCTTCCAAGCTTGCCATATTTTCGAGGTGAACAAAACACGTTTGTCTGGCAATGTTTAACTCTGCTCTTGTGAGCAAAATGACAAAGACATTTCTGTCCATGACAAACCTGTTCCAACACTGAGCTTCAGAGATGTACCGAAATTGTTTAAAGAAAATTTACCTTTACGAGAACCGTAGAAGGTACATGCGGCAAAAACACTAACGTTACCTCTGGAACATGAAGATGAATGTGAGATTTCAATAGCGAAGTGTTCCCCGGAAGTTTTTCAGCTACGAACTGTTTTGCGTAGGTATATGCGATCCTCGTAGACTCTTTCATGACGTCGCCCAGGTGGCCAGTTGTTTCAAAGCTGCCCTCTCGGTCTCCTTCGACGGCGCGACCGGTCGTCTCAATATACAGGGTCGAACCGCCTGCAAATTAAGATTCGTTCCTGAGGGTACTTGTTTGAAAGTCAAACCATGCCACAGAACAATCAATTTACAATGCTGACCTGTCTTATTCCACACAATATTGTCAAATAACCATACACAATACCCAAGCAAAAGTACCAGTGCAGAAGAGCTCCAATAATGTCTACCCAAAACCATCTATATAATATACAAAATCAAATTTCATTTTCATGTTTTTAATCATTTTGACAATACAGGGAGGCCACTTTTTGTTTTAAAATTCACCCAGTTACCTAGATTCAAAAACCTGTCGGCCTATTACAAGTGATATTTATTAAATATAAGAAATGTAACTTAGTTGTCTGGTTAGAACGTTTCATAATGATGATGATGATGGTGATAAAAACAAAAGATAAACAAAAAAAAGATAAACTTTCATAATAAGGATAAATAAATATTAACAAAACAAGGGATAGCGCTGGGATCTATGAGGTCATTAGTGCTGAAATAAACTGAGAGTAAAAAGGATTTAAGTGTCACAGGAGGAAAACCTTGCAGTTGCATATGAAACAACCGTTTAGGAAGGGTGGAAAGTAAGATGGAAGAAAGAGAATATGACTGGAGGTACAGCAAAAGTAATGACTACACGCACCGCGTGAAGTGCATTGACGGCACTATCCCACTATGGGGGAAGCAGACGACAAACCAGGAAGATAACACATTAAAATAGAGCGGGTATTCCCGACTACGAACAAGCACACGAGACATACCCATAGCAGTCCACGCTAGGCCCATAACGACGCCTGGAGGCGTGGTATCGTACATCCGATCGTGACTGAACTTCGGTTTCCCGACAAACGTCTCCAGGTTGTCCGCCTCGACGCTGATGTTCTCCGTCTCGCCGCTGGCAATGTTGTACGCTACCCTTCTCATTATCCTCTCGATGAGTTTCTGCAAGTGTCGCACGCCACTCTCACGGCAGTACTGTCTTATCAGCCGGTCAATTGCCTTGTCTTCTAGTTTCAGCTGTTGAGATTCTCAAATTAGAAACACGTGACCAATACTGTACACAGCCAGGTGAAATGAGCCTGATGTTTAAAATGTCAGCTGTTGAAAATTACGAATTAGAAAAATGTAATCAACACTGCATGCAACCTCAAATGAACTTTACGTTCAAAATGAAATACATAATGAATCACTTCTAAAACTATCTTATTCATTCCTCGACTCCCTTGTCAGTCCCTAAAGCAATCTGTAAACTCTTTCAGTTAATAAGCCATGAAGTTAATAATAATGCTAAAATAATACCTCTGGTTTCATTGTAAGAGATTATTTATTTTACTGTAGTAGGTTAAAAAAATAAAGGATGAATATAAAATTTAGGCCAAAGGCCAAGTACTGGGACCGGACCTATGAGGTCAATCAGTGCTGAAAGGGAAATTGAAAGCAAAAAGGTTTAAAAGGTGTAACACGAGGAAAACTCGCAACTGCACGAAGACAATTCTTAGGAGAAGGTGGAAAGTAAGACGGAGGACAATAAGAACGGACGTGCAGTAACAGGAACGAAAGGGGTTGCACCTAGGGGCCGAGGGGACGCTGCAAAGAACCTTAAACGATGCCTACAGTGTACTGCGTGAGATGCACTGCTGGCACTAACCCCCTACGGAGTCAGAAATAAAGAAAAACATGAAACAAAAGCTTACATACAACATCGACCTGCGCAAAACACGATGACGTGTAAAGCACTTGCCTTTTCAGGGGAAATTCCGCAGAGCTTTTGTGCGGTCGGAATGAGGTAGGTGTTTGCGATGGCCAGCTTCTCTTCCGCCACGTACCCGGAGACGTCGATCATCTCCATTCTATCGCGTAGGGGTTCTGGTATGGTGTCCAGCACATTGGCTGTGCAAATAAATAACACCTGGAATGAAAGAAGGAGCAATACTTTTTCTGATGCCTGCCTGTCAAAACCTATGCTGGATATCATTATTATTATGTTGAAAAAGTTTAGCCAGACCACTGAGCCGACTATCAACTCTCATAGGGCTGGCCTTGAAGGATTTGGATGAAATGACAGGTCTGGACTAGAAGCCTAGCACTGGGAGCAGTCTGAGAGCAAATGTATAAAGTGAAATTTTATTAAAAATTAAAATAATAATATTAAGGTAATAAGAGACGATTACACAATAAATAAGAGGTACAGGACATCGAAATAAGTACAAAAAACCTGCATTTACTTCACAGAATAATCTCAATATGAACACCTGAATTACTCAAACTCGAAAGCAAATCCTTATTCATTTCACATACCTTGGAAAGGTCCACGTTGACGTCTAGGTAGTGGTCGAGGAAGTTGGCGTTCTGTTCCGGATCGAGGAGTTCGAGCAGCGCAGCAGACGGGTCTCCCTGATAGCCCTTGCCGATCTTATCCACCTCGTCGATCAGCACGACGGGATTTTCCGTCTTGGTCTTCTTCAGGCACTGAAACAAACGAAGGGCTTTCGTCGGTCAAGAGGGATCAAGACATGATTCTTTGAAGAGATTAAACTGGACTTATTCTGTCTGTACGTTGCTTTCGTGCCTTAAACTGCTTTCTGAAATTTACCGGGCTCTTTTTCTCCTAAGTTTAAATTTTACCTGCACCATTTTCTTTTCTTTAGTTCTTTCACATTCTTCTTCTTCTTCTTTTTAAAGGCTTTTTCCCATTTTTTGTACGGGTTAAGCACGATGCCTTCTTTGAAAGACTTTGATTTGGCTTTGGGGTAGACCGTAGTCTCGATCGGCTGCCCTGCCCGACATCGCTTAGACCCTGTTAGCGCATGTACATGTATCGTACCAAATCACCAGCTCCCTTTCTCCCAGCAGCGAGGAGAGTTGAGCGGTCAGATCGACAGTTCGAGAAGTGTGAGGTGTCTGTTACGTTTTTAGAAGATGTTGGAGTGGCTTTGTTTGTGTGTGTATTAGTCTGTAACACCCATTTGCTTTTAGCAAACCTATCCGTTGATTACATACATAATCCCGGGGTGTCTACACGGATGGCAAAGTGTCCGCCTCTCTGACTGGTCGGCTGCGGGTCTGAACCCGCGCCACAGACCTCTATGAAGTCCGAAGCTGCTGCTCTACCGACCTGGCCATCGCGGCTCTTTTAGTTCTTTAACATTCATGATTTATATTTTTTTTGGAAACTTTTTGGTAAGTGGCATAATATCTTCTAAGTGCTGTACAGTAAATGTTCCTATCTATGCTAATTTGCTTTTTAGGTATTGTTTACTTATCCTATATTTTAGATGCTAAATATATATTAATTGTATCTTGTTTTTACTTATTTTACGTAGCTGAATTTCTTCCTGCTGTTTGCCACAATGTTATGGCTTACGCGGGCATGGCAGTCATCTGGCTTGTTCCGTTAGAATGGATGTCATTATCGATCGTGAAATACATGCAAATAAATATTACAAACTGATTTCTTACAAACCTGAATCAATTTCCCTGGCATTGCTCCAACATACGTCCTTCTGTGACCTTTGATCTCTGCTACGTCTGTCATGCCTCCAACGCTGAATCTGAAATACTATAAATAAGAGATATTTTAATTTTTAAAATCAACCTAATCTACCTTTAGTTACTGACAGATGGTGAAACTGTTAAATAAATTCTATACAAATCAGTAGGCAAGAGTAGACGCTATCAAGTATATCCAAAACTGTAACCATTACCTCTCTATTCAGGGCACGGGCAATTGACCGTGCTATGCTGGTCTTGCCAACACCTGGCGGGCCGTGGAAGCAGAGAATCTTCCCTTGCGTTGTGCCTCGAAGTTGTGCAACAGCGATAAACTCTGCAACAAGAATTACACATCGCAAGATCTATTTTGATAGATTGAAACATACGCCTGACTCCCTTCAAAATTAACACGAAAACCCAATAAGACGATTAAAATCAATGTTGGAAACAAAACAATAAAATTGACTTCACAAATCACAAAATAGAATTCCAAAAATCAGCATCAACAGCAAACTGACCTAATATTCTCTTCTTGACATCCTCCATTCCGTAGTGGTCCTCGTCTAGAATCTTGCGGGCCGTTTCTAGGTCGAGATTCTCCTGCGAGGTGATTCCCCACGGAAGCATCGTCAGCCAGTCCAGGTAGTTTCTGGTGACATTGAATTCTGACGAGTGGTTGTCGAGGAAGCTCAGCTTATTCAGTTCCTCATCAATGACGTCCTGCACGGCCTTAGGGACCTCTTTTTCCTGGAAAGAATTGGAGTGTCATTGAAGTACAATTCCATAATTCTTTTATAAAGCTTCGGCATTGGTCTTAGGCTGAACCCACTGGTGTTTCATGAGGAACCTTGTAAATCTTTTGTTGTCTTATACCGTATAACACTGATAGCCTGATGCGATACCCATTCCTGAAAGATCAGTTTTTGTGATAAACTAGGCCAAAACTTTTACCCTTTAAACATGTAATCATTAACGTATTCTCAGTGGTAACTCTTGAAACGAATATGATAATTCTTGAAATGTATATGACTGTACAGTATACGGTAATACTTGAAATGCATATGATTGCCAGATTCTTCTCCTCTATTCGTAAATGTGTGGCACCCGATATATCCCCCAATCAATAACCTTGTCTCTACCTAGAATAGCATCACCTCAGCTTTCATATTCTAAAGTTTCTTTGCAGATGGGTGGATGCATTTGAGAGCCAAATAAAAAAAGACGAAAACTTTACCTTCAATCTCGCACGGAACTTCTCCTCGATGGCGTCTTTATCCTCCTTTTCGATGCCCAATTCTTTCTTGATCACCTTCAGTTGTTCCTGAAGCATATACTTCCTGTGCTGCGACCTGACTTTCTCCTCGACTTCCTGCGAAGTAAAAGCAAAGAAACTTGTTCGTGAGGAGACAATAAAGAGCAATACATTTACTTATCAGTTTTGTTTAATCAAAGTATGTATAAAACAAAGCTAACATTACTAACCTTTGCAATTGAGGCCTGCAGTTTGCTTAGCTCATATTCCTTCTTCAGTAACGAGAGCGCCATCATCAATCGCTTGGGAATCTGAAAGACGGCATGAAATTGAAGGTCACTACGGAAAGGAGAAAATCTTGAAATTGTCACTCTGCTGAATCATATACCAAGCTTCTTTTTTATTCACAATAGTCAGTGTAAATATATGTAAAAATATGTCTAAAAACAAGAACTTTCAAGAACCTGCTCAATTCTCCCTTTCAGTCCGAGAAGGAGATCGAGCAGACTCTCGAAAGTTCTTGTTTCGGACATGTTATTGATATATATTGACATCGACATTATTGTGGATGTCTTCACCAATCTTTCCCTTACTGTGATAAAGCCTGATTGGGCAGGCAAGCCAAATGAAGCCAAAAAGACTTATACACCACTGTATTCTCATTCCACTGAATAAAACTGAAACTGAACTGAAAATCGTCCTAGAGTATACCACTTTGAAATGGCAACCTACCTGAGTTTCCTCCAATACTTGCTGCAGTTCGTAGGAATTGGCGGACGTTAGGGAGGCCGCTAGGTCTGCCAAATACACCGGGTTGTCGACAACCCTCTGTCCGTGTTGAATCATCTGTTGGACGCTCTCCCGGTACAGAGGATTAAGGGCGATGATGTCACGAATTGTCTTGATTATTTCTTGCGTTAAGGCCTGTAACAGTAAGAAGATATATATATATATAAAATCCTTTACTCTACTTGATTTCCTTAGGAGGAAGAAAATTCGCTGATTCCATACGACTGTAATTGTCGAAAGGATTCGTGCATCTTTCAAAACAATTAACATGCCTGCTGAGTAAACGTTGATATATGGGTCACTCTGATGTTTGTTATTTGGAATGGAATATAAAATTTAGGCCAAGGGCCAAGCACTGGGACTCACGAAATCATTCAGCGCTTGAAGGGAAATTGAGAGTAAAAAGGTTCGAAAGGTGCAACAGGAGGAAAACCTCACAGTTGCGCTATGAAACAACAGTTGGGAGAGGGTGGAAAGTGAGACGGAGGAAAGAGAACGCGAATGGAGGTACAGTCGAAGGAATGAAAGGGGTTGCAGCTAGGGGCCAGAGGGATGCTGCAAAGAACATTAAGTAATGCCTACAATGCACCAAGCAAGGTGCATTGATGGCGGAAACTACACAACACGTAATATGGAAGAGAGTAAAACGAACAGCCTACCTTGACTTCCTCTGTTGTCTGAAACTTATCATGAGTGACGTTTTCCACCTGCGCTAGAAGGACTCTCTTCGGAGGAGGAGGCGTTTGCGTGGAAGCGTCCACAGTCGGGGCACCCTCAGCGCTTTCTGAACTTGGCACGGTTTCTGCCTGTCAAGGGGAGAGAGGCTCACGGTGAGGATGTAAAAAGTACGACAAAGCAAAACTACCATAACAGTACATTTTAACATTAATTTTTGTTATGTGAGTTTCTAAAGGGTATACCTTTCCCTTAACAGTTTTTCAAATCGCCATTAATCAAAATTAAATGTAAAATATCTCCCCACTTTGGTAATACTTCCTGTCAAAAATCAAGTGAAGCCGTATCATAAGAGCAAATATTTTTTTAACACAAAATTATTTTTTGAATTACCACATCATCCTTCAAAACATGCAATACACTAAACCAAATGATCCTTTCATAATAAATAACGAATCACAAATCATAATTCACGCCTTGGTCAAGATTCCTTTTCATTCCTTTTTACCTACTGCCTGAAGTCAATAAAAGCTATCATTCATAGCTGTAGCTATGGCAACACCTTCTAGAAACAATTTCAAATGCGGTATTTACAAAATAGCAGCAGCTAGGGCAACCGTTTCTGGAATATTTCCAAATACGGTATTCCTTAACTAGTTGTCATAACTGAAATAGCAAAAGAGATAATATTCAGCACTACAGAGACATATGCTGAATCAAAACAGATAATATTCAGTGCTACAGGGACGTATGCTGAATCGACCTACAATCAAATATCCTAAATTAAAGAAAAATGAAATACGCATTGCAATGATTAACTATATTTAGTGAAACAAGCACAAGCACCACCCCACTTACAAACAAGTTACATTCCAGATGGCCGTCTGTATGTTGAATTGTTACTGCACTCTTCAAGCATATTTACGTACAGTATGATATAAAATCAACAGAGTAGTGTACATTTTTTCATCCTAAAACATAATGCCCTGTACATACAGTACTGTTTGTACAGAGTAGGTGCGCAAAACAAAATTTGAACTTACAGGTGGTAAAGGGGAGCAATTAGAACGCAATTTTAATCTGCGATCCCATTTGCCGTTTGTTTGTACCTCTGAATGTAAGTTGAATATTTGTGAGTAGGGTGGTGCCTGTACTATAATTAATATACAAAAAAAGCAAAAAAAGAATAACTATACTTAGCAAAACAAGTTCTGGATAAATAATTAACCAAAAACGAATGCTACGCTGATCCCACAGACCGGAGAGACGTACCTTGGCCTCATCAGCAGACGTCTTCCGTCTCCTGCGCAGCAGCCTTCGGAGCTTGCTGTCTTCGTTCTCGGGGTGCGGGGGCTCTTCGAGGGTCACTGTAAAAGGTGTGTTGAAGGGTGGTAGTCGTAGCTCGACATTTGCTAAAAGAGACATCATTGTAATTGTCGCTCTACATCCCCATGCACAGGACGACATGAAGAACAATACTCTCCACCTCAAACATCATTAAAGCTAATCAGACCCTTTGGAAATTATATAGTGCTTGGAAGCTGAATAGAACGGAACATAAAATTTAGGCCAAAGGCCACGTGCTAGGACCTATGAGGTCACTCAGCAGTGAAAGGGAAATTGAGAGTAGAAAGGTTTGAAAGGCGTAACAGGAGGAAAACCTCAAAGCAGTTGCACTACGAAACATTTCTAAGGAGAAGATGGAAAGTACGATGGAAGAAAAAGAATATGAATGGACATAAAGTAAAAGAAATGAAAGGGGTTGCACCTAGGGACCAAAGGGAGGCTGCAAAGAATTTTAAGTAATGCCTAGTGAACACTGAAATGCCCATTTGTACACAGGAATTCCCTAAGCTTATTAACTTTTACCATTGGTTTTGGCCACCCCCCAAGTTCTACCTGTTATGCGTACTAGACATTTACAATTTGCTTGGGCATATTTCCCCCTGAGCGATTATCTCTATTAATTCTTAAGACAGTATACCTGCTTTAGTTAGCCATTCCCCCGACAAGTTTTGTAAGCCATACGGAATTATCTATAAGTACTAAATATTTCTAAAGAATATAGAATTTCAGTTTTTCTAAGGATGACATACTGTACTTAAATGCTATTTGAATCTAAGTGGTTGAGATTGAACAATGTAATGTCATTGGAATCTAAGAGGCATAGGCACATATAGATGCCTTTCAGTTGTGCCAAATTCCCGCCGATGGAAAAATATGGCAACTGTCTGAAGTAGTGGATGTCCCGACATAAGAAAGTTATGCATCTTTCAAACAATAATTATCATATCATATTTATTCTGGCTGCACTTGCAACTATCGCATTTATTACGGTAGCACCTCAACTCAGAATTTTACCGAATTTATGAATACATTCCATAACTTCACGAAAGAACTCACAAGATGGAATACACTGTAGACCTTTTCATCTCTAAGGGATATTTCATAATGAAAATACATTACAGAAAAAGATTAATGTTGCAATGACATGCTTTGCATAGGCTATTAGGGAACTGCATTTTCATGAGTTTATGGTATCAAAAGTGTCGAAGCACTTATCTACAATTTATGTTATGGTAACGGTTTATAAATGTTACCAGGGTCTGCCAAATGAAGGACTGTTTAAGTGTATCTTTCTGAGATGTCCATCATATATGAAATAATCCGTATGAATCAACACGCTAGCTATCTTATAGAAGGTCGAAGTCCCTTTTACTGAGATAAACAGGTCTTGCTGTGCTTATTCTAAAAGGTCTCAGATTTAAACTTCCAACAAACTTCTACTAACTCTGTCCCTTTTCTGCCAAGATCCGCTCCTCTTCCAACGGCTCGTCGTGCAAAACGTCCGTGAGGCTGATGCGTCGGTGCGCCATGACGATCATGCGCAACTTGTCGCCCATGTCTTGCAACTCGTGGATCTGAACGAACGTTCCTATGGAATGAAGCTCGCTTATTGTGTCGACAACCTCTCGCTCGTCACTGGAAAATTTCAGGGTGGAGTAATTTATAAATTCACACAGTTTTTCAAACATATCAGAGCAAAGTAATCTGAAAATGACATCATTTCTAAAAAAGAAAATATGACTCAACTTTTTATAGATATTTCTTACATGATTTTTATACAACTAGTCATTCATAGATAACTATAATGACATATTCTTTGATGAGTCTACGGTTTAAAGATTGTCCACGGCTTTGACGAACAAAAAAACAATCATCAAAATGTTTCAATTTTTATGTATATGTCTGTTACATAGGGCACCTTGGCTTAAATTCTCCGATTAATAAAAATACACAGTACGCATCTACACACGTCTGTTACATAGGGCACCTTGGCTTAAATTCTCCTATTAATAAAAATATACAGTACACGTCTACACACTCTTTCAACCTCTGCATATCAACGATCAAGTCACAGCACACTGAAAGAGTACTGAAGTAAAATCAAGTCACTAAACACTCACCTCTCATTTTTCTTCATGAAAACTCCAGCGTACGGCTGATTTAACCGGACTTTCCTCCTTATGAGGTCCATAAGCTCTTTGTCTGATATCTGTGGAGTTGAAATTTCAACTTGTGAGGGCCACAAACAATTTGTAAGCCAACATGAATAATTTCTGCTACAAGAACTTGATGATAATACATTTAACATGGCCATTAATATGCTCGCAAATATGTTTTGAAGTGAATGCAGAACTTTGTTTTATTTTATTCCTGTCTCCTTTAATTCCTCTTTTTAATTTTATAAATAATTTCACAAAGAAAATACAAATTCATTAAGAATAATAACTGAGAACTAAAATTCAAATGGCATACTAGACTCACCTCAATTATTTTTATGAAACGTGGAAACACTGGGTTTCTGTTGATAGCAATAACAGGTACATTGGGCCAAACCTCTGGCACACTCATTGTGGCTGGAAGGTTCATCACCATTGGACCGTCATCTCCGTCACCCTGCTAATAAGAGAGGGCTTACTAACACCCTGTTAACCAGAGGAGTTATTAACTCAGTTCATAATAGCAAAACTTTTTCTTTTTAATAAAGACAGTGAGCAAATATAACAGTGTTAACATTCTTTGGTAAAAACCACAACAAAGTACTGATTAAGCTCCTGATATGAACCAATTCCTTTCCATGTTGGTTACTTTTTTGTCATGCATATTATACATTGTTATATATTACAGTAATTACAGATTATAAAAGCTTAGTTTTGTCTCTAACTAATTCATCCTGCTCTTTGGTTAAGCCAATGTTGAAGTCTGTTAAATGAGTCCACAGCCTCATGGCCTATTGAAAATATATGTATATATCATAAAAACCTCATACAAGGCTGCTTTCACAAGCAATTGCTAAACAACCACAATACACTATGTAAATAAACTATATGGTGCCTTACACAGCTGTGTCAACAACTAACTCCTTAAATATTAAATGTCTGCAAACTGCTGGCTTGCAAAAGGTGCTTCTTTTCAGCTTCAATTGATTCTCTTTTTACGTGACCTTCCTAAAAATGTTTATAAACATAAACCAGTATCTTGCATTACCATTACAATTTGACACAAACTGTCGCCTCGTCTAGGTCGACAAAACTGTAACTAGAACTCTAACCTTCTGTCCATTGCCATTCCCTCCACTTGGGGCGCCTTCCTCTCCACTCCCGTGCTGCGAACAGTACGTTCGTGCCGTCACCTGTCGAGAAAATGGCAATTGTGTACAGTGCTATACTTACAAGACTTAAAGGTAATATTATGCAAGTAGAATCACACATACATATTCATTCATGCATAATGGTTACATCTTGCTGTTCAAAGGGTTAGAATGAACAGGATATATAACTGTTTTATGGATCAGTTGCCTTTCATGGCTCTTTTGCACAATGGTATGAGAACTGCAAAGGCATACAAGTAGTCAGTCATATGGCAGAGAGTATGAAGAGTACTGTTCACTCTGGGATACTTGTTTGTAAAATAGTTCCAACTTTAGTTTGCTTGTATTTTCTTGGAAAATTTACCTGAGGCCAAAGGGGTGCAACGGCCACAGGTTACTGTTAGCAGAACCATAAAACAGCAAGCTACCACCACGGTAACTACAACTTTACGTGCAAAATGGGCACCGTGTTTAATACCAGCCACCAGGGAATTAATATAGAAGCATAAACAAAAGGTGGTTATTATTAAAAGCATTATCATAAGACATAAACATAAAAATACAAACAATATACAATGACAATAATAAATTAGGGCAACTCAGGTCAGCCTACGCTTGAATATGGCGACAGCGAGCAATTAGGTTCTCACTTTGAGGAAGACCCTAAACTAGAATGTACAAGGAATATAATAATAATAATAATAATAATAATAATAATAATAATAATTATGAGAAATTACTATGGAAATAATAATCTGGTAATAATAACTATACGAACAATGATAATACTGATGAACTAATAAGGGAATAATAATAATAGTAATAAAACTGAATAAATATGGAATTAATAATAATAATAACAATAAATACAAGGCAATATAATAATAATAATAATAATAATTATGAGAAATTACTATGGAAATAATAATAATCTGGTAATAATAACTACACGAACAATGATAATACCCATAAATTAATACGGGAATAATAATAATAGTAATAAAAATTAATAAATATGGGATTAATAATAATAACAACAATAAATACAAGGTAATACAATAATAATAATAATAATAATAAAGAGAAATTACTATGGAAATAATAATAATCTGGTAATAATAACTACACGAACAATGATAATACCCATGAATTAATACGGGAATAATAATAATAATAATAATAATAATAATAATAATAATAATAATAATAAATATGGAGCCAGCTACCGGCACCTAGCTTAAGGTACGTCCACGCCCTCGCCTAACCTAACCCACATCCCACCCACTAAACAGCTCCCCCCCGGAACAAACAAAACGCCCTAAATCGACACAAACCTGAGACAAAAACCTATTATTCCCCCAGGGGCCCTGACAGAGCCACTGACCCCCGGGCGAAACTCCCGGGAATATTCTGGAGGCATTTGACAGGACATTGACGACATGGAGGGCGCTGCTGGTGTCCCCGGGATCCTTCGGCGGTTTTCCGTCTCCTCCGGCGTTATAAAGGCGCCCTACGCCCGTCAGGTGGGCGTGATTGGCGGGTAATTGTGCCCTCGTGGCAGACAGGGTCCTAAACCTCGTCTGCCTGCCGATATTGAGCCAAAAACGGGAAACGTAGAGGACGGGGCTGGTCATGTTTGTGTGCGTGTGTTCCACGGTCGGGCAGACGACGTCTAAATCTGTTTGGAACCTGGTCGCGTTTCGCGGCAATGTTTTGCTTAATTTACCTAGATTTATCACATAAATCTAAAAAATTAATAAATAAACATACATATAAACTAATTTATAAAATATTTTAATAAATTTTAATATAATTTTCAACGTAAATCTGGCGATATTCCCAATTTATTACCCACTTACACATTATTTGCAAAACTAAACGAGCCCCAACATCAAACTCCAGGGTTGTCTTCCATCCAAAGCACGCGCATGACGTCATGTTATCAAAGTCATGCTTGTTTTACGTAAGTTTTTTTTTTTTTTTAAAAACATCTTACAAAACATGAGCATACACGTAAATAAATCATATTATATAATTATATCCTAATTTAAGAGATCTCTCAGTCAGCACACGTAAGCACTTACCTGGGGATTATACTATTGTCCCCGGTGGGCTGATAAATAAACCGGTCTTTTATTTTTGTTATTTTGTTTTTTTATTTTTGTTTCTATATCAAGTTACGAAAAATTGACCTGAAATATAACCCACAACTTTAATTATTTTGAAATTTTTGTGGTATTCAAACGAAATTTAACTTTTTTCCATGTGATTTTGTAATTTTATTTCTATCAAATCTTCAGATATATAAAAAAATGTTTGCAATTGTATAAAATAAATGTTATATTTATTTGATATCATCAGAATATTCACTGAATAACCTGATTTCACTGAAAAATAAAGCTTCCATTGTGGTCATAAATAATAAACATCATATTTCAATAATTTGTTTTATTCACAGACAGAAATTCAGTTTCATAACATGAAATATTTTGAATTTATAAAATACTAAGGCAATAATACAATATACACTTAGTAATATAATAAAAATATTCTTCAAGAATGTACAATATATCTATATATATTAAGAGAGAGAGAGAGAGAGAGAGAGAGAGAGAGAGAGAGAGAGAGAGAGAGAGAGAGAGAGAGAGAGAATACCCTTAGCAATACTAAAAATACTCTTTTAGCACATAAAATATACACATTTTTAAGGGTGAGTGAGAGAGAGAGAGAGAGAGAGAGAGAGAGAGAGAGAGAGAGAGAGAGAGAGAGAGAGAGAGAGAGAGAGAGAGAGAGAGAGGCTAAGAGCACCGACGATTAATGGCACAGTCCACAACTCCCAAAACCACCAGGAGGCACACGACAAGAAGAAGAACGACCATTATGATTAGAGACGAAGATTCTACTGGTTTGTCGCCATTGTTGAATTTTCGAACGAATTCCTGAGTTTCCTTTTCTCCTGAAGTTATCGGGTCCTGAGATCCAGATTCGAAGATTTCAGGGGTACGGCCGTTGGCCCCCTGTGTTTCAGAGTCACTGCTGTTAGTCGTCTGTACTTCAGAGATACTGGCGTTTGTCTGCTGTGCTTCAGAGATATTGGTGTTTGCCTGATGTTCTTCAGAGCTACTGCTGTTTGCCTGCTGTTCTTCAGAGCCACTGCTGCTTGCCTGCTGTGCTTCAGAGATTCCGTTCCTAGATTCAAGTGCAGCAGCACTTAAAGTTGCAACTTCACGCAGGCAATTCACCGAAGCCGATAAAGTGTTGCACATTAAAGCCGTCATCACGAGAAAAACATTAAGCGTCAAAAACTTCTTCGCCATCTTGGAAATGAGCAGACAAGACCCGTAAGATCCTCTCAGGCCAGAATCTGAGGGCAGACTGAAGACCTCCTCTTTATCACCCTTAGATCGTAATCGTCTGACCCACCCAAATACCCCCTGAGGGAACTAGGGCAGGGGGCGACCTTAGGTGTGTCAGTCCGGAAAGAAATTCTCTGGGATTAAAAGAAGGGTTTTTC
>NC_089785.1:25790206-25797706 GCF_040412425.1 Macrobrachium rosenbergii | reverse complement strand
TTAAATGAATTATTTTGGGTTTTCTGGGACCAAAACTTCACGGGTCATTGACGAGAGAGAGAGAAAGAGAGAGAGAGAGAGAGAGAGAGAGATCATTAACAAGATGGGATACATAATTTGAAAGACCTTTATTGATGCACCCTCGATTCTTGCCGGCAAAATCGATCTCATTAACCTGAATATTGACAACAGAACCATATCGCTCAAACACTCCTTTCCATAACTGTAATTTGTCACATACATTTGTCAAGTCAGTTCTTATTTGTAGAGGGAATTAATCTCTGTCTCGTTAAAGCCATTACTTGACTTCATTAACGGCTTATGACGAAGTCACTGAAGTCATTTGAAGTCAGTAGAGTTACTGAGTCTCGTCTGGAAGGCGCCGAGACATAAGTTCTTCAACAGCGGTTGAAAGCTGATCAGAAACTGAGAGATTAGTCTTTGAGAATTGACAGCGTTTGGGAAACTCGGAATTGATTGCAATACGCCACAGGTTAGGGTTAAATACTCCCAGATTCCAGAGATTTATCATTTATCTGGAAATCTAAGGCTGAGGCTTTCCGGGCGCGGCGGTCTGGAAATGAGGAAACGCTGGAATCCTTCGCTATCTTTTATCCTGACTGTGGCGAGAATTTTTGGCGCATTTCCCTACCAGCTAAAACCAGAAGAAGAAGAAGAAGGAAAGGTCGAGAAACTAAAAGGACAAATCCAGGACAGGAGACAAAGAGGAGGAGGAGGAGGAGGAGGAGGAGGAGGAGGGGGCGGAGGAGGAATTAAAAGAAGCCTTCCGCTGACGGCTTGGTCGTACGCCATGCTGGCTGGAATGATTCTAAGCTGCGTGGGCGGTTTGTACAACTCCAAATCTGGAAGCAGCAAGTCCGTGGAAGTCGCGGAGAACTTGCACATGATGACGGGCCTCGTCAGTTCCTGCCTGGTGCGGTTCCTTGTGACTCTGAAGGAACGCCGGCTGGTCGAGTTCCTTCGCCTCTTTGCGAAGGTGAGGAAAGTCGGGGCGACCCAGTCCCACCGCCCCTTCTGGAAATTCTACCTTCTCTTCGCCATGAACTTCGTGAAAGTAGCCTTGTCCGTGATCTCCGTCTTTTGTTACATGCCTGAAGAACCCCAGGTCACCAGGATAAGCTACTCCTTCGTCGCCATCTCACAGATGCTGTGGCTACCTGCGCTGACCTCTGGACTGACCTACGTGGTTTCCAGAACCCTCTCCCTGGAGCTGGAAGAGCTTCTGAGTCGCTGCTGGAAGGAGGACGTGGATATGGTCCTGCAGTCGCTGGAAATTCTGGAAAACGTTCCAGAAGCGCGCGATCGACAGAGTGAAAACGTTCCAGTCACCGAAAAACGTCAGAATTCGTGGACAGAGCCGAGAAAGGAGACTGGAATTCCAGCCATCGAAAAACGCCAGAATTCATGGACAGAGGCTAGCAGAGAAACTGGAATGCCAGCCACCGAAAAACGCGGCCAGAATTCATGGACAGAGCCGAGAAGGGAGACTGGAATTCCAATCACCGAAAAACGGCAGAATTCATGGACGGAGGCCAGCAGAGAAACTGGAATTCCAGCAGAACACAAACGCCTGGAATTCGTCCTGAAATTTGGGGGGCGTCCCAAAAGACAGGGAGAAAAGCCCGCTGAGAACCTGTCGCAATTCTCAAAGACTTCCCCACAGAATCTGTCGCATTTCTCAAAGGCTTCCCCACAAAATCTGTCTCAGAACCTGTCGCATTTCTCAAAGGCTTCCCCACAGAATCTGTCTCAGGACCTGTCGCATTTCTCAAAGGCTTCCCCACAGAATCTGTCGCAGAACCTGTCGCATTTCTCAAAGGCTTCCCCAGAACACCTGTCGCATTTCTTAATACTTTCTGACGAGATTGTGGAGCAGCTGATGCTATACCAAGGACAGATCATAGTCACTGTCAGCTTCAACGAATTTCTGATGACGACAATTCAAGCCAGCAAGACGATTCTGGGAGGGACCTCCGTCAGTTTAGCCTTGACCGTTCTGCCTTCGACGCTGAATATTCTGTCGATCTTCCTGTCGCCCGAACCTCTTCTAGTGAAGGTAGGCTTGCACGAAAATGCTGAAGTTTTTGGTATATAAAGTCCCTGTAGGCTGGAAGTGTCCTGAGGTCCACAGGAACTCTCTTGCTCACTTTCAAACCTTGCAAAGGTGCGTAATACTATCTGTTAGCGTCATATATACAGACCATTCTACAGTACTGACTTCTTGCTATCTTATATAGAAGGTTAGAAATTCACTATGGCATTTAAACTAATCGTAAATGACACCATTTTGATGTTTTATTTCACTTTCCAGAGAGAAAAGTGGATACGTAACATCAGGAAACTTCTGGTGACCGAGAAACATCACAACGCCTCGACCAAGGAAGTTAGTATATTGTATCCTGATGGGTAGAATTAAGTGATGTTTTTGAAAGCAGAGTCAAAACATACTGACTGACGCTTAATATTTAAAGAGATAAAGAAAACTAACTGATACATTACAAGAAAATAACTTAATTCTCCCATTTTAATCTATTTACAGCTTCGTGGAATATTGTTCCAGCTTGAGAATGGGACCCAGTTCTCACCTTGCGGAATCTTTAGCCTGGGGCGACGCTGTCTAATCCCCGTGAGTAGAAAGTATTCGAGTTTGTTGTCATCGTTTCAGCTGACACTTATATTGTTTTTGTCATTACAGCCCAGATTGCAAAAGGTTTCTGGTTTTTATTTCTGAAGTTATCAGTTGTTAAGAATATTGTTCTGATCCTGAATTATAGCTTATCACAAGATTAATATTAGTCTTAGTCTTAATTATAATATTAAACATTAATTTTTAGGGAAAATTAAGGTTGATTAATTTTCACATAAAAGAGATAAAACCGACCTTGGTTTTAATTCTGATGAATGGAAAATTAAAGACAGACGTACAAAAACTTACAATGAATAAATTTTAGGGAAAGTTCTTGGTATTATTTCTGAAGAAAAGAAAATTTGAAACTGGTAATTAAAAACTAACAATAAATTACAAAAGAGATGAATAAACAGAGTTTATGAAAATCATAACTAAGCATAATTCTCTAGAGAAAATTCTTGGTTCTAAATATTACAAGAATAAAATTGAAAACCAGCCAAAAAATATTAATTATGAATTATTTTTTTTTTGTAAAATTCTGGGTTTTAACTAGAAAAAAAAACTGTCCCATAAGAATACTGCCCACATATGTAATTTTAAGTAATTTCCAGGATTTTACCTCTCTCAGAAAAGTAAAGACAATACTAACCCTAAAATTTGAAACGCCAAATTTAACTCTGTCTAAATTCCAGGTCTTAAAATCCCATGAAAAAAATTCAATACTGACCAATGAAAAAAATACTAACCAGAATTTTATTTTTCTTTAAATTCCACAAACTCCAGCAGTTTCCATCTCACAAAAAAAAAAAAATGACCATAAAAATTCAAACGCCAAATTTAACTCTGTCTAAATCCCAGGTCTTAAAACCCCATGAAAAATATTCAACACTGTCCAATAAAAAAGAATGCTAACCAGAATTTATTTCTACTGTAAATTCCATAAACTCCAGCATTGTCCCTCTCACAAAAATACTGACCATAAAAATTCAAACGCAAAATTTAACTCTGTCTAAATCCCAGGTCTTAAAAATCCATGAAAAAAATTCAACACTGTCCAATAAAAAAATACTAACCAGAATTTAATTTTCCTGTAAATTCCATAAACTCCAGCATTTTCCCTCTCACAAAAAAATAATGACCATAAAAACTCAAACGCCAAATTTAACTCCGTCTAAATTCCAGATCTTAAAATCACATGAAAAATATTCAACACTGTCCAATAAAAAAAAAATGCTAACCGGAATTTAATTCTCCTGTAAATTCCAGATTGTGTCCACTATCACTACTTACATAATCATCATTCTCCAGTTTCATTTCTCGGAAAGAGGATGAAATGATTGATAGAATTACGTCAAGTGGCGTCGCCAGAGGGCTAGGAAAAAAGCTATACAGTATATGGAGTTGGTTGTCAAGTTGTTTTTAAATCAAAGTTTTAATAATATTTTTTTGCCAGGATTTGTTTTGAAATAAAAAGATTAAAACTTTTATTTAAATTGAGTGATAGAATTACGTCAAGTGGCGTCACCAGAAGGCTGGAAAGAAAGGTTTATATGGAGTTTATTGTCAAGTTTTTTTTTTTAAATCAGTTTTAATTTTTTTTGACAGAATTTTTTTTTTAAACTTCAAACTGCATTTGGTATTAAGTACTTAATACCTCATGCAATTTGAAATAAAAAAAATTGACAAAAAATAATATTAAAACTTTGATTTAAAAAAAAACTTGACAAAAAATATTTTATTATAAATTTTGAGTTTTAAAACTCAAAATTTGTAATAACATAGTTTTTGTCAGAATCTAAGTTTTTCTGTATCAAAAAATGAAAAAATATACTTTCCAGAGTAAAAGTAATATTTTTTAGAAAGTTTCAATATATAGAATTTTCTTAAGCCTTGAAAATAGCTTATTAAATATTTTGGGAAAGTAAATTGAAAAACCAAATGTATTGTAAATAAATAAACAGTTTTTCGAAGTGGTGTACGCTTCTAAATGCTCCTAAATGCTCCCAAATGCTCCTAAACGTTCCTAAATGCTCCTAAATGCTCCTAAATGCTCCTTAACGCTCCTCAACGTTCCTAAACGCTCCTAAATGCTCCTAAATGCTCCTAAACGCTCCTAAACGCTCCTAAATGCTCCTAAATGCTGCTAAGTGCTCCTCAACGTTCCTAAATGCTCCTTAATGCTCCTAAATGTTCCTCAACGTCCCTAAATGCTGCTAAATGCTGTTAAATGCTCATAAATGCCCCCAAACGCTCCTGCAGATTCCTAAAACACTCCTGGACGCTCCCTAAAGCCCCTACACGCTTCTAAACGTTCCCACAAGCTCCTAAACTCTGCTTCACGCCCCTAAACTCTCCTACACGTTCCTAAACTCTGCTTCACGCTCCTAAACTCTCCTACACGTTCCTAAACTCTCCTTCACGCTCCTAAACTCTCCTTCACGCCCCTAAACTCTCCTACACGTTCCTAAACTCTCCTTCACGCCCCTAAACTCTCCTACACGTTCCTAACCTCTCCTTCACGCTCCCACACGCTGATAAACGCTCCTAATCGCCCATAAACGCTCCTAAACGCTCCAGCTTCTCCACCTAGGCAGCATAATTATGGAGCCTAGGCTAAGGCCTAAATCTTCAGCAACATTTTCTTCTGTAGGTCTAATAATTTTCTCTATAGGCCTACGTGTAGCTCCGAGCTTTGATTTGGCTCATTAAGACTTTTAAAGGAGACTTGGCCAGGGAGTCAGTCTTTTAGATTTCTGGTTGTTTTTTTTGGTTATTACAACAACTTGATTGGTATATTGTTTTGTTCTTTAAGCAATGTGATTGTGGAAACAACAGTTATTAAATTTAGTGTGAATTTTTTTTAAGCAAAATGATATCAGAGATGTGATGAAGGTAGAAAGAGAGAGAGAGAGAGAGAGAGAGAGAGAGAGAGAGAGAGAGAGAGAGAGAGAGAGAGAGAGAGAGAGAGAGAGAAAGGAACCTGAGACTGGTATGAATAATAAAAAAATGTTTTTGAGATTTTGTAAAAAAGGAACTCGATGAACCCAGTAACATTTGTGGCAGAGAGAGAGAGAGAGAGAGAGAGAGAGAGAGAGAGAGAGAGAGAGAGAGAGAGAGCCCTTTACGTCATTAAGTGACGGAGGTCTAATCAGCAGACGCAAGTTGGTTCTCGAGTTACGACAAGTATCGTAAACTGAACTTCATCAAGAAGTTTAACTTACCTGTTGAATACCTAGCGTGGTGATCGCAGGTATAAGTATGAAGTTAGATAACTTAGTTAATAAGTTAGATTACGCTTCGATACATACATACATACATACATACATACATACATACATACATACATACATACATCTAACAGCAATAGGCCAAGCGAAATTATGATATTTGCTGTGAGCAGATAATTAAAATAGATAACAATGTTATAGTTCGTATTTGGCTATTTACCAATTCTCTCTCTCTCTCTCTCTCTCTCTCTCTCTCTCTCTCTCTCTCTCTCTGTGCTATTAAGAGACGGTTATCGGCGCATGATAGATGACCCAAAAGTAGATAAAATAAAAGACGAAGAAGGTGATAGATAGATGATAAACCCATTGCCTGTAATCGACCTGTCACTGTAATGGCCTGCCTGCAGATATTTACATACGGATACAGACTTTACGGGAACAGGGAATCCTGCAATATAGAAGGCTGCCCTGTACAGTTGGTGGGTCTGTAGACATTTACGTACACACACACACAAACACACACACACACACACAAAAATCATTCTGAATTCGTAAATTGAACTCATGGTCCATCTTCCAAATTCATAGTCACAGCCTTGTTCAGTCTAATTGACCTCTCTCTCTCTCTCTCTCTCTCTCTCTCTCAACAAATTTGTTTTTTTCCATATTCGGAATGAATGATAAAAGCGTTGACTTTTGAATGCTTAGAAAAATCGACATCTCTCTCTCTCTCTCTCTCTCTCTCCATGAGAAGTTAATGATATACCTGATGGTTAGTTGACTGTTCTGGGTTACAGAGAGTTATTCGTCTTCATATGGATTTAGAAACTTATAGAATATAAAATGAAATAATTCAAACATATGTGATTAGTTTGTAGCTATAAATAGGTTATTGAAAGAGAGAGAGAGAGAGAGAGAGAGAGAGAGAGAGAGAGAGAGAGAGAGAGAGAGAGAGAGAGATATGAACACATTTTCTTGGCAACGACGAGCAACCGACCACCATGTATAACACTCCCAACATACCTTTGAAAACCCGAAATTCGTGGGTCCTATAAAATCCCTTTTCCCACGAAAACAGAAAATCACAAAAGCTGTAGTAGCCAGTAGTACAACTTCATTCATAAATTACTACGAATTCATTTTTTATGAATGACCGAAGAGATGTTTTACGAGTTCATTCACCGTTTTCAGTGACATAAAGAAGAGATCCCACTTATTAAAAAGAAAAAGATAAATTAAAATGTTTTTAAATGCAAGGAGAATGACATTCTCCTCAACAGTCAGAAATGCAACATTATTCCTCCATTGGGCGAAAAATTTCCCAAAGAGAACATTTCCTTTGACCTAAAGAGGTCAGGGAAAGGTTAGGGTGGTGTGTAGTGGGTTGTGGGTTGGTGGGGCACTTGGGCGGGGCTGTGGGTAGGTGTGGGGGGGAGGGGTGGGGTGGAGGGCGTGCTACTGTGTGCTGGACTGTAACATAATCCTGGAATCTTGTAAACAAGATGGACATTCTCGCTGTGCAAAGTCTGCCATTTGCTGGGAACGTACCTTGGGCTCCCAATCTTTTTTATTTATCTATTGATTTAATCTTAGCTTCTAAATCTCTAAAGAACATGCATTTCA
>NC_089785.1:25747706-25780206 GCF_040412425.1 Macrobrachium rosenbergii | reverse complement strand
TCGAGGAATTATAAAAATTAATCTCTCTCTCTCTCTCTCAACAAATTAATTCTATATTAAGAGAGACTGATAAAAGCTTTGACTTTTGAATATTTTTGAAAATTAATTTCTCTCTCTTACTCTCTCTCTCTCTCTCTCAACACATTAAGTCTATATTCAGAGTGACTGATAAAAGCCTCGACTTTTGAATATTTTTGAAATTAATTCCTTTCTCTCTCTCTCTCTCTCTCTCTCTCTCTCTCTCTCTCTCTCTCTCTCTCTCTCTCTCTCCCAACAAACTTATTTTATATTAAGAGTGACTGATGACAGCTTTGACTCTTGAACATTTTGGAAAATTAATTCCTCTCTCTCCCCCCCCTCTCTCTCTCTCTCTCTCTCTCTCTCTCTCTCTCTCTCTCTCTCTCTCTCTCTCTCCCCCCCTGGGCTTCATTAATCTCAGCAACAAGAATAATCTGCAAGATTATGCAAATTCGTCTCTGGGTCGGACTGCTTTAATGAATGACAAAATCATCCCGGTGTCGAAATACGCGAACGAGGGAATATTCCCCGAAACAAACAAGGCACCAAGAAAACAGATGAATAAACAAGTAAAAAAATGCGTAATTGAGTTTTCTGTACAGCCGCTACAGCGTATAGTAATCTATCTTTGGGTGGTCTCGGTATGTAATGCTGTATGAGCCGCGGTTCATGAAACTTTAACCACGCGACTGTGGTGGCCTGGCCTATATCGTTGCCAGATGCACGATTATGGTTAACTTTAACCTTAGATAAAATAAAAACTACCGAGGCTAGAGGGCTGCAATTTGGTATGTTTGATGACTGGAGGCTGGATGATCAACGTGCCAATTTGCAGCCCTCTAGCCTCTGTAGTTTTTAAGATCTGAGGGCGGATAGAAAATGTGCGGATAGAAAATGTGCGGACAGAATAAAGTGCGGACGGACAGACAAAGCCGTCACAATAATTTTCTTTTACAGAAAACTAAAAGTAAATAAACAAACAAGTGGAAACAAATAATGTAAACAAACATCTATGTATTCAAGATCTCTCTCTCTCTCTCTCTCCTTTATTTAACTCAAAATTTGACTCTTTCTCTCTCTTATATTCAACCAAACATTTTGATTCTCTCTCTCTCTCTCTCTCTCTTTTTCTCTTGTTCCTTTCAACTCTTCTCTCTCTCACTTTCACTTCACATACAATGGCCCAGGCCCTTTCTCTCTCTCTCTCTCTCTCTCTCTCTCTCTCTCTCTCTCTCTCTCTCTCTCTCTCTCTCTCTCTAATGGGTGCGTGTGTGTGTGTGTGTAAGACTGAGAGAGAGAGAGAGAGAGAGAGAGAGAGAGAGAGAGAGAGAGAGAGAGAGAGAGAGAAGCAAGCTCAAACACCCAGCCATCAACAAGTTGCATCGTATAGAGCCTATTTCCAAAAAATGGTAGGCCTGTCTAAAGTCCATTAGGCTGATAGGCCTATGGCCCAAGATAGGCCTCTAAAGCCACTACAGGGACACCAAGTAATGGTCCTACATAAGATCAGGATGATAATGTCCCATTTTGTCCCATTTTATGGGGCCATTTTATGGGGCCATAGTTTGGGAGTTGGACGTTTGCTACTGAGTAAAAATAATATATAGAAATGTTTGTATTTATGAGAGAGATTCCACAATCCACTAGAATTACCATACACACCTCTGTCAGGAAGTTGGGAGAGATAGGAGAATAAAAATAGCTTATGAGAATGTTTGTATTTAAGAGATGGATTCCAAAAATCCACAAGAATGACCATACACACCTCTGTCAGCAAGTTGGGAGAGATAGGAGAGTAAAAATAGCTTATAAAAATGTTTGTATTTATGAGAGAGATTCCAAAATCCACTAGAATTACCATACAAACCTCTGTCAGCAAGTTGGGAGAGATAGGAGAATAAAAATAGATATAAAAAATGTTTGTATTTATGAGATGGATTCCAAAAATCCACTAGGATTACCATACACACCTCTGTCAGCAAGTTGGGAGAGATAGGAAAGGAGACTTTTAGAGTGTGGATTGACCAGCTTTGGCTGAGGTTTGTGGTCTCAAACAATACTTGTTTTTTGATAAGTTTGTAAATGTTTTTATCATTTTGTAATTTGTAATTATAAGAGAAATGTTTTTTTAAGGTAGTTTTTATATCATTGAGTGACTGAGTTTTTTTTTAACTGTCTCCTTAGGTTTTTCAGAGACAAGAGGTCCACATCAGGCTTGCCTACACATAGGGTAAAAGGGCTCTTGTATCACAAAACCAGTTTTGTTCAAACCAACCGAATAGGAATCCATCTTTTTCCATCTTTTCAGTCATTCAAATGATTTTTTTTTAATTTCTTTATTCCGGGCCCTAATGTGGGGACCAATTCTGGGTCCTTATGCTGGGACCAATAATTCCTTGGTCCTTGATGTCAGGCCAAACTTTATAATTGGGAAACTTTCTAAGTAATTTTTTTATATAATTTTTTTTATATTACTATTCATTCTATAGTTGAATAATATTTGTTTTTGGTCAGAAGCCGAGGTGGAAGTTTTTTTTATATTTTATAGAATACATAAAATAGTTGAATATATATATATATATATATATATATATATATATATATATATATATATATATATATATATATATATATATATATATATATATATATATAAATAAATTTTGAAAGAGTTTTAGAATATGATTTTTATATTGGCTCAAATATTTATATTAGTTCATGAGCTTTGCAGTCGAGGATTTCTCTCTCTCTCTCTCTCTCTCTCTCTCTCTCTCTCTCTAAATGAATTCAACAACTGGATAATATATTTCTTTAAAATCGAATCGACAGCTTTCCAATTACGGTTGCCTCTCTCTCTCTCTCTCTCTCTCTGTCTCTCTCTTTCTCCACAATAACTTCTCTTTTTCTCTCATCTTCCTTCCTTCTCTCTCTCTCTCTCTCTCTCTCTCTCTCTCTCTCTCTCTCATTACCTACTCTTTCTCCTTCTCCCCCACTACCATCTCTTTTTCTCCCCCCATTATCTCTCTCTCTCTCTCTCACTGTCCTTTTCTCTTCTATCTCCCAACTACCTTCTCGTTCTCTTTCTGCCTCCATTACCATCTCTTTTCCTCTCCTCTTCCCCCATCTCTCTCTCTCTCTCTCTCTCTCTCTCCTCTCTTACCCAGCCCTTAATTCCACACCGTCATCAGCCAACTCCTCCACTTAATAGCTTTATATATTCTTGGTAAGGAGGCAGCTGTAAAGGACGTCGCGCCCCCACCGCCCCCCCACCCCGCCCCCCTTTTTTAGAACCAATATTCTTTATATTCTTTTTTGATATTCTTTCTTTTACGTTCTTTTTTATATTCTTTTTTTATATCCTTTGTTTTATAGTGTTTGTCATATTCTTCGTTTGATGTTGTTTTTCTTTGTTTTAATATTCTTTTTTATTTTCTTTATATTCTTTATTGTTATTGTTTTATTCTATATTCCTCTTTTTTAATGATATTTCTTTTATGATCTTTTGAATGTTCATTGCCGGCTATTCTTTTTTCATATTATTTATTCTATATTCTTTTTCAGTATTCTTTCTTTTTATATTCTTTTATATTATTTCAGTTCTTTTTTTTCTCCATTATTTCCTTTTTATTTCTTATTTTTCTTATTCATTAATTCTACTTTCTAATTAATTTTTTTATTTTTCTATGATTTAATTTTTTATTTTATTACATTTTGCCTTTTATTTGCATTTATTACTAGGCTCTTTGTCTATTTTTTTAATATTTGTCTGTCCGTCCGCACTTTTTCTGTCCGCACTTTATTCTGTCCGCACTTTTTTCTGTCCGCACTTTTTCTGTCCGCACTTTTTCCTGTTCGCCCTCAAATCTTCAAAACTACTAAGGCTAGAGGGCTGCAAATTGGTGTGTTGATAATCCACCCTCCAATCATCAAACATACCAAATTGCAGCCCTCTAGCCTCCTCAGTAGTTTTAATTTCATTTAAGGTTAAAGTTAGCCATAATCGTGCTTCTGGCAACGATATAGGAAAGGCCACCACCCGGCCGATGTCAAAGTTTCATGTTTCGCGTCTGGGATGGAGAGAGGAGAGAGAGAGAGAGAGAGAGAGAGAGAGAGAGAGAGAGAGAGAGAATGATCAGTAATTCGTCAGAGTGCAATCTAAGATATCATGAACTGAAAACAGAAAGACCTCGACGATTTAATTCTCTCTCTCTCTCTCTCTCTCTCTCTCTCTCTCTCTCTCTCTCTCTCTCTCTCTCTCTCTCTCTCTCTCTCTCGTCCTCATTAATCTTAGCTGCAACAGTTATCTGCAAGATTATGCAAATTCATCTCGAGTGTCTTTCATGAAATGAAGAGCTATTGTTCTGTATCAGCGAGTGATAATTTTTCCTCAAGATTAAACTGGATGGAAAAGGAAATTTGTTTTAAGAAAATAGAAAATTTTTGGTAGACAGAAGCTGGAAATAATTAATATGAATCTTCAGGCATAATCATTCACAAGGGGAAAATAGAAAAAGGTATGATTGCCTGCCAATAAAGGTGACAGTTTGCTTTGTAAGAGATAGGGACGTGAACATGATAATAAATAGAATTATAAGGGATACTTTTAAATTCTGTCGTAATTAGTGTAACCAACTGAAGGGGCTTGAAAATTAAGCTAATGATACTGGAATTACTCAAAGTGATTCCAGAATATTAATCCTGGAATTACCTAAACTAATTACAGAATATTAATGCTGGAATTACCTAATATGATTCCAGAATGTTGATACTGGAATTGCCTAAGCTGATTCCAGAATATTAATACTGGAATTACCTAATATGATTCCAGAATGTTGATACTGGAATTTCCTAAGCTGATTCCAGAATATTGATACTGGAATTACCTAAACTAATTCCAGAATATTAATGCTGGAATTACCTAATATGATTCCAGAATGTTGATACTGGAATTGCCTAAGCTAATTTCAGAATATTAATACTGGAATTAACTCAACTTGTTCCGGAATATTGAGACTGATATTACCTAAATTGATTCCAGAATATTAGTACTGGAATTACCTAAACAAATTCCAGAATATTAGTACTGGAATTACCAAAAGTGATTCCAGAATAACTGGAAGAAAGAAAGATATAAGAAGAGTTTCACATTCTTCTGCCCTATCTCTGTTAGTTCCAGTAGAACCTCTAACATCTGCTCTTTAAAAAAGTTACAGAACTTCTGTCTACGAGTAGGGGGTGCTTCTAAACACCCCCTCCCCCTCCTCCTCCTTCCTTCCAGGCCACTCCTCGTCTCCCTCCCCCTCCCCCTCCCCCCTCCTCTCCAGAACTCCAACAGCTCCATACACCTCAAAGGAGCCCCTTCCAGATCGTTTTAAAGCTTCACAAGGGATTATAATTAAACTCCTGGAACATCAACAACCTCTTGATTGAAGTGATTGTTTTGGATTGTGGCCAAAAATAAGGTGGGGTGCCTGGAGAGAGAGAGAGAGAGAGAGAGAGAGAGAGAGAGAGAGAGAGAGAGAGAGAGAGAAGAGAGAGAGAGAGAGAGATAGATTTACATCTACTTTGAATTAGAAACTTTCCAGGGCTCTGGAATGGTTTTCATTTGGTCTGGATCAAAACCTTTCCAGGATATAGGAAAGGATTTTCTTCTGGTTTGGATTATAACATTTTCCAGGATTTTGGAACAATTTCCATCTACTGGGAATTAGAAACTTTCCAGGGTTCTAGAACGATTTCCATTTGGTCTGAATCAAAATCATTCCAGAGTTTTGGAACAATTTCTATTTTACTGTGAATTAGAAATATTCCAGGATTTTGGAATTATTTCTATTTTCTCTGAGGTAGAAATTTTCTAAAATTCCTGAACAATTTTCATTTACTCTGAATCAGAAAAAATTCCAGGATTCTGGAAAAATTTCAATCCGCTCTGAATCAAAAACATTCCAGGTGTTTGGAAAAATTTCAATCCACTCTGATTCAGAAACATTCCAGATTTTTGGAAAAATTTCAATCCACACTGAATCAGAAACATTCCATGATTTTGGAATTTCCATTTGCCCTGAATCAGAAACATTCCAGGATTTCGTATTTCTCGTTGATCCAGACTTCAAAATGTTTGAAATATTCTGCTGTTTGAAAGACTGAATTCTTGAATTCTCTATCAGAACAAGGACTGTGACCTCATGTGACCTTTGTAAACTTCATTCCTTGTTTCGCTAATGCTTAAAAGGTCTCTGTAACTGACCTCTTGAGGTTTCTCGTTATGTACGACGCGGAGCCTTTGAGTTTTAGAATAAAATATTAAAAGTGAGATACTCAGTTCAGTGCTCCTGATTTCAAGGACAAGAGAGAGAGAGAGAGAGAGAGAGAGAGAGAGAGAGAGAGAGAGAGAGAGAGAGAGAGAGAGAGAGAGAGAGAGAGGACGGTCCCTATAATCTAAGCTCGGCCTTTGCAAATTATGCATTGGCCCGGAAAATCAATTTGGGGTATTAGAGCCTAATATAGGCCAACGTGGTTAAGAAGACCCTCTGAATTTTTTTTGTGAGCCTGGTGGTTGTGACGCCAGATAACCTGCTGTCAATCAATCAATCAATATGAAATTTAATTCTATTTGTTTCCATTCAGCTTATCTGGCGAGGCAAGATTGATACCCACTAGACCACAGTTTTTAAATCTATTTTTCACCAGGTCATCAAATCGCAGCCTTTTTGGACTGCTATTTCGAACAAGAGCCCGTGCTGGCATAAGGACTTTTAATACAAAACCCCGAGACCTTTTGATATAAAGCTCAAAGCCTTTCAATATAAAACCAAAATCCCTTTAATATTAATAGAAGAAGACTCGAAATCTCATTCCGCCCCGAAAAGAAGAATCTGGGGCACGTCTTCTTCTTCTTCTCTGGAGGGAGAAATAGGATCTCCCGATCCCTATTCTGTTCCGCCCTCATTCAATCCAGTCCTTATCAGGACAGATGTCAGATCCTTTATACACGCCTCTCAAAAGGGTTCCGGAATCATTATTTTTAACAGGAGAGGGATCGAATCCCTTTCCGTATCTTGTTTACCTTAGCTGACGCTTTTCGTGGGGTTTGGTAGGATGTTCCCGGGACTACGGAAAGAGTGTTTACGTTATTACGTATGGTTTCCCTATTTCCGCAGATTGTTCGGGATCACTAAATGACTGACTAATGTTGAGCGTAACTGTCACTTCTAGACAGGGAGTCTGAACTGTTTCCAGGCCACAGTTCCGTTTGACAACGAACTGTTTTACGAAAGAAGTGGGGACATTTGTATTTTCTAACTGCATGAAGTGTTGACAGTTATTATAACTGTACTTACAACGGAAAATTAGTGATTGAATGAACTGTTTCCAGGTCACAGTTCCGTTTGACAACGAACTGTTTTACGAAAGAAATAGGGACATTTGTATTTTCTAACTGCATGAAGTGTTGACAGTTATTATAACTGTACTTACAACGGAAAATTAGTGATTGAATGAACTGTTTCCAGGCCACAGTTCCGTTTGACAACGAACTGTTTTACGAAAGAAGTGGGGACATTTGTATTTTCTAACTGCATGAAGTGTTGACAGTTATTATAACTGTACTTCCTGCAGAAAATTAGTGATTGAATGAATAAGGACAAATATTCTGACATTAAAGAAAACTAATCAACAATTCTTTTAATAATCAACAATCCTTAAAATTCGAGATTTAAGGACCCAGAGAACACGGAAGCAAGAAGGGAAGGCCAACGTCCGGAAATAGATAGGAAGACTGAAAGAATCCCGGGATCGATCCCGTCCGAGAGAAGGGGGCTGAGAGAGACGACTTAGGATAGTTTGCTGAAAAAATGGATTTTATCTCTATAGGCGTAAAGCAGTTAATTCTGTATCTGATTTTAGTCGACTATGGCAGGTCGCCATAAGGTTGGAGGAGGGCGTATGGGTCGCAACCGCATCCCAAAAGGGACATTTTATATAGGAGAGAGAGAGAGAGAGAGAGAGAGAGAGAGAGAGAGAGAGAGAGTAATGGCGTCTGCTCCTGCCATTACCAATAACCGATGAAGTCCACTCGCGTACGTGTGTGTGTGAGTGAGACTATTTGACTCAGGGTGAGCGGAGGGTGAGAGGGAGGAAGGGAGGGAGAGGGAGGGGGTAGGGGGAGGGAGAAATACAATTTTGACTCCTGACAGAGCCATTCCTATTGTCCTCTGATAATGGGTAGATGGCGCTGACTGCGCTGGGCTAAGTGTTCCCTTAATGGCCGACAATTCCAACAAGTCTCTTTCCCTGACACTGGACCTGCTAGATGAATATTGCAGACGCGCGTGCACGCACACGCACAGACACATGTCACAGAGAGAGAGAGAGAGAGAGAGAGAGAGAGAGAGAGGGAGAGAAATGACAGATGTTTGGTCGGGTCTGGACAAAGTCAACATAACCTCATTGGGGAAAGATCTGGTGTTCGTCTCTCTCTCTCTCTCTCTCTCTCTCTCTCTCTCTCTCTCTCTCTCTCTCTCTCTCTCTCTCAGTAATCAGTGACACATTCCAGATGACTTTAAATGACAGAATTTCTCTCTCTCTCTCTCTCTCTCACTCTCCCTCTACTAAACCCTACGTAATCATTAGTACCTGCCAGATGACTTTAAATAACAGAATCTCTCTCTCTCTCTCTCTCTCTCTCTCTCTCTCTCTCTCTCTCTCTCTCTCTCTCAGTTATCAGTGACACCTTCCAAATGACTTTAAATAACAAAATCTCTCTCTCTCTCTCTCTCTCTCTCTCTCTCTCTCTCTACTCAACCCTACGTAATCATTAGTACCTTCTAGATGATTTCAAATAACAGAATTTCTCTCTCTCTCTCTCTCTCTCTCTCTCTCTCTCTCTCTCTCTCTCTCTCTCTGTTAAACCCTACGTAATCATTAGTACATTCTAGATGACTTTAAATAATAGAATTTCTCTCTCCCTCTCCCTCTCTCTCTCCCCTCTCTCTCTCTCTCTCTCTCTCTCTCTCTCTCTCTCACTCTCCCTCTCTCCTTATACTTCACGGAGATTTCCATCTTGCTCCTGATTGGCTGGGCAGCAAAATTCCCAGCCAATCACGACCAGGAGAAAAAAAAATAATGATGTTTATACCTTCCAGCCGTTATTTTACTTCGCCTGAATCTGTCAGTCCGGGTTTATAAATAACGCGAGCGTTGTTCAGGCTGGGGAAAAAATGACGCATCAAATAACGAAGTGTAATTAATTACTAATCAAATCAAAGAGTTTGTTTTTGCTCATTAAGGTGACGTGATGCTGGTAAGTGTCCTTCAGCCCCCCCACAAGGATTCGTGATTTCATTAAGGAGGAGGAGGAGGAGGAGGAGGAGGAGGAGGAGGAAGAAGATGAGGAGGAGAAGAAGAAGAAGAAGAAGAAGAAGGAGAAGAAGAAGAAGAAGAAGAAGGAGGAGGAGGAGGAGGAGGAAAAAGATGAGGAAGATGAGGAGGAGGGGGAAGAGGAAGATGAATAGGAAGAGGAGGAGGAAGAGGAAGAGGAAGAGGAGGAGGAGGAGGAAGAGGAGTCCTTTGACTCAGGCATTGGATTAGGACTCAGGACCTTTAGGCTTTTCAAAGACCCCTCTTTCAAAATCATTTCAGAGGGCAATTCTAAGACGCTTTTCAAAGACCTTTGTCTTGAAAGACCTTTTCAAAGACCTCTCCAAAGACCTCTTCAAAGACTTCTTCAAAAACCTCTTCAAAGACCCTTTCAAAGACCTCTTCAAAGACCCTTTCAAAGACCTCTTCAAAGACTTCTTCAAAGACCTTTTCAAAGACCTTTTCAAAGGCCTCTTCAGAGACCTGGTCTTCAGAGACCTTTTGGGAGGTCTTTTCAAAGACCTCCTCAAAGAGAGATCTGTATCTACACACACATCTAGGTGCAACTATCGAGCTTTTAGCAACATCGACAACAGATGCAATGCGTAAATGATGCAAGATCCACACTGCTTTGATAACCCCCTCCCCTCCCCCTCCCCTCCCCTCCAGGGGGGTGTAATGCATGCAATGCATTGCTTGCAAGGCCTTTCCAGCTGCATCTCGTCCCAGTGATGCAATCTCGGTGAAGCCACTGAATAATTTGCGAGTGTGTTAAAATTGCATGGATTTGCGAAGCAGCACTCACACCTCAGTATCTTAGTTGAGAGAGAGAGAGAGAGAGAGAGAGAGAGAGAGAGAGAGAGAGAGAGAGAGAGAGAGAGAGAGAGAATAATAACTTGCATTCGAGTCTGGAATAAATTTCCAATTGTGTATTTGCCTCTCGAGTGTGAATTCAGTTTCCTATTCTTGTATATTAATTTCTCAAGATATAATAACGCATTCGGGTCTGAAATAAATTTCCAATTTGTCTTTCAGTAAACAATAATCTGCATTCGAATGTGAAGTTAATTTCTTACTCTCGTGTATTCATACATTCAAGTCTGAAATAAATTTCCTATTGTGGTGTACATTTGCTTTTCAATAAATAATAATATGCTCTCGAGTGTG
Source organism: Macrobrachium rosenbergii (assembly GCF_040412425.1). Taxonomy (NCBI): domain Eukaryota; kingdom Metazoa; phylum Arthropoda; class Malacostraca; order Decapoda; family Palaemonidae; genus Macrobrachium; species Macrobrachium rosenbergii. The sequence goes on along the minus strand of NC_089785.1, from coordinate 25,769,664 downwards.
GATTTAAATTTCCTGCTTTCGTGTACTCATACATTCGAGTCTGAAATAAATTTCCTATTGTGGTATAGATTTGCTTTTCATTAAACAGTAATATGCATTCGAGAGTGAATTTAAATTTCCTACTCTGGTGTATTCATACATTCGAGTCTGAAATAAATTTCCTATTGTGGTATAGATTTGCTTTTCAATAAACAATAATATGCTTTCGAGTGTGAATTTAAATTTCATACACTCGTGTAATCATACGTTTGAGTCTGAAATAAATTTCCTATTGTGGTGTATATTAGCTTTTCAATAAACAATAATATGCATTCGAGTGTGGATTTAAATTTGCCTCTCTTGTATATTCATACATTCGAGTCTGAAATAAATTTCCTATTGTGGTGTATAATAGCTTTTCAATAAATAATGATATGCATTTGAGTGTGGATTTAAATTTCCTACTCTTGTGTATTCATACATTCGAGGCTGAAATAAATTTCCCATCGTGAATTCATCTCTGTGTTAAAAAAAACGAAACAAATGAAGAGCATTCGAGCAAGGGTGCAATACACCAAGTTGTCTCCAAGGCGTTGTGTCCCCATTAGTACGTTCGTACAAATGGCTGGAGGCAAGTGGAACAGAATATTCGTCTCTTTTAATGATTGGGACTCGCTGTTTTGTCTTGTATACGTCGTGAAATGATTGTTATTATTATTATTATTATTATTATTATTATTATTATTATTATTATTATTATTATTATTATTATTATTATTATTCCCGCCATTATACAGGGAACGCGAAGAATATCACATTACCTCTGTCTTCGAAAAAGCCATCCGATCACTTTCCCCTTCGTTAAAAGTGTGGTGTTTTGGAAAACATATTACTTACTTACTTACTTAGTTACTTATTTACTTACTTACTTTATTTATTTATTTATTCATTTTCTGAGGAGAAAAGTCAAATCATGAAAAATAATTCTAAAACGCAAGGTGGGTCTTGGTTTGAGGTTGCCTGTCAATAATTGGCCCAACCTGGCCTGGGCTGCCTGACCTGACCTGACCTGACCTGACCATCCTTAGCTAACTTATTGTGGAATAATTATCCATCTCTAGAAGTGGGGCTTAGCGCCCCCTCCACCCTCTTCCTGACACCCCTTGACTGGTTACAAAACCAAATTTTGGTCAAAGGATGAAGTCACAAGGAAAAGTTGTAAGAGAGAAGTTAGAAAATGGTTAAAGTTTTGGCTTGAAAATAAATTCACAAAAAAAAGGGCTTTAAAAATTCAGGGTTTTTGTTAGAAATTGAATTCAGGATGAAGGGTGTTTGAAAATAATTCACAGTTTTGGCCAAGAATTAAATTCAAAGGGACAAAGTCTCTTCGAAAATAATTCACAGTTTTGGCCTGGAATTAAATTCACAAAGACAAAGGCTCTTAGAAAATAATTCACAGTTTTGGTCAGGAATTAAATTCACAAAGACAAAGGCTCTTAGAAAATAATTCACAGTTTTGGTCAGGAATTAAATTCACAAGGACAAAGCTCTTTGAAATAATTCACAGTTTTGGCCAGGAATTAAATTCAAAAGGACAAAGGCTCTTAGAAAATAATTCACAGTTTTAGCCAGGAATTAAATTCACAAGGAAACCGGTCAGAGTTTTTGCTCAGAATTAACTTCAAAAGGACAAAGGTTCTTTGAAAATAATTCACAGTTTTGGCCAGAGAATTAAATCTACAAGGAAACTGGTCAGAGTTTTTGTTAAGAATCAGATTCACACAAAGAAAATTATATTGTAGGAGAAATCACTAAAGAAAATCAGAAAAGCAGAATGAGAGCGAGTCTTTGCATTGCAGTAACACAAACAAGGACATTTAACAAGATGAACAAAATAATATAAGGTTCTGGAAAATATCTGCAGTGTCGAGAAGGACATTCCCCGCCATCATGCTTGAGTGTCAGTTTGTTCAGAGCCACTTCTAGTTTATCTTTTTATTTTCCATTTCTTCACCATCTCTCTTTTTATTGCTGTTTCTGTTGCCCTCTCTTGCGTCCCCTTGCGAATCAGAAATTGCTTTTCACGGTCACTTTAGCTCCGAGGGTTTGTTGGGCTTTCATCATAGCCACTTGCTCTTCTCTCTCTCTCTCTCTCTCTCTCTCTCTCTCTCTCTCTCTCTCTCTCTCTCTCTCTTGTCACTCTTACTTCCTGTTTCTGTCAATTATTCGTTCACTCCCTCTCTTTATTTGGCTCTATACTAGCTTTTAATTCTCTCTAACAAACGTAGCATTTTATTCTCTCTCTCTCTCTCTCTCTCTCTCTCTCTCTCAAATTTTCGTTCACTCCCTCTCTTTTGCTTGCTTTCTCCTAGCTGTTCAGTCTGTTGCAAATACAGTTATATATTCTCTCTCTCTCTCTCTCTCTCTCTCTCTCTCTCTATTAAGTTTTCGTTCTCTCCCTCTCTATTGTTTGCTTTCTCCTAGCTGTTCAATCTGTTACAAATACAGTTATATATACGCTCTCTCTTTCTCTTTCTCTCTCTCTCTCTCTCTCGCTCTCTCTCTCTAATTAAGAGGACCCGAGTCAATAACACCGCCGGGTCGTCAAAGTGTGACTCATGGATATTGCAAGCAGAGATATTGCTTTCACGCAACGGCGGGGCGGCTCATTAGTACCTCAGTCGCTATTCATGACTTGTGCGCCCAGGGATAATTGGCTCATTTCCTTTTGGGGCGCTCTCGTGCGCAAGCCTTCATTAATAAAATATTGATTCGCAACTCGAGAGTCAGCAACGGGTCGACTCGAAGTTTCGGGTAAGCGCGGTAGCGCGGTATGTCACCGACGACTCAGTTTCTCCAGGTCCAAAGTTCATGTCTCACTCGTGGATTGTTAGATATCATTGGTAACGTGACCTGACCACCTGTGTGGGCTGTGGGGGTGTTTGGGAGGGGGTGCTTGTGGATCTAGATGCTGAGTCATCATTAGCCAGTGCCTGGTTTTCCCAGGTACCAGCGTGGAGTGGAGAGGGACTTCGTGGCTGGTCATATATATATATATATATATATATATATATATATATATATATATATATATATATATATATATGTGTGTGCTAAAGAAACAAGATAACAAAAAAATAAGAAGAACAAACCAATAGAAAACCTGCACCTATCAAGATCGAGTAAAGAAAAAAAAAGGAGGAACAATTACTCAATCATTTTTATCGCAATCCTAACTACCAGAAATAAACAAAAACCCCCCCGAAAAATAAAACCTATTCAACTGTTGCCTTCAACGGCTGAAAAACAACAATTGCCAAACATTTAATCTCTCTCTCTCTCTCTCTTTTTTTTGTCTATTTTCTATTTTGTATTCCAGGTTTGGGAAAGGATTTGGACCGTTTTGTTTGAAAGGCCGCTGGTTTGGCGATCAGACCTGAATATCTTTTCTGACAGGAACAAAGGAAGGTGTTTTGAAACCTTAATTGATATTGGGGTTGGAGGGGGAGGGGAGGGAAGGTTGGGGAGGGGTTGGAAAAAATTATACAGAGGTGGGTTTTCATTCATCATTTGCGTCAGGGGAATATCCAGCTGGAATGGATGTTGGGAGGGTGTTGGATTATGTGTGTATAGCTATCTATCTATCTATCTATCTATATATATACATACATATATATATATTATTATTATTATTATTATTATTATTATTATTATTATTATTATTATTATTATTATTATTATTATTATTATTATTCAAATAGTTTTACCAGACCACCGAACTGACTATCAGCTCCCATAGGGTTGGCCCGAAGGATTTGTTTTTATTTAAATTTCTTATTTATAGTTTGTCAATTCAATTACAATTTTTCAAAAGCTGTTTTTCGAAAAGTCAAGTTTCCCCCAAAGGCATATTTTGTTTTTATTTACATTTTTCATTTATATTCTGTTAATTCAACTATAATTTTTCAAAAACAGTTTGTCGAAAAGTCAAGTTTCCCTCAAAGGCGTTTGTTTTTAGTTACATTTTCCAATTATATTCTGTCAATTCAATTGAAAAATGTTTAAGGACAGTCTGTCGAAAATTCAGTTTCCCCCCAAGGGCGTCTTAGACCCGTGAAACGAACCCAAACGCACTATTAATTCCACGACGAATTTCGGAACCGTTCGAAACGGCTACTTTGTGGAGGGTTTCAAATAAAACTCCGGGAATTATTGGTACCAGCATGAGGAAAGCTTTATGAGACCGGACCTCGCGCTGGAGGCTTCGCAAAGATGCTTATCTTTCTCTAAGATTTGTAGGTCCAGATTCCCGTTTCTCTCAACTTTTAGTTCATTCCTTCTCCCTCTGGATAAATAAAGAAATAAATGCTGTATTTGTCTGTTTGTATTTTTGCTTAGATAAATACAAGTGTGTTTTATGTATTCGGAAATGTTTAAATTTGACTAAGACGAAAATAACGGTTTGTCCTCGTTTTCTTGAGCATGACAATGAGGAGAAGATTCGGATTTGATTTCTCTCTCTCTCTCTCTCTCTCTCTCTCTCTCTCTCTCTCTCTCTCTCTCTCTCTCTCTCTCTCTTTCGGCTATCAGAACTGAAGACCTACTGGACAAACATCTTACAAGAACCTTCGTGATATTTAGGAAGTGTTTTTATTTCTTGTTATTTGTAAGCAGTTTTTTTTTGTAGGTTTTTATTCTCTCTCTCTCTCTCTCTCTCTCTCTCTCTCTCTCTCTCTCTCTCTCTCTGTGGTCTGTACTAAGGTGAGAGGTTTGAATGACAACCAAGACTTGACAAAAATAATTATTGAATTGTTGTAAAAATTTTTCTATCTTTTTCCTCTCTCTCTCTCTCTCTCTCTCTCTCTCTCTCTCTCTCTCTCTCTCTCTCTCTCTCTATTTATTTAGTCTGTACTAAGCTGTACTAAGGTGAGAGGTTAGAATGACAGCCAAGACCTGACTAAAAAAATTATTCAATTGTTATAGATGTTTTGCAATAGTTTTTTTTCTGACTCTCTCTCTCTCTCTCTCTCTCTCTCTCTCTCTCTCTCTCTCTCGCGACGTGAGAATCGACGGCCATTCTGAAGTTGAGCAAGAAAATATTGGGCGAGGAAAACTTTCTGAAGGGAGCCTAATTACTGTTTGGCCCAAAGGCTTCAGTTGCTTTCTGTGCCAATGTATTTGCTATAGACCTTGTTTTGTTTATCTATTTATTTATTTATTTATCTATTTATCTATTTCTTTATTGATTGTAAGGAAGGAAAATGTACTTTATACTTCATACGTGTGTTGCGATTGAGTAATGCTGTGCTCTCTCTCTCTCTCTCTCTCTCTGTTAATTTCAAATTTTAACTTACAATGTAAAATAATACCCACTGGGACTTTGAAGTGGGATAAAGGAATTTACATTATTCTCTCTCTCTCTCTCTCTCTCTCTCTCTCTGGTTCTAGGTGCATTAGTAACCACGAGAGCGTGAACGAATACACTACCAGCTTGGAAGCTCTCTCTCTCTCTCTCTCTCTCTCTCTCTCTCTCTCTCTCTCTCTCTCTCTCACACGATACCATTTCTCGTGACTTCGAAGCATTGCAAATGAAAAACTGTACGTTTATTTCTCTCTCCCCCCTCCCCTCCTCTCTCTCTCTCTCTCTCTCTCTCTCTCTCTCTCTCTCGCCTATAAACACGAGCATGAATATTCTAATAGCACGTCTGCAGCCAGCAATCTCAATCGAGCCCTGACTCCAGCGATTGAAAACAAACATTGGCAAGCGGTCGAGAGCTTGAACCAGCATCGGGGTACTTGTTAAGTAATTCAGGCAAGGCGGAAGTACTCTCATTTTTGAGGACTGTCCAAAAAATCTAGACGTGGGGGAGAACTTTCTCTCTCTCTCTCTCTCTCTCTCTTAACACACGCCCCTACTGTCTGTCCGTAGGTTTGTCTGTCAGGGTCCCGCTAAGCTAAGCCCCAGGTATTAGGCCTGAGAGTTCAATCGACTGACAGTTTTATATACTTCGAAGAGTCCCTAGGAAAATTATTCTTGGTTCATTGAAGCTATACAAGTTCGCCATTTTGTAAAGGATAAGTTCTCAGATATATTATATATATATATATATATATATATATATATATATATATATATATATATATAAACCTTATCACATACACAGTTGTACTGTGCATTAGTACAGTTACTACCAGGACCCCATTCAAACCGGATACTTGACAATGAGGACTGTTTGCCCTAGAAAGCTTGTAACGTTTTTGAAAAAATATCTCCACTAGATACCATCCAGTTTGAATGAGGTCCTGTTAGTAATATATATAACATATTTTTTTGTCTGGTGCCTCAGAAAAAAATTAAAGAACAAATCGTGGTCTACAGAAGATATGAAAAAAAAAAAGGTTTAGGTAAAAATTACAACAGAAAGTTCCCAGAAAAACTTGAAAGTTCCACAGACCAATTTGTTCCAACCAGGTAAAGTCCCTTTTCCCTTGAAAGTCGCCTTTTCACCAAAATTTTGTTTGTTTTAGAGTTCATTCTTTGTTTGCCTTTGTTTGGCGACCAACAAAGAGATGGGTGAAGGGACTGAGGAGAGAGAGAGAGAGAGAGAGAGAGAGAGAGAGAGAGAGAGAGAGAGAGAGAGGTATGAGGGGTTAGTACAGAGTCAAAATATAATAATATCATGACATCGCAATAGACAGCCTCGAGTAGATGATTTTATAGCCTTGGTGTAATCGGTCTCTCTCTCTCTCTCTCTCTCTCTCTCTCTCTCTCTCTCTCTCTCTCTCTCTCGAAGAAAGCTTTTCATAGCCTGAACGTAATCCGTTCCTATCTTTGCTTGAATTTTCATTTTTATCTTGCACTCGTCATTCTCTCTCTCTCTCTCTCTCTCTCTCTCTCTCTCTCTCTCTCTCTCTCTCTCAATATTTAATTCTCTCTACCTCTATTTTTCACAATATATACATCCAGTGAAAACTCTTATCTTCATAATAATTCATGATTTAATAAAAAATGATTTTAAATCAATAAACTCAAAATAGAAATACGAAAAAAATAAATGAAAATTAAATCAAAACCCTCCAAAGTGGCAACACTGAGATAGCAATATCAGGCTTACCCTGTTTAAAATGCCGTCGATTTAAACAGCTCGGCCAAGAATGACTGAGGTCCCTTAGGTAGGGGGTGGAGGGGCGGGGGAACGAATGAATGGTTTAAATCCCCAGTTTCAAGTTCAAGGTCAACCGGACACACATATACACTCAAAGGTTCACTATAACAGGGTTGAGATTTGCGCGCGCATTTAAATGTGACGTCATTTTGGCGCGAACGGGAAAATAGAATTACGATATTTGGCGATTTGATCCGTTTATATTTTCGCGAAAAATTTTTTTTGCTGTTGTTTTGATTGTAATAGGGATAGAAATGATAATAATGTGTTAGTTTATTGTGGGGTATTGTGTGTAAATATGCACACATACACAAACACACACATAAACACACACACAAATAAACAAACAAGAAAAATGTCGAACAATAGAGGATTCTCTTCTCCAAGCGGTATAGCACCTCCAACCCATTTCATGTCTGAGATGTTTTTCCATAACTCTTCTGCAAGTTCTCTCTCTCTCTCTCTCTCTCTCTCTCTCTCTCTCTCTCTCTCTCTCTAGCCTTATCAGATAATTAATTAATAATCGTATAGTTATTCTGTTAGGATCTCTCTCTCTCTCGCTCTCTCTCTCACACTCTCCTGAAATTTACTTTACGACCCTCTCTCTCTCTCTCTCTCTCTCTCTCTCTCTCTCTCTCTCTCTCTCTCTCCAGTCTTATCAGATGATTAATAACCGTATAGTTATTCTGTAAAGATCTCTCTCTCTCTCTCCCCCTCTTACTCCAATCATATATTTAACAACAACAGCAATACCATTCTGATAAGAACTCTCTCTCTCTCTCTCTCTCTCTCTCTCTCTCTCTGATCAAGATCTCCAGCAGCCAGCCAGTAGCAGTCGTTAACGACCGGGCCAGACCAAAAGGAGGTCGGGACTCTAAATTCTTTTATGATATCACAGCAACCAATAATGACAATTCGGGGCCACAAACGGCCTTCCACGGAGAGGCCCGGCCATTATTAGTGGCCAAATGGCCACAGATAATAGACACTTATTAGATAATGACTTCTGGGAAGACGACATGAAAAGGCTTAATATATCCAATCAATTGTTCAAGTGAAGTTTTTTGTTTTTGTTTGTGAAGGTTTTTTTGGGGGGGATACTTTTTTTTTGGGGGAGGGGGAAGTTGGGCCCCCAAGGGGCCATGGAAAGAGACTTTTTTTATAGGGTTGAGGGGGGGAAGGTCCCCCAGGGCCACCAATGGGCTATGGAAGAAGAGTTTTTTTGTTTGTGAAGGTTTTTTTGGAATTATATATTTGGGGGAGGGTGGGGGTTAGGAATGGGGGAAGTGGCTCCCAAGGGGCCATGGAAAGAGACGTTGTTTTTTATAGGGTTGAGGAGGGGGTAGAGGCCACCCAGGGGGCGACCCCCAGGTGCCGTGGAAAGAGTTACATAAGATCCTTCAGTCGATTTTTTTTGTGGGGGGGGGCGAAGTGAAAGTTTTTCGAAAGTTTTTCGAAAGCGTTGCAGATTGCTTTCCTCTATATCTTTTTAGTTAACGTAGAGTTTTATGATGGGGGAGGGGGGAGGCCACTCCCCGCCCCCCCAAAAAAACTAAGGGGGTTTTGGGGGGCGGGCCAAAACTGCTGACGAACCTCATTTCTCTAAAAAGGGACAATATCGTTGTTCAGGCTCTTGAATATATCGGCTTCCTTAGAATGCTTCCAACTTTCCTGAAAAGACCTCTTTATCAAAGTCCTTTTCTCTCTCTCTCTCTCTCTCTCTCTCTCTCTCTCTCTCTCTCTCTCTCTCTGTCAGTCTGTCTCTTTCTCTGTCTATGTCTCTCTTTCTCTTTCTCTCGCTCTCTCCAATCTTATCAGATATTTAATCGTAATATTATTATTTTGATATGATCTCTCTCTCTCTCTCTATCTCCCACCGCCTCTCTCTCTCTCTCTCTCTCTCTCTCTCCCTCTCTCTCTCTCTCTCTCTCTCTCCAATCTTATCAGATATATAATGATAATATTATTTTGATATGATCTCTCTCTCTCTCTCCAATCTTATCTGATACTTAATAACATTATTATTATTCTGATAAGATCTCTCCCTCTCTCTCTCTCTCTCTCTCTCTCTCTCTCTCTCCAATCTTATCAGATATATAATGATAATATTATTATTTTGATATGATCTCTCTCTCTCTCTCTCTCTCTCTCTCTCTCTCTCTCTCTCTCTCTCTCTCTCTCTCTCTCCAATCTTATCTGATACTTAACAACAATATTATCATTCTGATAAGATCTCTCTCTCTCTCTCTCTCTCTCTCTCTCTCTCTCTCTCTCTCTCTCTCACAACAATATTATTTTGATATGACCTCTCTCTCTCTGTCTCTCTCTGTCTCTGTCTCTCTCTCCAGTCTTATCAGATACTTAACAACAATATTATTATTTTGATAAGATCGCTCTCTCTCCTCTCTCCTCTCTCTCTCTCTCTCTCTCTCTGTCTCTCTCTCCAAAATCTTATCACAAGCTGACTCCCCAACTAATTCTTTTTACTCTCTTCCACCCAATATTACAGATTAGATATTTCATGCCCTTTGAGGCTGGGGCCCTTCTTCCCCCCCGCCTCCCCAGCTACGCCCCAAGGGGGGCATACTCACTCAGTGATTGCCCGATGCAATAATAAATACCAGAGCGTTTATTGAAGCAAAGCAATCGTTTCGCGTCGGGGCGGGCTTAAACAATATATACAACCCTTCCGTCATAAGCCATTTATTGTGAGCGGGCGGAGGGCTGAGTAGGGCTTCCCCGAATCAAATTGCTCTCATATGCGAGATTCAATTTCTCCCGCAGGACTGATTTTACCCACAAACGTCGTTCTGTTTTGTTTTGTTTCCAACGTCAACGTCATCATCGTCATCATCATCAACGTCATGATTCTCAGTTGTAATAAGAGGAGGATGTTATCGTGATGTCTGAATTGAAAGTGGCATCGTCGAAAGGGTTTACTTTTGTACCTGTCAGTTTCAATTCCCAACTCGGAAACACTCCTTCTTCCACATTACAGCTGTTTTTAAAAGGGATGTCTATTCGATATCTTCCAAACTATAGTAATTCGTGTTGTCAACATGTCTGCAACTTGTTGCATACATGTAATGGACATGTTCATTGCAAGTCATAGATTCCTGATTGGCTGTAGATTTGTTCTTCGCTTTCGTTCGTCGACTTGTTTTGAACATGTTCGTAACATGTTGTCGACATTTGTTGACGACATTTAAACTCCACTTCAGGTCGTCGACATGTTTCCAACATGTTCGTTACATATGTGCGACATATTGACATTTGTTCACCACATTTATATTTATTTAAGTTCTTCAAAACAAACATCTGAGTTACCATATGTTCTCCACTTCAGGTGGATGTCATGTTTCCAACATGTTCGTCACATGTATGCGACATGTTGTCGACGTTTGTTGACGACATTTAAACTTATTTAAGATCTCCAAAACAAACATCTGGTTCACTATAGACTGTTCTCCACTTCAGGTGGACGACATGTTCCCAACATGTTCGTCACATGTGTGCGACATGTTGTCGACATTTGTTGACGACATATATATATATATTTATGTTTCCATTCTACCGATAGATACCGGCGTGAATTATGACGGCGCCATAAAACGTCCACAGGGCGTTTCGTATTCCAAAGGCCCACCGACGGTTTTCGATATAAGGGCCACTGCTGTGATGTATGCCGCGGCATCGAGTGAAATGTAGGGGAAAAATAGATGTATCCTCGTATGGAATGGGAAGGGGATACATTTTACTAGTGATGGATGGAAGGAGGAGGAGGGAGGGAGGGAGAGAAGGAGGGGGGTTAGGGGAGGGTGGGGCGGGCAGGGAAGGGGTGTCGTTGATTGGAAATCAACTCAGATGGGTGTCAAATGTTAATCTTGGCCAAAGCCCAGTCTTGACTTTTTTGTGTGTTAACTTGGGTGTTAGTATGGCTTTTGTTAGAATAGATATAGGTTCTATAATATTTCTGTATTTTTCTATAGTTTTCTTTTGTTCAGAGATTGATTATGAAATCAGGAAGCACCGGAGAGAGAGAGAGAGAGAGAGAGAGAGAGAGAGAGAGAGAGAGAGAGAGAGAGAGAGAGAGAGGAAATTAGCTTGGGGTGTCACTATAACTTTTGTAATTCTAGATATCGATTCTACTGTACTTTTTTATACTTTTTTTAAATTCAAGGACTGGTTGTGAAATCAGCGAGTATCCAGAGAGAGAGAGAGAGAGAGAGAGAGAGAGAGAGAGAGAGAGAGAGAGAGAGAAAGAGAGAGAAGTAGCTTGGAGCGTCACTATAATTTTTGAAATCGATTCTACAGTACTTTTTTTCTTTAGATTTTTAAATTCAAGGACTGGTTGTGAGATCAGCGGGTATCCACAGAGAGAGAGAGAGAGAGAGAGAGAGAGAGAGAGAGAGAGAGAGAGAGAGAGAGAGAGAGAGATACATCGCCTATCATTTTCTTACGCACAAGGTAGCTTTTTATTTCTAGTATATTTTTCCTTTTGAAACGCAGCAATCTTGCCCTCAGGTGAACGTATACAATTGACATGACATTTCCTGGGCACAGACAGACAGACATTCGCACATACACAGAGAAAAAAATTGAAGGAGAGAGACCATATATCTTATTAATCAGTGTAATGGAATATCCGTCGGGAGAGAGAGAGAGAGAGAGAGAGAGAGAGAGAGAGAGAGAGAGAGAGAGAGAGAGAGAGAGAGAGAGAGATAGAGAGAGAGAGAGAGAGCATTCACCTTGCATCTCCACCTGTTTATATATATATGTAACGACCCGAGTGGGTCGTTATGCAGGTTCTTTAATATACTCAGGACGGGGCTGTCATGACTGACGGCAGATGCAACAAACAAAGGAGGGGAAAACAACAAAAACAATAAAATGAGCTTAATATTAATTTATTTATAATATTTACAAGTGAGTCAGGTCTGGCAAAAAGATAAAAACCATAAATACAAAAAAAGCCAAAAGGCAGCACTAAACAAAATCCAGTTAAAATAAACAAAAAAAGTAGCTTTAAAAAAAAGGCAAAAATAAACAACAGCAGGCAGAAAAAAATACCAAACATACGTCCTCCATCGGGTCACCAAGACAGCCCTCAGCTGCACAACAGGGACAAGACCCCACAAACCAGAATACCCCGATGGAGACGTCAGGACAGCCTCACGCTGTCATCAAAGATGAGCAGCTCGTGGTCACACGACTACTCATGGTCACACTCCACCTCTACGACGTGCTCCACTTCGTAGGCGTGCTCCAATTTGCTGCTCAAAAACTCGACCAACGTCGACTCCAAAAACTGCCTGCTGCTGCTGCCACTGCCGCTACTTTTGCTGCCCTACCAGACCCGACTGAAGAAAGAAAAACGGCAGCTCACTGACGAAAACATCAAAACATAAAAAAACTTGAAGGTAAGGAGGCAGCAATCCACAAAAGGGAACGAGCGGGGAACCAGCAGTTCCCGCAAAACCATCACTTAACGTGACACCTCCCCACCTAAAAGAAAAAAAAAAAAAGATTATTTTTTTACACTCATGATCCCCTCCAATGCCGTAACAACCCCGCCAGCCAAAACAGAGCCGCCCTGTCACAGTCGCCATTGTAACGACCCGGGTGGGTCGTTATGCAGGTTCTTTAATATACTCAGGACGGGGCTGTCATGACTGACGGCAGATGCAACAAACAAAGGAGGGGAAAACAACAAAAACAATAAAATGAGCTTAATATTAATTTATTTATAATATTTACAAGTGAGTCAGGTCTGGCAAAAAGATAAAAACCATAAATACAAAAAAAGCCAAAAGGCAGCACTAAACAAAATCCAGTTAAAATAAACAAAAAAAAGTAGCTTTAAAAAAAAAAGGCAAAAATAAACAACAGCAGGCAGAAAAAAAAATACCAAACATACGTCCTCCATCGGGTCACCAAGACAGCCCTCAGCTGCACAACAGGGACAAGACCCCACAAACCAGAATACCCCGATGGAGACGTCAGGACAGCCTCACGCTGTCATCAAAGATGAGCAGCTCGTGGTCACACGACTACTCATGGTCACACTCCACCTCTACGACGTGCTCCACTTCGTAGGCGTGCTCCAATTTGCTGCTCAAAAACTCGACCAACGTCGACTCCAAAAAACTGCCTGCTGCTGCTGCCACTGCCGCTACTTTTGCTGCCCTACCAGACCCGACTGAAGAAAGAAAAACGGCAGCTCACTGACGAAAACATCAAAACATAAAAAAACTTGAAGGTAAGGAGGCAGCAATCCACAAAGGGAACGAGCGGGGAACCAGCAGTTCCTGCAAAACCATCACTTAACGTGACAATATATATATATATATATATATATATATATATATATATATATATATATATATATATATATACTGTGGTTTATTTCTTATATCGTTCTAAACAATGCAACAACAATACACTGCAATTTTCTCAAGACCAAACGATTTCAAACCTACCAAATCCAGGTCAAAGGTCAACGCTGGGACTTGTAAGGTCATTCAGCCCCTGAAAACAATATTGAAACGATCGTTATTAAAGGGTTGAGGAAAAGTAAGACGAGAGAGAGAGAGAGAGAGAGAGAGAGAGAGAAAGAGAGAGAGAGAGAGGAGTTTAAGTTAAAAAAGAAATGGGGTGTGTCCCAGCTAAGAGCTTAAGGAACGCCGTGAAGAACCTTGGCAACAATGCTTACAGTTTACCGCGTGAGGTGCACTGTCGGCACTATTCCCAACCCCCACCCACCCCCAAATTCTTGAGCTTTCAAACTGGCTTCTCAGTCACTTACTTCATCACGGGTTCGAAACTTTGGGCGGGCGAGCGAAGCAACAGCACGAGAATAATAGGAGAAGTTTGGGTTTTTAACTCGATAATTCATCGATTAACTCCGGCTGGGGTTAGGGAGGGGGCAATTGTGGGGGGGGGGCGGTTTGGGAATTGGGGGGTTCACGCTCCCGTCTCCTTGAGAACGGAACGACAGCGCAACAACACTTGGTGAGCGAGGAGTTGTTGCAAGTTGTTGTAAGTTGTTGCAAGTTGTTGCAAGTTGTTGCAAGTTGTTGCAAGTTGTTGCAAGTTGTTGTAAGTGCCTGTGTGTCGTTTTTATTTATTTTTTTTGTCTGGAGGGAGATTTTGTAGTTTTATTTTTCGTTAATAATAATAATAATAATAATAATAATAATAATAATAATAATAATAATAATAATAATAATAATAATAATAATAATAATAATAATAAGTGGTATAAACACTGCAATATAATCAGTTGCATTGATAATAATAATAATAATAATAATAATAATAATAATAATAATAATAATAATAATAATAATAATAATAATAATAATAAATGGTAGTGATGGCTGATTTCGACACACTGGAAATGAAAGCTTTTATCCGTTTGCTTCTCTCTCTCTCTGTCTCTGTCTCTGTCTCTCTCTCTCTCTATCTCTCTTTCTCTCTCTCTCTATCTCTCTTTCTCTCTCTCTCTATCTCTCTCTCCCGTGTTGCAAACGTGATTACAACTTGCATTAGTCAATCAACCTAAGGTGCATTAGATGCTGACTGAAAAATAACAGGGTGATGAAATATTTCCGGGACGTCATCGACTGGAAATGTTCTCTCTCTCTCTCTCTCTCTCTCTCTCTCTCTCTCTCTCTCTCTCTCTCTCTCTCTCTCTCTCGCTTGTACGTACGTAGTCCACTTGAATATTGCAATATAATATGGTACCCACACTACCAAAAGGATATTGCACAAATAGAGAGTGTACAAAGGTCCTTTACAGCTAGAATAGAAGAAGTTAAGGACCTTGACTACTGGGAAAGACTACAATTCTTAAATTTATATAGTCTTGAAAGAAGAAGAGAACGCTACATGATTATCCAGGCATGGAAACAGATAGAAGGAATTACCGAAAACATCATGGAGCTAAAAATATCAGAAAGAGCAAGCAGAGGTAGATTAATAGTGCCCAAAACTATACCAGGAAAACTAAGGAAAGCACGCAGGACATTAATCCACCACGCACCAGCATCGATAATGCAGCGTCTATTCAGTCTATTCAGTGCGCTACCAGCTCATCTGAGAAACATCAGGAGTGAGCGTAGATGTGTTTAAGAATAAGCTCGACAAATATCTAAGATGCATCCCAGACCATCCAAGACTGGAAGATGCAAAATATACCGGAAGATGCGTTAGCAATTCTCTGGTAGACATCAGAGGTGCCTCACACTGAGGGACCTGGGGCAACCCGAACGAACTGTAAGGTCTGTAAGGTCTGTAAGGTCTCTCTCTCTCTCTCTCTCTCTCTCTCTCTCTCTCTCTCTCTCTCTCTCTCTCTCTCTCATTTCATTCATTTAAAATCGAACTGAGAATTTCCTCAGTGGATAATTGCTTGATATTTTCTTGCTCATAAAATCTCATACAGAATTTGCCTACAAAAAAAAATGAGAAAAAAGCCAAAATGATTAAAGAAGCTTCGTATGCCAGGCACTGCTATCCAGTGTGCTAACCAGATACTGCCATCTAGTGTGCTATCCACTTTGGCTATTCACATTCTGGCTATCCATTGCTAGATAAAAAAGAAAAAAAAACAAATTTTTTGCTCATAAAATCTCTGGGTCGGTATTTGTGAAAATAATAATTAAATAAAGTCAAAATAATTAAAGAAGGACTTTAAACTAGGCACTGCTATCCAGTGTGCTATCCACCACCTCGGCTATCCATTTTGGCTGCCAGTCAGAAGACAAAAATAAAAATAAAAAATATTCAAACTACTTCCTGTTGATATCAGAAAGAAAAAACATTTTTTTTATTTAAGGAAACAATTTTAGCTCCTGAATTTTCCTGAAGGATTTCAGTGGACTGAGTTATGTTTAAGATAGTGCATTCTTAATGTTAAAACTCTAATGAATACGACGATGCCACGGGGGAATTAATATCCAAGGATTTTCTTAAGGGAATTTAGTTCTCTCCGGGTACAAAGAATCAAGATTTTAAGACAGGCTGATATTTCTTAAAGGCTGTGTAAGAGACGAGTATATATATATATATATATATATATATATATATATATATATATATATATATATATATATATCTATATATATATCTATATATCTATATATATATATACATATATATATATATATATATATATATATATATATATATATATATATATATATATATATATATCTCCTCTCTTAGGTAAGCAGGTTTTTGGTATAGTATAATTTTCCATTCTCTGTCTGTCTGTCTCTCTCTCTCTCTCTCTCTCTCTCTCTCTCTCTCTCTCTCTCTCTCTCGATGAATGATAAGAGTTCGATCCTCTTTTCTCTCTCTCTCTCTCTCTCTCTCTCTTTCTCTCTCTGATTCAGCCAAGGAAAGAAAATTATAAACTAACACTGATTCAGGATAAATGTAAACATAATATTTAATTTTCCCACCAAGAAAAATGTTAAGACAAGTGTAGATTAAGAAACAAATAAGCAGAACATTTACTGCTACGAACAAGAACGAAGAAATAAAAAAAAAATCTAAAAGAACGGCATAAAAGCTAAAAGAACGACATAAAAAAACACAAAAATACAGCATTAAATTTTCCCGCTAAGAAAAATATTAACCCAAGTGTAGATTAAAAATAAACACGAACAGAAAAATTACTGCTACGACCAAGAATGAAGATATAAAAAAAGCTAAAAGAATGACATAAAAACTAAAAGAACGACATAAATGGTAAAAGAACGACATAAAAGATAAAAGAACGACATAAGAGCTAAAAGAACGACATAAAAAATACACAAAAGTAAAACATTTAATTGTCCCACCAAGAACAATATTAAGCCAAGCTAAAAGAACTACATAAAAAATATACAAAAAACATTTAATTTTCCTACCAAAAAAATATAAAGCCAAATGTACATCCATAAAAAAAAACGTAAACAGAACATTTAATGCTACGACCAAGAACGAAGAAATAAAAAAAAAGCTAAAAGGACGACATAAAGAAAATACACAAAAATACATTTAATTCTCCTCAGCCTGACATTTCCCAGCGATATCGCTGGGCGTCTGTCTAGTCACATATTTAAACGACAGAGATGAATTGTTCAGGCTGACAGGAGCAGAGAACAAACTGGTATCTTTCTCTTGTCATTACTTCTCATACAAGATGACATTTGCTATAAAGGAAATAGTATAGAATGATATTGAAGAATATGTATGCATGCTTTGAAATCGATTGAGAGAGAGAGAGAGAGAGAGAGAGAGAGAGAGAGAGAGAGAGAGAGAGAGAGAGAGAGAGTTACAAGGATTAGGATGTCTCAAAGACCTATTAGTCCATCCGAGGAGACATCATGTGCTCACTTATCTCTATGAGAGAGAGAGAGAGAGAGAGAGAGAGAGAGAGAGAGAGAGAGAGAGAGAGAGAGAGAGAGAGAGAGTTACAAGGATTAGGATGTCTCAAAGACCTATTAGTCCATCCGAGGAGACATCATGTGCTCACTTATCTCTGAGAGAGAGAGAGAGAGAGAGAGAGAGAGAGAGAGAGAGAGAGAGAGAAAGAGAGAGAGAGAGAGAGAGAGAGAGAGACTCTCTTGCATAACTTTTTAAAAGAAAGTGAAGGTAATGAGAAAAATATCTTGAAATAAAAGAGAGAGGGAGAGAGAACTTTAATTTTTGAACTTTAGAAAATTTAAATAAAAAATGAGAGAATCTCTCTCTCTCTCTCTCTCTCTCTCTCTCTCTCTCTCTCTCTCTCTCTCTCTCTCTCTCTCTTGATAAACAGCAGCAGCAACAGTGGAAAGGACAAAAAAAAAAAAAAAATAGAAAGGTTCTGCTTTCTCCGCTGCAAAGAGAAAGGAATCCTTTGCAATGAAACACTCCGTTCAGGATGAAAGCGACAGAGGAGAAAGGGAAGTCAATTGGCTGCTCTCTCTCTCTCTCTCTCTCTCTCTCTCTCTCTCTTTCTCTCGCCAATCACAGGAGCGATAAATGGGTAATGGAGTGACAAAGAGAGAGAGAGAGAGAGAGAGAGAGAGAGAGAGAGAGAGAGAGAGAGAGAGAGAGAGAAAGCAGATTATTTTCCTACAAATCTTATAACAAAATGAATCTAATGAGGAAGACAGCTTGGAAAACTACTTAAAGAAGAGAGAGAGAGAGAGAGAGAGAGAGAGAGAGAGAGAGAGAGAGAGAGAGAGAGAGAGAACCCCTCAACTGAAGAATTCTAACATAACAGCTGGAACGGAAAATCCGCCAACGGGAAACACAGTTCCCCTTCGTGATCCCCACCAGACGATCCATTCCCCGGTCGTAAAAGTGTGAGAAAATAAAGAAAATAAAGAAAAATGAGCAAACAAAAATATCAGAGTGATAAGAAATGCCGTTCGGCCGGAAAAGACCTCATGTAATGGCGGACGGAACTGGTCGCTGTGTCATTTAATGGTCGACGGGAGAAAATTGTAATGGCTGCCAAGCCCCAATTGCTTCTTTGGGGCTTTTGTGAAGGGCCTGGGAGAGAGAGAGAGAGAGAGAGAGAGAGAGAGAGAGAGAGAGAGAGAGAGAGAGGGAGGGGGAGATTCTTTTGCATACCTTTTTAATAGAAAGTGATGTTAATGAGTTTGGAAAACTGCATGAAATGAGAGAGAGAGAGAGAGAGAGAGAGAGAGAGAGAGAGAGAGAGAGAGAGAGAGAGAGAGATTGGACTCCAGTGTGTCACAAAATTTGTTTTCAATTACAGTAAAATTGTGTACATCTCCGAAGTCTAATTCCTAAAGTACCTCATCTCTCTCTCTCTCTCTCTCTCTCTCTCTCTCTCTGAGGTCATAAGTTATAATCAATTTTCTGAAAATTACACAGTAAATACTTCTCTTTCAAACTTCACCGTGCCAACATTAGGGTCTAACGACTCTCTCTCTCTTTCTCTCTCTCTCTCTTTCTCTCTCTCTCTCTCTCAAAATAATCTTGGTATTAATATTACTATTACCTCCCTCCCAGGCCGATGCTTACGAAATATCCCTGAAAGAGAGAGAGAGAGAGAGAGAGAGAGAGAGAGAGAGAGAGAGAGAGAGAGAGAGAGAGATACCTTCAGACGTCAGGAAATGTTTTTAAAAATTCACTTACGCTTCTTCGGAGAAATCTCTCTCCCAGTTCAGG
The DNA here is from genome assembly GCF_040412425.1 of Macrobrachium rosenbergii. Taxonomy (NCBI): domain Eukaryota; kingdom Metazoa; phylum Arthropoda; class Malacostraca; order Decapoda; family Palaemonidae; genus Macrobrachium; species Macrobrachium rosenbergii. Next base: position 25,750,348 of record NC_089785.1, on the reverse strand, counting down.
CTCGGAGGATATTGCCTTTGACAGGACCTAAATTAGTTTTTGCGAAAAAGGCAGTAAAATAGCGAGACTGAGCGGAATGAAATTGAGGAATGGAAAGGCTTCGTAAGAGGTATAGAATTGAAATGTATCTTCTTCTTCTTGCTTCGGTTACTGGTACGTGACACCCACTTCCACTCTCTCTCTCTCTCTCTCTCTCTCTCTCTCTCTCTCTCCAACCATCAAACTAAGATTCTTCATTTTACCAGATACATATGTAATTGTAATAGCTACAATACAATGCAATGCTATTCCATATATATATATATATATATATATATATATATATATATATATATATATACAAATGAGTAACACGATTTTATGCAAACATTTTGGGAAATGAAAGAAAAATCATTCCGATCAAAAAATTGTTAAAAACACATGCATTTTAAGGTTACGTTTGTCGGTGATGTGAATTTTTCCAATAACCATTTATTGCTCGTCAAGCAATAAGGCGTACGGGATATAAGAGTAGTCAGGGATACTGAGCGCATTAGACAACTGGATTGCTCGTACTTTAATTATGATTATTTTCTTGTAGTTTATATGCATAAGTATATATATACAGCGTATATGTATATAAACCTCCGCGCACGTACCCATTCCCCGAACAAGATTGTAACTGACACAAGCAATTACCGTATTACCAAACTCACGACCATTAATCGTACACTATATAACCTTGTCACACGGAAAGAGGTTTAAAAGAAATTATACCGTTACAAATTTGAGGAGATTCCACGGAGATATATATATATATATATATAAGATTACAATCCTGCCAAGCTCCGGTTTTCTCCTTCGGAACGGGGCAAATAATGGCGACGCTTTGGAAATCCCTCGTCCGCACAGAGCTTTTAAGATGAAAGGGAAAGACAGAAATATCTTCGTGAGGATAACATTATTGCCTCCGGGGGATTATTATTATTATTATCATTATTTTTATTATTTCATGGCAGGCAGGCAGGCGGACCACACGGATAATTTCATTTCCTCCGAAACGCTTTGTAAAGGGATGCTTGAGATTTCTGAGACCTCTTGTGGTTGGGACCATTCTCAAGGTATTTATATCTCCTTTCAAGTTCTTAAACTTATTCTTCGAATGGTATGTTCACGCTGCAGCAAAAAATCTCATAAACATGTTGACAACTTGTTGCACACATATCACACACAAGTTGAATACAAGTTGACAACTCAATGGTATGTCCACACTGCAACAAAAAATCTCATAAACATGTTGACAATTTGTTGCAAACATATCACACACATGTTGAATACATGTTGACAACAAATTGATATGTTCACACTACAGAAAAAAATCTCACAGACATACTGACAACTTATTGCACACATATCACACACAAGCTGAATACAAGTTGACAACTCATTAGTACGTCCACACTGCAGCAAAAAGTCTCATAAACATGTTGACAACTTGTTAAACACATACCACACACAAGTTGAATACATGTTGACAACTCATTAATACGTCCACACTGCAGCAAAAAATCTCATGAGCATATTGACAACTTGTTGCACATATCACACAGAAGTTAAATACAAGTCGATGACTAATTGCGAGTCCTAATCGGCGCTTCGTATGATTATAACCAGCATTTGTCCAAGTTTTGTCCCAAGTTTTGTCGTTGTTTTCAACATGTTTGTGATATGTCGGCGATAAGTTGTCAACAAGTTTATGGCAGCATTTAGCAAAGTTTCGTTCTACAGATTGTGTTGAATAATTTTCAATATGTTTGTGATATGTCGGCGATAAGTTGTCAAGTTTATGACAGCATTTGCCAAAGCTTCATTCTCCTGATTGTATCGTTGAATTGTTTTCGTTTCAACATGTTTGTGATATGTGTACAACAAATTGTCAACATGTTTATGACATTTTTTAAATTACAGTGTGGACTAACACAGCCAGTGAAGAAATATTATACTTAACCAATGCTTAGCTCATCACATCTCTGTAGGCTGGATAGAGTCTGAAGGTCCACAACAAGCCTCATACACCATTTTGCACCTCGCCGCGCTGGCATAAGGCCAGTAGCTCGACCTAAACCAACCAACCCTGGCCAAATGGCCACTGAAATTAAACAATTACAAATTTATCATTTCAGTTACAAATTCATCATTTCAGGAAACCGTGATCTCCAGTTTTGTAATGCTTTCGGGGCCCATGAATATGCATTTATGCAATAGCTCCTTTTGATACAGGAAGCATATTCCTGAAATTTGCATTTTAGCTGCAGTTACAGACTACGGAGTAGGTGTGTTGATGTTTTCATTCCGGATGGCGTTTGATGTTTCAGGAAAGATTTAAATAAAAAAAGAGAGAGAATTCTAAATTACTTTTGCAATTCCTGACTCGAAGTTAAGTTATATCTATGTTCAAGGTAAGATTTTTTTTTATAATTTACTTACATTTTTATTTATTTATTTATTTATTTATTTATTTATTTATTTGTCAATTTAACTGTCTCATCTTTCTGTATTTCTCATCACCTCCTATTACTCCTTTCGAACGAAAACCATGCATGGCTAATTTTAACCTAAAATAAAATAAAAACTAATGAGGCTAGAGGGCTGCAATTTGGTAT
>NC_089785.1:25737706-25742706 GCF_040412425.1 Macrobrachium rosenbergii | reverse complement strand
AGATGAAAGAGAAGAAGAAGAAGATGATAAAAGAGAAGAAGAAGAAGAAGAAGAAGAAGAAGAAGAAGAAGAGGAAGAAGGAAAAGAATAAGAAGAAAGATATGTAGAAGAAGAAGCAGCAGAAGAAGGAGAAGAAGAAGAAGAAGAAGAAGAAGAAGAAGAAGGAGAAACTTTGTCTTTTCTAGAGAGAGAGAGAGAGAGAGAGAGAGAGAGAGAGAGAGAGAGAGAGAGAGAGAGAGAGAGAGAGAGAACATTGACTGGAAAGTTGTTGGTTAGAATTTTAGGAATATGAGAGCGGCAGAGAGAGAGCAGGAGAGAGAAAGAGAATGGAGGAAAAGTAAAGGAGAGAGAGAGAGAGAGAGAGAGAGAGAGAGAGAGAGAGAGAGAGAGAGAGAGAGAGAGAGAGAGACTTAAAGAAGGTACGTTACAGTATTCTTGCCCTTTCTCTAAAGAAGAAGCAGAGATATTGACAGTCATCTCGTGTAGAAGCCTCCAGTATCCGGCCACGCGATTCCTATCGGCTTCGAGTCGTAGATCTCGGAGATTCTGAACGCTGCGCGAGATAGTCGATCTATACGAAGCCGAATCTTACCATAACCCGTCAGAACACCCGTCAGAACACCCGTCAATCCACGATATGTTATAAAATAAAAACCGATCGTATCTCCACTTCTGGAATACGACCAGCAATCACCATTTTGTCTCTCGGACCCGGAGCGACGCCCGGGGGGCCGGGGCGTTTCCATATTGTCTCTGGCATTCAGGAGACGCATGCTTGAATGCCCCCCATCTCCCCCTCCCCTCCAATGCCCACCCCCACCACCCCAAAATCCTTATACTTCCCAAGACGTATCAGATCTTTATCCAGGAAGAGGTATAATGATGATTCTTCTCAAATGCAACGCTGGGATACTCCGCAGTGTGGTATCCCTACAGTATCGCTACTTATTTTCTTTCGGCGGTACTTTGCGGTAGGACGTAAACTGTTTTATGCTGTTGGGAGACAATGGGGGTTGATGTTTTCCCAATCCCCAACCCCCCTCCATTTTACGCCCCCCCCCTCCCGCATCCAGGATTCGTAGGTTTGATTTGATGTACTTGTTTATTGCAGGAGATCGATGAGAAAGATTTGCTCTTCAGTCGTAAGAGGAAAGGTTCGAAGACTGGCAGGAATACAGTATATGTATGTATGTATGTATGTACGTATATGTATATGTATATATAATATATATATATGTATATATATAGATATATATAAATATATCTTGAAGTTTCTTTTTCGTTTTGGTATGGGGGAGGGAAGGGGTAAGGGTAAAGAGAGAGAGAGAGAGAGAGAGAGAGAGAGAGAGAGAGAGAGAGAGAGAGGAAAGAAAGATTATTCATCTGTATAATGAAACGGTAAAGAAATTCTCCCCCGGAAAAAGTTTTCCAATTAGAAAGTTTGGCTTGACGCCGGAACAGGGAGAGAGTCAGTACCGCAAAATGCCCCGAGAAAGAGAATATTAAAATCCGGAATTGGTATCACTTTCTTCAGAATATCCTGCTGTGAAATGATACCTTTTCGAATATTCATTTTTTTTTTTTTTTAGTTTTCTTGAAAGAAAACTATCGCTCCGGCTTTGTCTGTCCGTCCGCACTTCATTCTGTCCGCACTCTTTCTGTCCGCCGTCAGATCTCGAAAACTACTGAGGCTAGAGGGCTGCAAATTGGTATGTTGATCATCCACCCTCCAGTCATCAAACATACCAAATTCCAGCCTTCTAGCCTCAGTAGTTTTGATTCTATTTAAAGTTAAAGTTAGCCGTAAATCGTGCGTCTGGCTACGATGTAGGCCAGGCCACCACCGGGTCGTGATTAAAGTTTCATGGGCCGCGGCTCATACGGCATTCTACCGAGACCACCGAAAGATAGATCTGTTTTCGATGGCGTTGCTTATAAGATGTAGCGGCTGAACAGAAAACTCGATTGCGGCGAAGATGTGATTAGTTTATTCATGTAGGTTCTATCTAGAATCTAGCGTATAGATTCTCCTGGAGACTCTAGTTAATTAAATAACTGCCAAAAAACTGTCTCTTCTTTAAAAAAATCAAGAAAAATATAACGTACTCTCTTTAAGTAACTGTCAAAAGGTCTGCTTCTTCTTTAAAAAAAAATAAAGAAAAATATAACGTACTCTCTTTAAGTAACTGTCAAAAGGTCTGCTTCTTCTTTAAAAAAAAATAAAGAAAAATATAACGTACCACCTTTAAGTAACTGTCAAAAAACTCTACTTCTTTAAAAAAATCAAGAAAAATATAACGTACCACCTTTAAATAAGTGTCAAAAAACTCTGCTTCTTCTACAAAAAATCAAGAAAAATATAACGTACCACCTTTAAGTAACTGTCAAAAGCTCTACTTCTTTTTCAAAAAATCAAGAAAAATATGACGTACCACCTTTAAATAAGTGTCAAAAAACTCTGCTTCTTCTACAAAAAATCAAGAAAAATATAACGTACCACCTTTAAATAAGTGTCAAAAAACTCTGCTTCTTCTACAAAAAATCAAGAAAAATATAACGTACTCTCTTTAAGTAACTGTCAAAAGGTCTGCTACTTCTTTAAAAGAAATCAAGAAAACCATGACGTACCCTCTTTAAAAAACTGTCAAAAAGCTCTGCTTCTTCTTTGGTAAAACGCCAAGAAAACTATGACGTACCCTCTTTAAATAACTGTCAAAAACTCTACTTCTTTTTCAAAAAAATCAAGGAAAATATAACGTACCACCTTTAAATAACGGTCAAAAAGCTCTGCCTCTCCTTCTGCTACAAAGCTCCAGCATCTTCCTCTCCTTCTTCTTCTTCTTCAGATATCTCTCAGCATCTGAAGACTTATTATACATCGCCTCCCACCAACAGGATCGAAGCAGGTCTTCGTCGCCAGCTTTTTAATATCCTAAGGGCGAGATGAAATGAAGAAGCCCTTTGCCAAAGGCCCAAAGCCTCTTCGAGGACTTGCAGTGAGCCGATGAAAAGCGCCTTCGTTTATTTACCTGGACCCCAACTCAATTTAATGGTGATCTCAGGTCATGTAAGATTCGGGACTTCCCAGATTGGTTTCGGACGAGGGAAGTGAAGGGAAAGGTTTCTCTCTTTCCATATTTCTGCTTATTTTTTGTATTATTTCGTCTTTTTAACTTTGCTTTCAGTAAGGAAAAGATACTTTAGTTGATATTGCATCTTTCCCAACTTTACTTGAAGTAAGGGAAAAGAGAGTTTTGTCAATATTTCATCTTTTTTGTTTTGATTTTGGGTGATTTTGAAACGTACTGCAAATCAGAATCTTGGGAATTTTAGTAATTATTAGGAAATGTGTAGAAGATTCTTGGGATTTTAGTAATTATTAGGAAATATGTAGAAGATTCTTGGGATTTTAGTAATTATTAGGAAATTATATGAGCTAAATAAAATTGATATTGAATACAAACTAATATTAAATGCCCACATAATAACAGTAATAATAATATTAATAATAATTATACTACTACTACTACTACTACTACTAATAATAATAATAATAATAATAATAACAATAATAATAATAATAATACTAATAAAATATATATTAAATACTACCTAATATCAATTGTCCATATAATAATAATAATAATAACGAATTTATATATATTTTAAATACATCCTAATATGAACCGTCCATAAAATAATAATAATAATAATAATAATAATAATAATAATAATAATAATATGAAGGGAGTAGACCCTCTTTTAAACAGGTCTTATTAAAAAGGATGGCTGTATTATGCGAATTTATCTTATATAGTGTCTTTTCTATCCTCCTTATGATTCGCTTTTCAGGCTCAGCGATGTTAGTCAGTAACTGGCCGATATTCATGTTGGAAAAGGACAGTGCGGAATATTGGAAGTCTTTTATTACAATATTCAATCAGAAATCGTTCGTCTGGGTTCAGGTTCTATTGTAGGTACCGTCGACATGTTTCGACCAGCTCGTTGGTCATCCTCTGGACGTGGTTGCAGGAGGTCTGAAGAAACGATGTGCTCGGGTTGGTATTTATAGGGGAGGTCATGATCGGTGCTGAATTATGATTGGCTGCCCGGGGCATGTACCCTCGGGCGGAGCCTTCCCATCCAAGTTCTGTTTTCGTCTTGCGTGCGAGCGGCGTTGTAGTGCTGAGGATGAAGAGAAGAATTTCGATCCTCGGATGCCGAATTTTGATTTGCTCGTACGCTATGGGGATCGCTCGGTGCATGTCTCCTGGCTGCCGTGGGGAGGAGAAAGGTTTCTTGCGTAATGTTGAGTGTTGGTTTCTCCTTCCCAATGTGCAATGCTTCCAAGAGGCGTAGGCGGCGGTGGTCGGTAATTTGGTCAATCACTTCGATGTTCGTGATTATGTCTTTTCTTGCTATCCTCTGCTTATGACGGTCCTGGCATGATTAAAGATAGCCCCCTCTTGGGCGTGGCAGGAAATCCTTTTGGAGAAACGCATGGTGGTCATACCGATGTAGGAACCGAGGCATCCTCGGACGGGGCATGAGTACCGGTATACCACGTTGGTTTTCTTCAATGGGTCCTGCTGAGGGGGGGCTGGGTTGTTGCGCATAACCAAGAGCAGAAAGACGAGCAGCCTGGTTATGCGCAACATGTCGACGGTACCTACAATAGAACCTGAACCCAGACGAACGATTTCTGATTGAATATTGTAATAAAAGACTTCCAATATTCCGCACTGTCCTTTTCCAACATGAATATCGGCCAGTTACTGACTAACATCGCTGAGCCTGAAAAGCGAATCATAAGGAGGATAGAAAAGACACTATATAAGATAAATTCGCATAATACAGCCATCCTTTTTAATAATAATAATAATAATAATAATAATAATAATAATAATAATAATAATAATAATATCATTTATCACTATATAAAATCGACACACATACCTTCGCTCATTAACCACACTGCAAAAAAGATATGAAAACAATTA
>NC_089785.1:25727706-25730206 GCF_040412425.1 Macrobrachium rosenbergii | reverse complement strand
AAGAAGAGTTTTCACAGTCTTGGACAACCCACCAGCCCCCTTTAACCCCCTAAAAATTTTCTGATATTGCAGAGAGGTTACCTGATTGATTGCTCACCTGAGGACACCTGAGATTACCTGGAGTTGACTAATATAAAGTTGATGGAAGATGCTGAATTGAATTGATGCTTGTGACAGAATGAGGTAAATGATGCTACGTATTTAATCTTTGTTTATTGCTTGATAAGTGCTTCAGCATTATAGAGAAAATGCAAGAATAAGGACATGAAGATCTATAAACGTTATGCAAATCTTTATTTTCACACACTCTCTCTCTCTCTCTTTCTCTCTTACACACACATAGGCGCGCACTGAAGATTTATGAAATAAAATAAGATAATAGTAATCAACAAATATTATTTTCAAATCTCTGGTTTATGATATGATTTCCTGTGTGATCTCTCTCTCTCTCTCTCTCTCTCTCTCTCTCTCTCTCTCTCTCTCTTTAAAGCTACCGATCGGGCTTTAAACAGCAGAATCCCAGTGTTTGTACAACTTTTCTAGCACCGCACGGGAATGAAATTGCGTCCTGAAGACTGTTGTTTGGCCAATGATTAAGCGTTCGGGGAAAACCAACGCATTGTTTCATCTCGTCTAATGGCTGGTGGTTTCGCTGCTTGAAACCCTCCCCCCCCCAAACCCCCCCCCTCTGTTTAAGGGGTGGGGGAGGGGTTTTGGGGGTTGGGGGTGGGTGGCGTGAAGGAGTATATCATGACAGGAATCGTTGAATGTATTTTTGGTTTGAATCAACACAGGAGTCTGGGTGCTAATCTGTTCAGTTTGCGCAAAAGTGCGCGCGATTTGGATCGCTCGTGCGCTCGCGTAATCCAAGGATTTATTCGGTTGCGAAGCTGCAGAGTTGGAGATGTTTAACTCATGCGTCTTTTTTTTGTATATAAGGAAATAACAAAAAGCTTTGATTACATAAGAAGCAGGGAAGAAATTAAACAAATAAAAAATGCACCGAAGTTTCTTCGGCGCAATCGAGTTTTCTGCACAGCGTATAATCAAGGCCACCGAAAACAGATCTATCTTCCGGTGGTCTCGGTATAATGCTGTATGAGCCGCGGCCCATGAATCTTGAACCTCGGCCCGGTGGTGGCTTGTCCTATATCGTTGCCAGACGCACGATTATGGCTAACTTTAACCTTAAATAAAATAAAAACTACTGAGGAGGCTAGAGGGCTGCAATTTGGTATGGTTGATGATTGGGGGGTGGATGATCAACGTAAAAATTTATGCAACCAGGAATCTATATCGCGACAAAGACCGTGGTTGGTTCTGAATCGGTATGTTTTGGGAATAAATCCCACCCCCCCCAAAATAAATATTAAGCTTTAACAATAAGAAAAATCCACCTGATAATCCCCGGGATTTTTTTTGTATACTATATCTCAGCCTGATCAAAATAATCCCAGGCGAGTTGACCTATTTATTAGAATAAATCCCCCCCCAAAAATAAATATTAAACTTGAAAAATAAGAAAACCACGTGATAATCGCCGGAATTTTTTTTCGGATACTATATCTAAGCCTGCTCAAAATAATCCCAGTCGAATTGCCCTATTTATTAGAATAAATCCCCCCAAAAATATTAAACTTTAAAAATATGGGAAAAATTCGCATGATAATCCCCAGGATTTTCATCAGAGTCTGCTCAAAAAATCCCAATCGAATTGCCCTATTTATTGGAATGAATCCCCCCCCCAAATATTAAACTTTAAGAATATAGGAAAAATCCACATCATATTCCCCAGGATTTTCATGCTACTATATCAGACCCTGCTCAAAAAAAAAAAAATCCCCAGGCGAGTTGCTCTATTTAGTACTTTTTGGCCCATAAACAACAGATATAAAAAATCCGTAAAAATCCCCCTCCCCGGCCCATAAAATCACCGTTCATCTTGGCCCAGCGATTTGCATGTAAATCCCTTTTCGGGATGGTCGGTTCCTTGGTGCATTTCCATTCAACCGTTTTTCCCTCCCTCTGTTCCTCTCGCAGCGAAATCTAATCCCGTATTCAAATTCGGGGCAATATAACCTTTTTTTTTTATATATATCCCGTGTTCTCCCGTTTTATTCATCAGGGGAACACATTTCAGTAGAATGTGTCGTAAACATATGTCTGAAACTTGTCGGACACATGTCCAATATAAACTTGTTTATACATCCCCCGTTCTTCTGCTTTATTTATCAGAGAAATATATTATTAGGATAGAGGTGCGTCTGCGCTGCAGTAAAATTTGTCATAAACATGTGTCGGAAACTTGTCGCAGACATGTCGCAAACATGTTGTAAACATGTATATGACATTGAGTAGAGAACGAATCTCTACCCTGTGGTGGGTGTTAGGCCTACCAAAAAGTCGTCGATTTGTATTCAACATGTTTGCGATTTGTGAGCGATAAGTTACCAATAAAAATATGTCATCAACTTATCGCACACATGTCACAAACATGTTG
>NC_089785.1:25710206-25722706 GCF_040412425.1 Macrobrachium rosenbergii | reverse complement strand
CTTCTTCTCTCTTCTTCTCTCTTCTTCTTCTTCTTCTTCTTCTTCTTCTTCTTCTGAGTCTTGACACATTGGGGCACACAGACTGATAAAAGGGGGAATTAAGTCATTTTTCTAAACGTGTCACAGAAGGACGAGAATGTGAATTATATATACAAAACACACACACATACACACACACACACACACACACACACACACACACACACACACATATATATATATATATATATATATATATATATATATATATATATATATATATATATATATATAGAGAGAGAGAGAGAGAGAGAGAGAGAGAGAGAGGTGTTGACTCGACTGCTATCAGACAACAATTGCAAATTGATCGAACAAACCGAAGGTATCGCCTTTCTTTTCACTATCACGTTACAACTCACTGTATTTTTGGCAGATCAAAACCACCATTGTTCTCGCTAATGACTGTAAATGATCCGTAATCTTAATTGAATCAGTGGAAAATTAGTGATTATTTAGTCTTTTGTTTTCTTCATAAAAAAACAATAGTATTTGATGATTGCGTTACGCATTTCAAGTCTGATAATATAATGTATAAAATGATGGAAATAATTCTTGCTTTTATTTTGTCTGAATTCCTTGAAAAATGGACATTAGCAGCTCTGCTCTTTTGCTGAAACAGCCAGGAATGAAAGTCTCGAAGTAAAATCAAACACTTCATTAACAAGTGTCTTTAAATTCAAACCAAAGGCCCCAGCAGAAATGTGTAGAGGATAAAACCAAACCAAATATTTAGTTGATATGAGTCTTCATCTCCCCAGTCCCCCCAGCCACAAAGGAGAATTATAACATGAAAATGGAATAGAAAAACCAAATATTATTGAGAAGTGTCTCCACCTTCAAACCAAAAGCTTCAGAATATAACTCCATCCAATAAAACCAAACCAAATATTTAGTTGATAAGTTTCTTAATTTTCTCCATAAAAACCAGTCACTAGCAAAGATTAAACATGAAAATCTTGAAGTAAAACCAAACCAATTATTTAGCTGATAAGTACTTTCATTCTTCCCACGAAAGCGGTCACTAATCACGATTAAAAATTAATATATAATATGAAAACCAAACATGTAGTCCATAAGTGTCATACCCTCAAACCAAAACCTTCAGAACGCAGCCGCAAACAATGATAAAACCAAAACCAAATAATAAAAAAAGAGAAAAAATGGGGAGATGAGAAGCAGAGAAAAACCATAAATCAGATCACTGGAACAAAACACGAGAATCGTTGATTTACTCCGTTGCCAGATGTTCGATAACGATCATAAAGTTGCGAGTCATTCGGCGGGAGGGGGAAGCCGAATCTTCCCGTAATTCTTTGGCCGGAGAGATTTACCGCTTGGCGCAATTTGAGCTGACGTCAGCTCTGTCAGGAGGGATGTGATGAGTAATGGGTTGAATATTTTATCTTCTTTTTTTGGGGGGGCTTTTTTTTTTCCAGGGGGGCCAGATTTTCCTTTACGCGATCGTTTAAGAGAAACGCGAGAAGGCTGCAATAAACGGTGCGTAGGAAAGCCACAAGTCATATTTTCCAGGTGTAATCTATTTCGTCTATTTTCCAGAAGACAGAATTGTTTTAATACCAGAGTTTCCCCATTAAGATGATAAATGTATTAAAATAAGTCTGTTGTATATATAAAAAATTCCTTTTAAAATTGTGAAAAATATACTTGATATTTTCCAAAAGACAGAATTGTTTTAATAGCAGAAATTCCCCTAAGAATTAAATAAAAAACAAAAACTGTCCTTTCCAAAAACACAAAACTGTTTTAATAGCAAAAATTCCCTTAAGAATTATAAAAAACAAAACTGTTTTAATAGCAGAAATTTCCTTAAGAATTATATTAAAAAAACAAAAAACTGTCATTTCCCAAAACCCAAAACTGTTTTAATAGCAAAAATTCCCTTAAGAATTATAAAAAACAAAACTGTCACTTTCCAAAACACAAAACTGTTTTAATAGCACAAATTCCTTTTAGAATTACAAAAGCAAAACTGTCATTTCCCAAAACACAAAACCGTTTTAATAGCACAAATTCCCTTAAGAATTATAAAAAAACCCCAAAAAACTGACATTTCCCAAAAAGGACCAAACCCAGGTGGCAAGTGTCCTCATCATCTAACGACTAATGACGACAAGGCGAGTGCTGATGGCTCAATCTATCTACCATAGACGTCATCAGGAAAAAAAAAGAGGAAAAAAATGGAAAAAAGTTCTAAAAAATCACCTGGGAATTAACTCCCGGATGTTTTTCATCCCTGTCTGATCTCTCCCATTCATTTCATTATTTTTCTTTTCTTAGATTTTCCTCAACGGGAAGAAAAATTAGGGGAAAAAATAAAAGAATCGTCTGGGAATTAATTCCTGAATGTCTTTCATTCCTGTTTAATCTCTTCCATTTATTTCATTATTTTTCATTAGATTTTCCTAGTTTTTTTTTATTTATCATCATGTTTCTCATATTTTCATGTCTTTTTCGCGAGGTAGGTCAAATAATAATAATAATAATAATAATAATAATAATAATAATAATAATAATAATAATAATAACAGCAGTAATGCAGACAATAATAATATGAATAACAATCATATAACAACACAATGAGTTGTAACAACTAATCAAAAATGTTATTTACCCCCCGGGAATGAATTCACGAGTTTAATCAAAGGGATCACAATTCAAGAATTAAATATTTATCACGTAATTTCTTCAGGAGATATGCTACACTTATGGAAGAATTGAAGACATCTATTTACGTTCAAAAGAACAACGTTATTCAAGAAAACTTGTTATCTGTAACCGACAAATCAATGGACCCAACCGGGTGGGCCAAATTGGGTTGGGGTTGGGTTGGGGGGGAAGGGAGGGGTGGCAGGCAGGCAAAAGGACCCCCGAAAATAAGGAAGACGAGTAATGACAGAACTTAAGAATTGTCAATGGGGCTCATTAATCTTTCTCATTGAATTTTGACAACTCTAAGTTATGGGTGTACTATTTAGTATGGTTAGCAGTTGCTAGCAGTTGATAGCAGTTTATACAAACGAGACGTTCAGTCCAGAGCGCTCTTGCGGAAAGAGAAGCACCACGCTTCACTTTGAACATCCCAAGAGCCCAGTAAAGCGAGATACTTCATTCAGACAATCGCGATGTTTGACAATCTACGTAACCCAACGTTGATGATCCTGTACCTACTTAGAATCTCGGGCGCTTTCCCTTATCAGATCAAAATCTGCAGAAGAAGAAGCAGCGGGAAAGACGACCTGTTTACCATCAAGCTCCTCCCAAGCAAAATCAGTCTCATCTGGACGTCAATCCTATTCGTCTCTGTGTTCCTGATTCGCTTCGTCGAGTTGCTCTCGAAAGAGTACGCCTTCGGAGGCGTCGCCTCTGTCATGGCGACTCTGGTGGACTTGGCCAATTACCTTGGGCTCTCTTTCATTCATATCCTCGCTTTCTGCGGCCGGAAGCACCTCGCGAGGGCCGTCGAATTGATGGAATTCCGTACCAGAACGCTAGAAGACGGAAGGCCCATCTTTCGCGACGGCTCGGTAGTCTTCTACCTGATACTGGCGTTCGATCTTCTTCTTCTTCCGGTTTTGTTCATGGCGAACTACTTCTTCGAGGAGACCAGCGGGTGGAGGGAATCGCTCTACGACGTGGCCGAATTTGTGACTTCAGCGATGTCCTTCGTGCTGAGTTCGGCTGCGACTTTCGGCCTGACCTTTTCCGTGTCACGGGTGTTGGCTTGTGGACTCCAGGGGAGGATGCTTAGACTAGTGAGTGCCTGGAAGTCCCAGACGGAGCCTTACCGTTCCAGGCCTCTGGAAACGCAAAATAACTCTGAGAACAATCACCGAGCTCCTGCGTGGAAGTCACAGACGGGGCTATACCATTCCAGGGCTCTGGAAACACAAAATAACTGGGAGAACAATCACAGACTTCCAGCGTGGAAGTCACAGACGGGGCTATACAATTCCAGGCCTCTGGAAACGCAAAATAACTCTGTGAACAATCACAGGCTTCCAGCGTGGGAATCACAGGCAGAGCTATACAATTCCATGCCTTTGGAAACCCAAAATAACTCTGTGAACAATCACAGACTTCCAGCAAGGGAATCACAGGCGGAGCTATACAATTCCAGACCTCTGGAAACACAACATAACTCTGGGAACAATCACGGACTTCCAGCATGGAAGCCACAAACAGGGCTTCACCTTTCCAGGCCTCTGGAAACGCAAAATAACTCTGAGAACAATCACAGATTTCCTGCTTGGAAGTCACAAGCGGAGCTATACAATTCCAGACCTCTGGAAACACAACAGAACCCGGAGGACACTCTCAAACTTCCAGCCGAAGACCTGCTGGGCTTCCTGGTAGAAATGGACGAAGTCATCGAGTCACTGATGCGTTTCCAGGGATTACTGATCGTGGCCAAGGCTCTGAACATGATCGTTGTCATTCTGGCCTCGTTCTGTCGGTACATAATGACTATGAGGGTAGGAATGGACGTGTTCACTGCCGCGACAGTGATCGTGAAGATAGCTGCGCTGGTCTGTAGTCCCCTGCCTCTTCTGCAGAAGGTCTGTTGATGTTGTGTCTGTTAAGCTGTGTGGTGTATCGGGCATTCATTAGCAGGTATACCACGCTGGAAAGTGACATTAGCTGCTGAGTAAAACTAACACAGAATTATTATTATTGTAATTATTATTATTATAGAAACAAATTCACGGTTATATATTGGTACAAATACAATTAAAATAAATATATTATTATTATTATTATTATTATTATTATTATTATTATTATTATTATTATTATTATTATAGAAACAAATTCATAGTTATGTATTGGTACAAATACATTTAAAAAAAAATTTATTATTATTATTATTATTATTATTATTATTATTATTATTATTATTATAGAAACAAATTCATAGTTATGTATTGGTACAAATACATTTGAAATAAATAGATATATTATTATTATTATTATTATTATTATTATTATTATTATTATTATTATTATTATTATTATTATTATCTGAGAAACAAATCCATAGTTATGTGAGGACAAAAATATTCAAAAAATAAATATTATTATTATCATTATTATTATAATTAATAATATTAATAATAATAATAATAATAATATTATTATTATTATTATTATTATTATTATTATTATTATTATTATTATTATTATTATTAGAGCCTTCCTTAGCAAAACAAAGCAAGACATACCTAACACAGCAAAAAGCACAAGGTTCCTTACAAAGCATTAATTTGGATTTTATGTAACAGACTATCTCCTTTCAGTCAGTTTAACACAGTCTGTTCCTTTCATTACGTTTAAAACATTTTCGAACACTATGCCTGCATAGGTGATCGCTGACACAAAGATTCTGTGATGTTTTATCGAAATTTTTACCTGGCGTTCCTCTGATTGATTCTGGGCAGCGTGATGACTGGGTCGGGGTTTTGAGAAGAATGGCTTTGGCTTCTGCGGACGATGAGCAGTATAAACAGGTATGAGAAGCACAGTATATATATACATATATATGTAAATAGAGAGAGAGAGAGAGAGAGAGAGAGAGAGAGAGATAGAGAGAGAGAGAGAAGATTTATTCAGTAAGACAATAACCTTATAAACAACAGCATGCCAAAAATACTCATTTCTCGCCTCCTCACTAAACGCCAAGAGAGAGAGAGAGAGAGAGAGAGAGAGAGAGAGAGAGAGAGAGAGAGAGAGAGAGAGAGAGAGAGAGCGAGGGAAGCAGCAGCATGATGTTAAAAGTGACTTATCTTTCAGTTACAGCGAATCTGGAATTACCTGGAGACAGGAATCCGTTTCTCCGTCTGTGGAATATTCCAGCTAGGACGTCACTGCTTGATTCCAGTAAGGAATTTTGTCAATTTTTTTTGGGGGGGAAGCCATTTTACTCTTTTTTTTGCACAATAATGTTTAACTACCATTTTGTTTAACTGTCATTTTGTAGTTAGACATTTCCTTTTTACATGCAACTAGTTTTTAGCGGCCATTTGCCTTTTTTATGCAAAATTATGCTTAGCTGCCATTTTGTAATAGACATTTTGTGGAGACCATTTTAATTTTTTTTTTGCACAAGGACGCCATTCTTCAGTAGCCATCTTTATTTTTTTGCACAGTGATATTTAACCTCCAGTTTGTAGGAGTCATCTCCTTTTTTCACGTGACACCATTTTGTAGCGGCCATTTTGCTTTTTCTGCACAAAGTTGTTAACTGCTATTTTGTAGGAGTCATTTCCTTCTTCCAAGCGACGCCATTTTGTAGCGGCCATCTTTCTTTTTTCAATGATGGTTACCTGCCATTTTGTAGGAGTTATTTCCTTCTTCCATGACGCCATTTTGTAGCAGCCATCTTCCTTTTTTTCAATGATGGCTACCTGCCATTTTGTCATGCCACACCATTTTGTAGTAGCACCTTCCATTTCTAGCAAAACGATGGTTAACCACCATTTTGTAGAGGACATTTCATTTTTCCAGGCGACGCCATTTTGTAACGGCCATTTTCCCTTTTTTTTTTCCCCAGATCTTCTCAACAATCATGACGTACCTGATCATCACAATTCAATTTCGCCTCTCTGAAATGGAGTCAGTTCTACCTCCAGGTATTTATTGATTATTTCTTCCTTGCATTTTAATAATTGATTCATATATTTACCTATTTATTTGTCAATTTATTCATTTATCTGTTTTTCTAGTGAAGTTTCGAAGTTTGAATTTCTAGTCAGTGGCTCCTGTGGGCTTGCTCCATATGAATAAGGGCGTTTATCTTCTGAATAATAATAATAATAATAATAATAATAATAATAATAATAATAATAATAATAATAATAATAATAATAATATAGGAAGTATTCTCAAATGAAATTCATGACCTACAGAAACAGTCTTCTAAATTTTATACTTATCAAAATACATTTTTTATATAAGGTATGGTGTGGCTATATACCATCACATTTACCTTACGTGTGACACACTGTTTATGTAGCTAATAGTTAACCCATAACTTTACAGTAACTTGATGGTTATAAAAAAGAGAATTGAGAAATCCATTACTATATGATTAGGAATTTCCATTTTGAGAATTTGTTAGGGATTTGAGATTTCCATTCTGACTGTCTATATTAGAGCCAGTGATGAAACATGACCCCGTATTGGACGACGGCGAGTGCAGACAATGAGTTCTTTCTATCGTTCATTCACATGAATGTTACAGGAATCTTAGGAATGAAACGCTGAGTTTAAAGTGAAACTTTTGCTTCAGTTTCAGGCAACTTCAGCGAGATTCAGAATGGGACGGACTTTGAGATGTAAAGTCCCGGAATCGATTTCTCCGGATGGAGAACCAATGAAGAACCTTGGAATGGGAATTGGAATTGGAACTGGAATATCAAATTTAGGCCAAGCAACCGCTGGGATCTAAGAGGTCATTCAACGCTGAAAGGGAAAATGCACTCTGGAACCAAAGAAGAAACTTGGAATTGGAATTGGAATTGGAATTGGAATTGGAATATCAAATGTAGGCCAAGCAAGCGCTGGGATCTAAGAGGTCATTCAACGCTGAAAGGGAAAATGCACTCTGGAACCAAATAAGAAACGTGGAATGGGAATGGGAATTGGAATTGGAATGGGAATTGGGACTGGAATGGGAATATAAGATTTACGCCAGAGGCCAAATAAGCGCTGGGACCCACGAAGTCATTCAGCGCTGAAAAGGTAAACGCACTCTGGAACCAAAAGACGAAACTTGGAATGGGAATTGGAATTGGAATGGGAATATAAGATTTAGGCCAGAGGCCAAACAAGTGCTGGGACCTACTAGGTCAAACAGCACTACAAAGCAATTGTCAGGAGAAAGTGGAAAGCAAGATAGAAGGGCGAGAATATGAACGGAGGTACAGTTAAAGGAATGAAAGATGTGAAAATTATCACTGACAATAACCTAATGAATTGTTTGTGAAATGTTGTATAAATTTTTCATTGTATTCATTTATTATTGTGGATGACTGTATAAGTTCAAGAGTGTAAAAAAAAAAAAAACAATTATTATTCACAATTCTCAGGTTAAGGCAATCACAATTCCCACAATTAGAAGTCTCTAAATCAAAGGATTGTAATTAAGAAATTGTTCCAGTAACATCTAAAAGAGAGAGAGAGAGAGAGAGAGAGAGAGAGAGAGAGAGAGAGAGAGAGAGAGAGAGATTATTATCTTACAAGAAATCATATTATGAACCAGATGATTTGAAACAATATAATATTTCCATCAACACAATCTCTTCATTTTCCTCCACTCCACTGAGAGAGAGAGAGAGAGAGAGAGAGAGAGAGAGAGAGAGAGAGAGAGAGAGAGAGAGAGAGACAGATGTCTCCTCCAGCACCAGATTCATCCCTTTAGTGTCTTCAGACAGAGAGTAAATTCCTTCATGTTGTTTGGTAATTGGTGACGAGATTCAATTTGCAAGACCCGAGTCCCCCGCGAGAAGAGGAATACGAAGATATAATTGAATGAAGTAGATACGAGAGTCTTTCTTTGTATATCTACATTGAGAGAGAGAGAGCGAGCGAGAGAGAGAGAGAGAGAGAGAGAGAGAGAGAGAGAGAGAGAGAGAGAGAGAGAGAGAGAGGGTACACAGTTAAGGGGTATTTAGGGATTTAAACTAAGGAGTGAAAAGTTTGTTTGAAAAATGCCTTAGACTGAAGGCAAAAGATCTAGCACGCCAGTGTTCAAATTAATCGTGGCCATGCACTGCGTTTAAATGTCATAAAATACTTCTATTCGTGTGATTTTCAAAACGAGAGCTTCTCTCTCACACTCTGGACATGAGAAGAAGAAGAAGAAGAAGAAGAAGAAGAAGAGGAAGAAGAAGAAGAAGAAGAAGAAGAAGAAGAAGAAGAAGAAGAAGAAGAAGAAGAAGGAAAAAGTCTTGTGTCTACTTCATTCCATTATTTCTCTCGTCTCCCCTCGCCAAGTGTTGGGGCTTGCAAATTGAATCTAGTCAGCAATTACGCCGCAGCTTGGAACCATTTGGTGGCTCGTTGTTGAAGACACTACAGGGATACGTATGGTTGCTGGAGGAGACATCTCTCTCTCTCTCTCTCTCTCTCTCTCTCTCTCTCTCTCTCTCTCTCTCTCTTAACCAACTGTATGAAAAAGAAAATTTATTTAGTGAATTTTCCCTCAACTAGTCACTCTCCTCCTAAACGTCTCTCTCTCTCTCTCTCTCTCTCTCTCTCTCTCTCTCTCTCTCTCTCCCTCTCTTAACATTCTTGGAAACGAATGAGAACCTGATAAAGTTACTAGAAAGAGGCAGGAAAACAAAGTGTATATATCTTGAAATTATCATGCAGAGTTCCTGCAAGATTAAAATCTTTTTTATTTATTTTCTCTACTTTTTTGTTTACAAACTTTCCCCATTAGATCCGGGCCCATTGCTCTCACAGACTTTTAAACGCAAGCAATCCAATATTGCGGTGTTTTTTTTTACGAATTAGTCGCCTGAGAAGAAGCAATGTTTACGGTGAATGTGGGAATATTGCTTGCATTGAAGAGGGAATATTGCTTGAAGTGTCGCTTGGGCCAATGATGGTAGGTATACTTGGAACGTTTATAGCTAGGTACCAAAATGCGGTTTCAGGATGCCTTCGTTTTGGAGAGAGAGAGGTTGGCCTGGGTTGGACGACGACGGGTTTGAAATGTGGAGTTTGTTGCACGGAGGCTAATTTTGTTACAAAGATGTATATATATAATTGTATGTATATATATATAAATATATACATATATACATATATATATGTATATATATATATATATATATATATATATATATATATATATATATATATATATATTCGTTAAAAAAACTCTCTCCAATCATAAAAATACCAAAACTGGTCTATTTCTTATCTTCAAACTTCCCCAGAAAAAACTAACTCGTTAAAGGAGCGTTTAATATAGCCCACACCCCCTTCCTCGCCCCCAGCTACCCCCTAAAAAAATAAAACTCCCCAAATTCCTATACACACACTTTCCGGCCCTTACAAAAAAAAAAACTTTAAATTTCGACACTTTGGCCCCTCGAAGATTTTCCCAGAAGAACCATAGAGTTCATTTTATGACTTAAATATGTTGGGGTGAAGAGCCTGTTTTTTTTTTTGTTTAGGGGGCGTGAGATATTTTTCAGGAATCGTTAATTTGTATAGATTTTTCTTTAAAAAGACTTTTGTAGCTCCAATGAAGGAATTTGTATTTTAGTTAACCTGTTGTTTTGTTATCTGAGTTTGAGTTCTGTCAGTGTTACAATTGGTAATATTGGAATGTTATATATATATATGTGTGTGTGTGTGTGTGTTTGTGTATGTATGTACGTAAATATGTATATTATTCCTCCATATTCACAGGATGTTGGTGTAAAATGTATTGTGTTTTTCTTTTACAAGAGTCTACAAAAAAAAAAACCTTTTTAGTTACCCTTATATGCATAGAAATTGGAGTCATTACATTTAAGTATCGATGGGAATTTCCATTCTCAGCGAGAGAGAGAGAGAGAGAGAGAGAGAGAGAGAGAGAGAGAGAGAGAGAGAGAGAGAGAGAATCTTAGGCAAACCGACAGGGTGGAAAAAAAAGACAGATTGAGAAAGAGAGATTTAGATAATTGGACTGACAGGAATAAATACAGATTACGAGAGAGAGAGAGAGAGAGAGAGAGAGAGAGAGAGAGAGAGAGAGAGAGAGAGAGAGAGGATACTTGATCCGCTTTACATCTTGATCGTAATTCGTCTATTCACAGAACGAACAGAAATTCGTTTCCAAATAAACCAATTGGAGTCGTCAAAAGGGATTTCATGGCGAATTTGTGTTTCTCTCTCTCGCTCTCTCTCTCTCTCTCACTCACTTTCTCTCTCTCTCTCTCTCTGGAAAGGTTTGACGATTGGGAGAGACAAGAGAACTGAATTTTTAGAAATTGTATTCATCTCTCTCTCTCTCTCTCTCTCTCTCTCTCTCTCTAATAAACGTCGTTTGCCTGGCGTAAGTGTTTAACAGGATTCCCGTTTCCGGCGAAAGAGGTCTTTGTAGGAGATGCTACGGCCGGTTTCATTTTCCGCGTCAGGGATCCTGTAATCGCATCCCTCTCCTCTCTCTCTCTCTCTCTCTCTCTCTCTCTCTCTCTCTCTCTAATGAGCTTATAGTGACTGGCATCCAAATATGAGTTAATTACTGCCGGTTGCTCGCGTTTGCAAGATCCGCAATTCGGTCTAAATTGCCCAAATTAACTCTGAATATAGGTTACCAGCTCACTCGCTAGTCCGGAATAGAGTGCAGGGCTGGCAACTTCATCCCAATAGACCGGTTGAAAACCAGAAGGTTGTAGCGTCATATATATATATATATATATATATATATATATATATATATATATATATATATATATATATATATATATATATGACCCTTCGATATCTTTATAAAAAAAAACTACTACAATTTTATCTGTCTTTTATCTAAATTCAGGAAAATTCAGCCAAAATTCAGCCAGATCCCGCCAATTTCAGTCAAATTCCACCAAATTTCGCTAATTTCAGCCAAATTCAGTCAAATTCCGCCAAACTCAGCCAAAGTTAGCTAAAATCAGCCAAAATTCAACCAAAACCCGCCAGATTAAGCCAAAATCCAGCCAAATCCCGCCAGATTCAGCCAAATTTAAACCAAATCCCGCCAGATTCAGCCAAATTTAAACCAAATCCCGCCAGATTCAGCCAAAAATTCAGACAAATCCCGCCAGATTCAGCCAAATGCAGACACATGCAGCCAAATTTCGCTGAATTTTTCTAAGTTCAACCAAATTCCGCTAAATTCAGCCACATTCCACCAAATTCAGCCAAATTCCGCCCGATTCAGCCAAAATTCAGTCAAATTCAGCCAAATTCCGCTAAAGTCAGCCAAATTCTCGTGCTACAGATGTCCATTAATTAATATCTGAGAGTCCGCATCACTGACGGAACTCAGATGGAACGGGAACCATTCGTCGATGAATATCGGGAACATCGGGAATATTCCCAGAATTTCGCGACGCACACGATTCAATTGCCATTTTGAAACGACCGGGAATGGAGACTTAGAGAGACGCGGTAATAAGATTCCCGTCATTTATTGTCGAGGTTTTGTCACTGATCGGATTGGGAGTCTTGCAGTTCTGTTATTATTATTATTATTATTATTATTATTATTATTATTATTATTATTATTATTATAATTATTATTATTATTATTATTATTATTATTATTATTATTATTATTCAGAAGATGAACCTTATTGATGTGGAACAAGCAAAGTTATTATTATTATTATTATTATTATTATTATTATTATTATTATTATTATTATTATTACTCAGAAGATGAACCTTATCCATATAGAACA
>NC_089785.1:25682706-25700206 GCF_040412425.1 Macrobrachium rosenbergii | reverse complement strand
TTTTAATTAAACAGCAGTATTCTGTAATTTTCAGATTAATAGATTAATTGAAGAAGAATTTTGAATAATAGCCACAAGAATTAGTCACAAACAAAATGACGAAGAAATCTCTTATTTTAATTCTTTTATTTCATCACTTTTTTTTATACAAGATGACTTTTCTTTCTCTCTCTCTCTCTCTCTCTCTCTCTCTCTCTCTCTCTCTCTCTCTCTCTCTCTCTCTCTCTCTCTCTCTCGCTCTCTCTCTCTCTCTCATTAAAGCTGTTAGACGAATCACTTTAAAAAAAAAGGAAATTGGTGATTAAGGAGTGAATAACCTTTCTTAAAAAAAAAAGTTATTAATCTCTTAAGTCTGGAAAACCCACAAAGGAAGTATGAAGGAGGAGGAGGAGGAGGAGGAGGAGGAGGAGGAGGAGGTGGGGGAGAGAAAGACTTTTACACCTTAAAAGCCTATATAGATTTTTTTTTTTAATTTTCTGGGGCAGGAAGTTTAATAAGTTTGGTTGGGAAGGGGGAGGATTGACCTTTCTTGACCTTTTGTTCCCCTGAGTTTGTGGGTCAGGAGGATTTAGGTTTATAAATATTAAGATTAAGAAAATATTAATTTTCTTAACTTTATTATTATTATTATTATTATTATTATTATTATTATTATTATTATTATTATTATTATTATTATTATTATTATTATTATTATTCTGGAGATAAATCCCCATTCATAATAATAATAATAATAATAATAATAATAATAATAATAATAATAATAATAACAATAATAGTAAAATTAATAATAATAATAATAATAATAATAATAATAATAATAATAATAATAATAATAATAATGATAATACACCTCTCTAGACTGACTGAGATCAAAGCTTCCCCTCGTTACCCAAAGATGATTCACAGTTCGTTATACGAAGTTTTAATTCGAGGTCTGTTTTAGCCCCCCTGGAAAGAAGGGAGGGGGGGTTGGGTGGGGTGGGGGGGTGTGGGGGGAGGGTGTTAGGGTGGCCCAACTTCCCCGGGCCTCAAAATTAGGCGGAAATATCTATTTGCTGATGAAAGATGGAAGTTAACTTTGTCAACTCGTTAGGTTTTCCAGACGCGAGAAGTGTTTTTTTTTTTATTTTTTATTTTTATATTTATTTCTTTTATTTTTTGGGGGAGGGGGTGAGGTGGGTCCTGAATCAGATGATTCCTTTCCAGCTTGACAATCAGGATACAGGATTGTGAAATACACAATCCATTATCATGATTGTTTATTTATTTATTTCTTTATTTTTGGGGGTGTGAGGTGGGTCCTGAACCAGATGATTCCTTTTCAGCTTGACAATCAGGATACTGGATTGTGAAATAATACAATTCATTGTTCCGTTTGTGAATGATTGTGAAATACAAAATCGTTTTCCTGTCTAGGTGTTTTATAGACTATTGCTGAGGGAATTCGAGAGCTGGTAAAAAATTCTCGAACCAAGAATTGATTACAATTTGATGGCGAGACCTGGCCGAGTTTTCAAAAGATCTATGTTTTAATATATATATATATATATATATATATATATATATATATATATATATATATATATATATATATATATATATAAATTAAACAACGTTTTTGATCAATGAATTAATACAAAGGAATATTCATATTCTCGAAATGCTCAAAAAATTATCCCGATATGACTCAAATTCTGTTTTCAAACTAATATTTACTACAAACTTAAAAAAATTTAAAAATATTTTTTTTAATCTCTGCTTTGCATTTCATAAACTTAAATGAACTGACAATGATAAGGAACCTGTCATAGCTGAGAAATTGAAAATAACAATATATATATTTTTAAATTCCTACATAATATAATTCATGAATTAATATGTGATTATTCTATAACATTAACAAACTAGTAAAATATGCGCCGAAGAAACTTCGGCGCAATCGAGTTTTCCGTACAGCTGCAACAGCGTATAATCAAGGCCACCGAAAATAGATCTATCTTTCGGTGGTCTCGATATAATACTGTGTGAGCCGCGGCCCATGAAAAACCACGGCCCGTTGGTGGCCTTTACTATTTCGTTGCCAGACGCACGATCATGACTAACTTTAACCTTAAATAAAATAAAATAAACTACTGAGGCTAGAGGGCTGCAATTTGGTATGTTTGATGATTGGAGGGTGGATGATCAACGTACCAATTTTCAGCCCTCTAGCCCCAGCAGTTTTTAAGATTTGAGGGCGGACAGAAAAAGTGCTTGACGGACAGACAAATCTGGCACAACAGTTTTCTTTTACAGAAAACTAAAACTAATTCCTACACCAGAACGACCAAATTGAAAAGCTTAGTTTGAGATTGAATATGCAAAACTGATCTTTCCAAATGCTTGATACAAGCTGATGAATTTCGCTTGCACTCAGGAACTGAAAGAATATTAACATTGCTAATTCAGAAAGCAATCTGACTGGGCCCTCTGTCCATTCTAGGATTATAAAGGAAGTCCATTTTAATTACTCTGCAGGAGAAAGGGGTCCTTCTGGATATAGGATATTTGAGTGAAGACTTTAACAATTCAACTGGAAGGTAGGATTCTGAATATATGTTTCTAAAAAATGAGAGAGAGAGAGAGAGAGAGAGAGAGAGAGAGAGAGAGAGAGAGAGAGGTTGCTACTTTCTGTTTTTCGCTTGGAAGTACATGTATCTTACTTGTCAGGACGAGAGAGAGAGAGAGAGAGAGAGAGAGAGAGAGAGAGAGAGAGAGAGAGAGAGAGAGAGACTTTGGCCTTTCAAGTCAGTGTCTGAGTCTTAGAATAATTCTACAAGCCTTTGTTAATGAGAGAGAGAGAGAGAGAGAGAGAGAGAGAGAGAGAGAGAGAGAGAGAGAGAGAGAGAGACTTCGGCCTTTCAAGTCAGTGTCTGAGTCCCAGGATAATTCCACAAGCCTTTGTTAATGAGTGTGTCGATGAGAGAGAGAGAGAGAGAGAGAGAGAGAGAGAGAGAGAGAGAGAGAGTTAAAGCTACCTGGAAACCTGGAATTCTATTGCAATGCCTCCATTAATTCTTGACTGAGGACATGGCCAGTCCATTCGACCAGGCCATAAAATCATCACTGTACAAGCTGTCTGGCACTAGACAGATTAAAAAAAAAAGTAAAACGATATTACTCTACGCAGCACAAATAGTCCATTAACACTGGACTTACCCTCCTGACGACTGAAACTTTGAGTCGCAGGATTCGACTGTTCTTTATTTTCCACCGTGCTTCGACGAATCAATATTTAAGATTGGTAAGTGAGGTTCGTGATGCGGTGGGTCAGGTGCCACTAACTAATTCAGTGTTGTGTTTGCATCCATTTCTGAACTGTAGGTATTTAGCAATGAGAATCTCTGCTTTGGATGAAAGAATACTTTGTTAGAGGAATATTTTTAGGTGTATTAATTTAATATCAGGATGGAAAAAAATTTCCTTAAAAAAAAATATATATATATATATATATATATATATATATATATATATATATATATATATATATATATATATATATATATATATATATATATAAAGAGAGAGAGAGAGAGAGAGAGAGAGAGAGAGAGAGAGAGAGAGAGAGTTGTTCCCCTATTTCGCTGAGCTGGGACGATATAGCCCTTAATATATAAATCCTAAACGCTTCAGCTAATTTGCTTCTGAATTACACGCGATAAAAAAGCCACTGACTAATTAATCATTTTTACATTGCTGCCTGATCCACTAATGCATGGCATAATCATATTACGACATACAGGGGGAGGATGAGAGAGAGAGAGAGAGAGAGAGAGAGAGAGAGAGAGAGAGAGAGAGTAAAGGAAGAGAGAGAGAAATTGAGGGAGAGAGAGAAATTGAGGGAGAGAGAGAGAGAGAGAGAGAGAGAGAGAGAGAGAGAGAGAGAGAGAGAGAGCGGGCTCCCAGAAAAGTTTTTTTCTGACTTCTCAAACTCGCGCCCCCAACTTAAACGTCAAATTTCAAAGTTGAAATTAATCTTGAAATGACTTTTCAACCCCAAGGTAATGGGGAGTTTTTTTCCAATATAGAATTTCCTTATCCAATATAAAATATTTATATCAAATGACTCGACATGTTTACAAGGAAATATATTTAACTTTTCATATACTTAATTCTATTTTTTGTTCTTTGCAAACAAAGTATTTAAAAAAAAAATATTGGCCTTTTATTTTCATTATTGTTTTGTTCTGAAATAAAAAAATAATATCGTATTTATGATGCAGATTTTTTGCCATAAAATCATGTATTCATTAATTGGAATAAACATTTTTTAAGACAAAAAAAACTGTTCAGTGGTTATCAATATCTATAATTAATTTTGATGAAAGAAAAAATATAATATAGTAGATTTTTTTATCTGAAATATTCATAATAATTAAGCATATTATTATTATTATTATTATTATTGGTCAAGAAAACATGTGGTCTCTCTCTCTCTCTCTCTCTCTCTCTCTCTCTCTCTCTCAAAGCAAAACCTAACATTCCACTTTTTCATGAGAATTTAATCATTATGAAAATGTAATTATCATTACCCTCGAGGGGAAAACAACAATAGTATTTATGAAACATAAATATTTACATAATAATTTTCTACTCTTTCATATATGATCATCTAATTAATCCTAATTCCAGGAACAATATTATTATTTGAAACTGATACATTAAAACCTCTGTATAACAAAATATCTGCAAAATTCTATTATTATTTGAAACTGAAACATAAAACCTCTGTATAACAAAATATCTGCAAAATTAAAAAAAGAAGTAAACTGCATGAAATTGACGTCACAACTGTTATGAATTAAAAATGAAATTCTGGATTATGAAAAATGGCTTCAAATATTCTGGACGGTGGACGGCAGAGAATCCAGCCATTTTTCAGGAGGGTGAATGCAGATAAAGATATTATAATTAATGGATGAGTCAGAGTGAATTAAAAATACACGTTGAAAAGCGAAAAGTCAGTCAGTCCTGCGTTCTATGCGGAAGTCATATTTGCGCTGCAATCGACGGGAACCCTTTTTAACCAGTGCGTTTTATCTGAGGGATATTTGCACCGGGGTCGGGGAGGGCGGGGGCGTTTGAGAGGATTGGGGAATGTTGAGCTGATGTGAGTTGATGTGAACTTTAAGTGAATTTCTTCATTGAATTCATCTGAATTCCTGGGAATTGATTCATTTATGCGAGTTTTTGAATTAAGATGTATATACAGTATATATACATATATATATATATATATATATATATATATATATATATATATATATATATATATATATATATATATATATATATATATATATATATATCACAGATTTACCAAGGTCTTTGAACATTACTAAGTTGGCAAGGAGGATTCCAGAGGTCCGCACCAGACCCCTTCTTCCCTTATAACACCTCACTACCCTTACTAACCTCCTTAAGGCCAGAGTCCAAGCTGGCATAAGGCCTATTTCATGAAACCTGAGACCCAATAATTTTCAGAGGTGTTTATGCCATAGACATAAATTATCAATTATTGTTATTTTTTTTTTCACAAAGATGGAATGGTTGACTTCGTGACCTCATCTAGCCCAGCCTCGAATAAAGCAAGATGAAGGGAAGGCTATAAAGACGCCACTTGAGAATAGAAAACTTATAAGTAATTTTGTGTGGCGACTCTACATCGTAGAAACCTATAAGGGTTAAAATAGGTCCTTAATGGCCCTAATAACAGTTTTGGTGGGGGGGGGGTGGTCAAGATTTGCTGACGTCAGGGTTTGAGAAACATCATCAGATGATTTATATGAGGTCACAGAGTTTTTTTCTGTCAGCTCTTGTGGGAAAAAGAATGAGAGAGAGAGAGAGAGAGAGAGAGAGAGAGAGAGAGAGAGAGAGAGAGAGAGAGAGAGAGAGAGAGAGAGAGAGGTTGTCTGATTACTAGCTGATGTTGCAGAAAGAGTGAGTGATTAGGCAATCACTGACGAGAGAGAGAGAGAGAGAGAGAGAGAGAGAGAGAGAGAGAGAGAGAGAGAGAGCTCATTGTGAAGTTATTTTGATATCTCATGAGCTGTAGGCTATATTTACCTTGATATATATATATATATATATATATATATATATATATATATATATATATATATATATATACAAGTATATATATATATATATATATATATATATATATATATATATATATATATATATATATATACACACACACACATTACACTTTTACATCTATTGTCAATTGCATGTATATATGTAATAATATATAGAAAGATCTGATTTGTTTATTAAGTATTCAAAGTTGATATCAACGACTAACTTATACAAGAGAATATTTCTAAGTTTTTAATCAAAGATTTAATAAGAGCACAGAGAACTATTTTTGGCTTTATAAAGCAAATTAAGAACACCAAAACTTTCCTTTAGCCTTGCACTTGTTTTTTCTGGTTTACTCCAAAAGCCAAATTAGATTTAACTCCATAAGAAAAGGGTCCTACATTCCCGCCCTATGGAACCTCAGTTAAGGCTGGCATAAAAGAATCCACTTAGGACCAAATGCCTTTCAGTTAGAGAGCAAGCAATTAATGGAAGTAACTCCTGTACTTCCAACCTTGCACAAAATAATCGACTTGGCACCAGGTTAGAATTGCCTTTATTTGAATGATTCAAAAATGTTCTCGTCTAGAAATTTGTGAGTTTCTTCTTTACCTCGTTATTTAATCTTTGAGCCTGCAGCTTTGAGCCATGTATATTTTTACTTACATTTTTATCTATTTTTATTTGTTATTTTATTTTTTCTTTTCTCATAACGGATCTCTTCTTTTCGTATTTCCTGTTATCAACTTCTGTCAGTTCTTTCAAATGAACACTATAATATTTTTTGGAAGCTTGCATTTCAGGTCAGTGGCCCCTTTGGTGGGTTTGTTCCATATGAGTAGGGTTCACGTCCTGAATAATAATAATAATAATAATAATAATAATAATAATAATAATAATAATAATAATAATAATAATAATAATTTAGATCCTAGTGTGGACTGTCGTGCTGAATTGTAGATGGCCTCTCTCAGTAGTTCCAAAGTTCTTTATCCCATTTTAAAGTTATTGGGTCTCGCTAGACAGACCTGCAACAGAATGAAAATTGGTGAATAGAATGATAATCCCATATTTACCTTAATTTCTTAGACATCCATAATTTCCCTCAGTGAAATAGGCCACTTAGAATATAGGGCAATTCGAACTGACACCTTTTAAAGGATCTGGTACCACCTCTTGTGAATCAGTGTGCCAACAGCCGTCAAGGGGAGGGGCTGCTTCTCTGAGTTTCTCCCCATTTCTCCCCTAACCCTGATATTTTTGGTTTGTTTGTCTGTTCGCAAAGTTACGTGAAAAGTGGCGTGTGGATTTCGAATAAGATTTTACCAAAGGTGGGTCTCGTTATTGCCTACAAGTGATTAGCTTTTCAGACAGACGTGAATGGTATTTTTCACAAAGGAGAGGTATTTTTGGGCTGGAAGGATTCCAGAGATGTATGGAAGGCTTATATATATATATATATATATATATATATATATATATATATATATATATATATATATATATATATATATATATATATATATATATATATACCACTAATTGTATACAGAGAGGCATTTGCTGTAACAGAAATTTAAAGATAATCCGAATACCTTAAGGATGATGCCAAGCTTATGCCGAAATTCGAAACTGGATTGCAATAATCAGATACGTCAGAATTGTAGAGAAAATCTGGAAAGAAAAGGAAATGGGAATTATCATTAAATTATTAAGTTATTGAATTATCAAATTATAAGAATATTAAATATTAGTTATCAAATTGTTAATTTTTGCCACCAAAAAGTGTTTTCTTTCTTCATGACAAATTGGTTGGACCCAGTGACTAAGAAAACAAGTTTATGACTGAAATGTTGGAACTGAGAAATCTGTGAATGAATGGGTAATTAGAATAATTAGTAAAATAGTAAAGAATTAAAGAAATATAAAAACGTAGAAAGAAAATATAGAAGGCTATTGTCAGAATAACAAGAATTTTGGAGAGAGCTGCTACACAACACAGTCACTTATTAAGGGATGGCAAAGGATAATTAGGATAATTAGTAAACTAATAAGGAATTGCAGAAATAGAAAAACACAGAAAGAACATAAAGAACATTATTGTCAGAATAGCAAGAATTAACATTATTGCCAGAATAACAGGAATTTTTGGAAGAGTTGCAATACAAAAGTCATACACTGAAAGTTGGTTAAAAAAATCCACATATGCTCCATTAGACAATCAGTACATTTTAAAAATGAGTATGTTCATTCAACTTTCCAGGCCAATTTACATATACTCCAGCGCCTGGAAAATCAATACATCATGAAAACAAACACTGATACTACTTTCCAGAGCATCCAAGTACGTTTTAAAACAAACACATTTTGCTTGACCTGTTATTAGAGCATCTGGTAAACTGACGTCAGCAATAATCAGGACCTAATTGGCTTTAATTCCCTACGAGAGCAAAGGGCATATAAGCCATTAACGCGTGTCCAACTGTAGACACTGGAGGAGGTAATGAATAATGGCAGGGATTAACAGCCCATTATACCTCTCGTAACGATGCAGTTACACTCCAGATGGCTTCAGGCACAACCGGTTGAGATACAAGTGTCGAGAGCCAGGTCAGATGCGACTGGTAGGCTTGGAGTTCATTTGTCAACAAGGTTGTTGAATTGTTGGATGGATGGATATTTGATGGCAAAATTCTTTCTTATAAAAGATTGATTATTGTTGCAAATTAATGTTCTTTCACTCTACAAGGTTAAGGACTGTTGCAAAATATTCTTCTATGTAAAGAAGATGAACTGTTGTTGGAAAATAGTATTCTTTCATATTAAGAGACTAATTATTGTTGAAAATTAATATTCTTTCACTCTACAATGTTAAGGACTGTTGCAAAATGATAATTATTGTTGCAAAATATTCTTCTATGCAAAAAAAAAAAAAAAATTATTGTCGGCAAATAATATTCTTTCATTCTAGAAGATCAGTCATGGCTGCAAAGTGACATTCTTTCATACTGGAAGAATAAATCATTGTTGCAAAATAACATTCTTTTATACTGAAAGGCAAGTGGTAATTGCAAAGTAATATTATTTATTGCTATAAAATATAATTCTTTCATACTAGACGACTGATCATTGTTGCAAACTAACATTCTTCCACACTAAATGATTACTTAGCATTGCAAAAAAATCAAAAGTTTCTCACTGGAATGAGGCAGTGGCGACCAAGCTGGAAGAGCCCGCAGACAGAGAAGTTCATCCCTGCTTCCAGATGTGTAATTAGTAGCTGCAGCTGTTTGCATGCAAGAAGACAAGAATAAATAAACTTTTGTAGTTATTAGTGATTAAGATGATTGTCATTTAACACTTCTCCCACTCCTTCAGACTTGGTTGTTGTATGAGTCTCCCTCATTCTGGCTCACTTTCAGATTTTAGGCCTGTTCTCTCCCATTCTCCCAACATAGCCTTACCACCTTAGTATTTTTAGTACGTGTCGGTTTTCTTGTGATGGCTTCAATTGTTCTTACACCTAAGGAATGAATGTAGTTTCGCTAATAACTTCATGCATTAAATCCTAGCTTTTGTCTATACAAGTTAGGATTGTATTTTGTTCTTATACTTTCTTGGTGGTATTTTGAATTTAAACATTGTTACTTTGATATTACCAGAAAAGGTATATTTATAAGTGAGAAAAATATGTTTCTAATACCTGGTTATACTGCGCATCATCTTTGGTGGTCAGCGCCATCCTTCGCAATTTTCTGGTCCAGTAGTTCCGCTGCATTGGAACAGAGGAAGTTCATCAAAGATAATTACAGTAAGAAATACACAGATTATCCCACCAGAAAAATACTAATCCTTCTTAGGTTTAAATACCCTGACAGAAATATCATAAAGTCCCATTACCTAAAATTTACATGACTTATCTAAGGTTACTGAAAGAATATCATAAGATATGGCTAATTCAGAATAGCCTATGCAATGGGTAGTAACTCATTTGTTGTAAAATTCATGGCAATTGTCCCCAAAGGTTCATATGCCCTATAAGATGAACATGAATGCATAATGTAAATATATGGAATCTGACAGAACCTTCAATTTTCTCTATGCAAGCGTTTGCGCGTATTCGAGTGCAACGAAACAGCTCAATCAACGAACCTTTCTTAGTAGAGGGTCTGGAGAGCAAACCAGAATGCCAATAGAGACTGTATCCTTAAAGAAGATCAGAGCGTCCTGTCTCATTTCCATTGCCACGATGTAATTGTAAAAGAGTGTCAAAACAGTGATCAACATAGTTACCATTTTAACCACGATCAGAAACCCCTGGTACCTCATCAGTGCCTCGATGACTTCGTCAGTATCGGACAAGAATTTCAGGTGATTCTGGACGAGAAGTTCTAGGTTACGAGCCTTGGAATCTAGACTATCCTGATGGTAGGCTGGTGATAGGGAACATAAACTTTTTCCGCCTGTCCACGAGGTGCTCTTGTAACCTAGGTGGTAAGGTTCTGGGCGTGGAACTTGTGTATTCTGCCTAGATAAAGGGGATGCAGAGCAACTGTTCTTTATCCACGAGTTGTTCCCACAACCTGAGTGGTAAGGTTTAGGCTGTAAGCCTTGCATGCTCTTTGCTGATGGCGGTTTCCGGTCCCAAGCATTTATTAACCACTGGCTCTCCCTGTCTAGTCGGTGACCCAGAGCTCGCGAAACAAAGACTGTCAGGCCAAAAGTTGCCGTTGAAGTGAGCAAGATCAGGATACCGAAAGTTGCAAGCTCTGCCCCGTCAAGAAATATTCCTCCCCACTTGCTGTTCCAAGCAAAGCAAAAATCAAGCAGGGAGAAAACTAGCAGGATCAAATCTGACACATGAATCAGGTAAACGGCTGCCGAACCGTCCGATAAAACTCTCCTGTCCAAAGTCTCGTCGGTGAATTCCATCATTTCCACGGCCTGAACGAGGTGTTTCCCACCGAAAACCGCGTGTATGTAGAATAATATAAGCCCCAAGGTATTCACGAAGTGCCTCAAGGATTTCATGACTGCACCGGTGTCTCCGGAGGTGTACTCGTCCGAAACCAGCGTGATGACACGAATCAGAAGCACGAAGACGAACACGAATGATGTCCAGATTAAGCTCAGCTGGTTCGAGAGAAGCTTGATGGCGAATGTGCCCTCCACCTCGTCATCTCTTCTGCTGATGCTGATTCTGTATGGCAAAGCACCCAGGATTCTGAGGAGGTATAAGACCAGGAGCGTCGGATGACGTAGGTATTTGAACATTGTAGCTTTCCTTTCTTGTGTTCTGTTATCAGTTGTGCCTCCACTCTCTCAGGAGATAAAACTGGTGTTCTTTCCTCGCCCAAGAGCGACCTGCACCGAATACCTCATTTACAAGAAGGAATTGTTGTCCGAAGCACATACAGGTAATCAATAGGAACACATCTTTGCGTGCTGGCAATAGATTAAGCTTGTAGCACATACCTCAAACGAGATAGAATTCAGTAAATAACGCTGTCATCAGCTTTTCAAAAGACTGAGTTTGTTGCAATGGACAGAACAAAAGGGTCTCTGGAACACTCAGGAAATGTACCCTCGCTGCTAACGTAACCTTCACAGGTTGAATGAAACTGTATCAAGTAAATTTGAAATGGTTCAAATCCATTTGCATTGTAACTTGAACGCAATATTCATCAATATATTGTTGGTTTGTATATTTCTATGTGAGTTTTTTCCAAGAAAAATAATTATTTACGGACGGGCAATGGTGCCATTTATCTGGGTGGAAAAGGACATTACTTAAGCCTTCCACTGGCCGTTACCCTTAGACAACCTTATTGTGCAAAAGGATAGGAAAAAGGCCAGTGCCTTTTTCCTAAGGTTATGACAACCCCAATTAACCTAATTATTTGACGTTTTGGTACGTATCGTCTTTTGGGTGGGGACTTTTATCCTGACCTTCTCATATATTATCTATCATATTTGACTGTCAAGGTGCTACTGACAGCAAACGAGTAATTAATAATAATAATAATAATAATAATAATAATAATAATAATAATAATAATAATAATAATAATAATAATAATAATAATAGCAACAAAGAAAAGAATATCAAGAAATGGAGGAAATGATCACAAGTGCTTCTCTTATCCTTTCTCTCTGGTCAAACAAAGAACTCTGATCGAAATGGATTAAGGATTTGAGGGGTCCAATCTCGGAGAGTGAGTGTATGAGGGAGCGAGTAAGTCAGTCAGTCAGGATCTAAGCTTGGGAAAATCCCCTCTCGATCTGCTGTTGATCGAGTGTATTATTTGCTAGTTCCATCCTCTCGGTCTGCTGGAACGAAATGCGATTGATTTCGTTTGACCGAGATTGCAAAAGGTCTGGCTTTCACCGCGGCATGGGTGAGAAACATGAATGCGTTTTGAGATTCAGGAATTCAAAAGGGAAGGGAGATTCGAGTCCTGAACGTGTGTCACAGAAATAAGAATGAGGGAAGCTTGTGTGTGTGTGTGTGTGTGTGTGTGTGTATATATATATATATATATATATATATATATATATATATATATATATATATATATATATATATATCATTATGTACCAGTGTCCTAAGGACATCTTTGGAAGGTACAGTCAGCCGAAGTGGATGCCACGTTGGAGCGCTGCGGTACTTGAATCATATTTCTTAGGGCTATCGATTTTTCCTAGCCTACCGCCCACCAGTCAACTCAGATGTAAAGTGATCCTAGCATTTCTTATTCAGTCTACTCAGGGGTTGGTAATGCCTGCTCCGGTCACCTTTACTTTTACCATGGAAACTTTTATCACCCCTAATAAATAGAATCCAATCCCGAAGAGGTAAAACTATAAGAGCCATGTCGAATGTACCAAGTTCTCATCAATTAGAATGTGACAGAAGTAAAATTATAGAAGCGAGTTGCAAGCGACAAGAAACATTATTAAAATCTTCAGATGCAGTTTCATTACTCCGCGAAGAATAGGTTAGTGTTAATGACACGCCATTGTAATGGTAAATATCCCCTTTTATTGGTTTTCATTGTGACAAGGGTAATTTCTCAAATGACTGTGATCATGCTTTTCACCAAATTCTCTCCCCTTCTGAGTTATGTGCTACCAGCTTCATCTTCTGCCACGCACATTACGTTGATGAATTCGTATTGATTACACTTTTCGTTCCTGGGCCATGATAGATGACAGAGAATGATGTATTCGGAGCAAGTTGTACTCTTATGTGAGTGAGGGAACATTACTTCAGTTTCTGTTTTTCTGAGTCAGTAAGAAGAAGAGGAGTATAGACTCCACTTTTCGCACTCTAGGAAGCAAGTCAAGGAAGACATTCGCTGAGACCAAGGTTAAAATGGTGAACTATCTGCGGTGTCCTACCGTTACACTCCTGCATCTACTTCGAATCCTCGGAGCTTTACCCTACAAAATCAAGATAGACAAAGGTGACGGCAGGGAGAAAGATACGTTTACCGTCAAACTTCTCCCAGACCTGCTCAGTTCCGTCTGGACATTACTCATGTTTCTCTTTGTTAATATCGTCCGCATAATTTCTCTACTCTCAGAGAAATACTCCTTTGAAAATACCTCTTCAGTGATGAAGATTCTGAGGTACTTTGCCCATTCTTTGTTGCATACTGTTTTTCAAATATACGCCATCTGCAGTAGAAAGCATCTCGTCACCGCTGTAGAGTCGATGGAATTCCGTAACAGAGCCCCAGGACAGAGCGTTTTCTACGATGGCTCGGGTGTAATCTATCTGACTTCGTTGCTTAATATTCTCGTGCCAGTTATGCACTTTACCAGCCTTCTTGTCACAGGCTTCGAATGGTCGAAGCTAATGATTCTTGGCACGTTATCACTGTTAACCTTTACAATGTCTGTTACTGTCGCCTCGTCAGGAAGTTTTGGCTTGACGTTTGCGGTCTCTCATCTGCTGGCTAATGAACTGCATGGAAAAATGCTTTTGTTAGTGAATTCTTTGAAATGGAAGCCACAAGCTCTGGAGAATACACAGGCCTCACGACCAGAAGCTTACTATTTAGGACGTGGGAGCACCTCGTGGACGGGTAAAAACTGCTGTCGCTTTCTTTCCAAGCGAGATGGACATAACAAACAGATTTCACAGCCGGAACCTTACCACTTGAGTTATAAGAATAACTCACAGATAGATGGCAAAAGTTGTTCACTGCCTTCAAGTGAAAGACCTAGGCAGCTTCAAAATGCTGAGGACGTTGATCCGCAGATTCGACTCGACAGTGTCCTAAGTTTCTTGGCCCACATTGACGAGGTCCTGGAGTCTTTCACGAGTTACCAGGGAGTATTAATCTTGATTGAAACTGGTGACATGCTGATTGCTGTTCTTACTATCTTCTATAATTACATACTGACGATGAAAATAGGGTTGGACATATTCTTTACGATGAAGGTGGTTGTTGGCGTTGCGTTCCTCGTCTGTTCTTCGGACCCACTTCTACAGAAGGTACGTTAATTCATTGTTGCAATAGTCAGAGCACAGATTTAAGTGTCTTAAGAAAAGGAAAAACATTCAGTGACAGTCTTACATGACTATACTGCCCTGAAATGGGAGACAGCAGAATCTGCAAAAATACAAAACTGAGAAAAATGGTAGATGCTCCCTTGCTTTACTGCTGATTTTGAAGATACTTTGAAATGGGACCCCCTAAATAAAACATTGAAGAATCATTCTGAAACTGCAGTAACTTTTGCATTAGAGTTTCGCGAGCCCAATAGCTGGCATACCTCAATTTTGAGAATTTGGCACATACTGCAGTCTTCCATTTTTGGGCAGTACACATGGCCAACGAATGTGTCTCCTTAGAAAACTCCAGACTGATATTCAGTTTAGATTTCAAAAATTGAAAACACTTCACAGAGAGGACATAAGCTTGCTTATCAGTGGGTAATCTGAATAATATGATATGTTTTCTATGAGCTGTGGGTGAATTAGCATCTTCCATTGACATTAGGGAGATCTGTTCTTGGATACACAATTCCTGTATTTTTTTTAACTCTAATTTTGTCTTCGACTTTTCTCTCTTTCCGCACAGAGGGACTTCTGGGTCAGGAAATTAAGAAGAATTACGATGACTTCGAGAGACCACAAACGTTATAATGAGGTAAGAAAATCATTGTATATAAATATATATATATATATATATATATATATATATATATATATATATATATATATATATATATATATATATAAAGAAACTAATCAGTACATAGCATTTTTGTGATTGTTAAAAACAGACTTCTTCAGGTTACAATACTGCTTAATTGAAGTGATATGTTTAAATATAAGTGTACGTGTGCACAGACACTCACACACACATACATATATATATATATATGAGAGAGAGAGAGAGAGAGAGAGAGAGAGAGAGAGAGAGGCTGAAATGTAAAGATATAAAGGAATGTCTGAAATCAAAGTCATTTTTATGGGTGAACACGCTTCAATTTTTCAGAATAAAAACGTCATGTAAACAGTAATCAAAGATGCAAAGGAGGTCCAAAAAAGCCCCGGGGTGGTGTGGCCGTGTCAGGAGACTGGGAGAGTTAAGCCGCTCCGAATGGAAGTCGGGATGAGAGGAGTACCCATTAAGAATTAGTCTGAAAGAGGGAGAATTACCAGATATGAAAAAGTAGATTACCTGCTTACTGAATAAGAAAGAGAGATTGTTCACCTAATTCTGAGTGGCTGAATAGTGACTGTGGTTTACAAGGTTCATTTATGGTTTATATGTGAGTTATTAAAACTCATTCAATATCTTCTTCTTCTTCTTTTTTTTTTTATGCGAAAAGCTACAACGAATAATCAGGCACATGGAGACAGGATTCACTTTCTCCGTCTGCGGACTCTTCAGCCTGGGACGCCACTGCCTCATCCCGGTGAGAAATCTTAGGGAATTTTAAGTGATTTTAAGTATATTTAATTATTAAGGGATGCCATGTTTCAGTATCAATGGAATGGAATATAAAATTTAGGCCAAAGGCTAAGCACTATCAGGTCATTCAGCGCTGGAGAGGAAATTGAGAGTAGGTAGGTTTGAAAGGTGCAATATATCAATTGTCAGGAAAATGTGGATAGCAAGGTGGAAGAAAGATAATAGGAATGGAGGTACAGTAAAAGGAATGAAAGGGGTTGCAGCTAGGGGTCTAAGGAAGGGGCGCTGCAAAGAACTTTTAGCCATGCCTACAGTGCACCACATGAGGTGCACCGATGGGGATATTTCAGTATTAAGGAAAAAAGGTTTCAAAGTAATTCAGAATTCATGACTTGAAAGTTCTCTCAGGGAATTCTAAGTGCATTCTGATATATTTTAAGTAATTTGGGATTTCATGTTTCAGTATCAGGGAAAAAAGGCCTTAAAATAATTCAGAATTCAACATCTCTCGTTCAACTTCCCAATTCATTGCATCATGCAAAAAGCAAATATGCACAACACATTTCATGCCTTGAAATCTCTCTCTGACAATTCAACGACCTCCTATTCTTGCAATGTCCCCCCAAGCACGAACACACCCACCCCATAATTCACCCTCAGGTTTATCACTTGGCTTATCACCTGGTTTATCACTGGCATTTGACCCGGCCCGCCCCTTCGACAATAACAGGCCTGTTCCTGCGAGCAATAGTTCAGCTAAGAGCGGACGGAGCCATTAGCAGGTGGCTGTCGGCATTGTTCCACGAGTCTTAACGGGGCTGTTAGCCTCAGCCATCGAACTCCAGTGGGATCAATGTTATCACTTCATCGAGGGCTTCACGCTCCGTACACTCGAGTGGAGTCCCAGCTGATAAGGTCAACCGGTGTTGCTGCTGGTGTTGTAGGTATCAGATCGTCTAGTGTCTGTGTGTTCTTGTAGGTCGAAGAATAATGGCTGCTCACAGAAATGCTGACGTCAGCTCGCAAGGTGTTCCAGCAGATGGGGTAATTTCTGGATTAATTCACTCAGCGTTGACGTAGCCGCAGCTTATACCTAGTGAAGGCACGTAACCACTACGCTCCAATTTTCCTTTCATCTGATTTTTATTATACGCTGTACGGAAAACTCGATTTCGCCGAAGAAACTTCGGCGCATTTTTTTAACTTGTTGATTCTCTTGCTAAATTAGGGAAGAGTATGGTATGGAAATCTTTTTAATATCTGCCTGTTCCAATTTTCACTTCATTTGACCTTTCTCTTGCCTAGGTGAAGTCAAGGTGTCAGGTTGACAGTTCCGTCGGCCTCTTATGTATGCGATAAGCCACCAACGTGTTTAGGAAATATTTTACACTAGTGTAAGCTCGCCTTTGAACGCCAAGGCAACACTTCCTCTACAATTATTT
>NC_089785.1:25660206-25677706 GCF_040412425.1 Macrobrachium rosenbergii | reverse complement strand
TATGTCAACTCTTAGATAACGTCCTCTCTCTGGAATTTTCTCTCTCCTACTTACTCCCTCTTTCGTGTCCAATCATTTATTGATCATCTTATCTTTTTTTTTAGGAAATTTCCCTTTTGCATATAAATGACTTCATTAAGTTCCAGACTACTTCTGGAAACTTCGGAAGATTGGAGTGCCTTCTCCAATGATTCAGAAATGTTTATTTTCTACTTTCATTTTATCTTGTAACTGTATGAAGCACTGGTTACAACTACCAATAAGTTGTCCACTTGTATTCAACTTGTTTGTGACAAGTTGCCAACATGTGTGTGACAAGTTACCAACATGTGTGTGACAAATCACCAACATGTGTGAGACAAGTTACCAACATGTGTGACAAGTTACCGACATGTGTGTGATAAATGACTGACATGTGGGCGAGAAGTTGCCAACGTGTGTGCAACAAGTTGCCAACATGTGTGAGACAAGTTACTGACATATAAGTGACAAGTTGCTAACATGTGTGAGACAAGTTACCGACACGTAGGTGACAAGTCACCAGCATACAGTATGTGTGACAAATTGCTGACATGTGTGCAACAAGTTGCCAACATGTATGTGACAAGTTACCAACGTGTTGACGACATAGTTTACTTAAAATGATGAATTTTCAGTATTCTGCATCTTATCTTAATCAAACTACATCAGTTGCTGTAGATTCGTTGACAGTTCGCTGGTGATGGTAGATTGCCCAGTGGGATAATATGAATAATAGTTACCTCCCCGGCTTGGTATTCAGCAAGCTGACAGAGCGTGTACCTTTTAATCTCGTGATTTACGAATGTGATGAAGCCTTTTATCAATGATAATAATCATTATTAGTTTGTGAACGGCCCGCCAACATCCTGTTAACGTCCAGATTCCCTCGCAAATTCTGGAATATATTACCACTAGACGTCTCGATTCCGAGGGAAAATGAAAGTGTATGTCGTAATTTGGTGATTTAGAAATGTGATGAAGCATTTCAATAATGTGTCAATTCCATATTAACAGCAATTTGGAATTGTTGAAGTTTATTTTGGCAACCCTGTTCACTGTCTATGAATTATTATATGGATATATACAATAATTTAGAAATGGTATCAAATTCTTTTGAGGACCCTGTATAGTGTGGGAATTATCAGGGAATTTGCATAGTGACAGCTACTTAGAACTGGTATAAAGATTTTGGGCCACCCTGTATAATTTTACGAAAATATTAGCCGTATTTTAATTGTAAGAGAGCAGACAAAAAAACTAGACAAATATAAATGTAAAAAATAGGCAAATAAAAAACGTAAAATAACACATAAATAAAAAAACGTAAACTAATACATAAATGAAAAATAAAAATATATATTAATAAAAAATATAAGAAAGTTGATAAATTAAAAGAAAACTAAATGAATAATAGACAGGAAAACTGTAAATACATAAATAAAAAATATAAGAAAGTTGATAAATAAAAAAAAAGAAACTAAAAGAATAAATAAATGGAAAAACTGTAAACACATAAATAAAAAAATGTGAGAAAGTTGATAAAATAAAAGAAGACTACATGAATAAATAAATGGAAAAACTGTAAATATATCAATAAATATATAGGAAAGTTGATAAATTAAAAGAAAATTAAAAGAATAAGTAGACAGAAAAACTGTAAATACATAAATAAAAAATATAAGAAAGTTGATAAATAAAAAAACTAAAAAAAATAAATAAATGGAAAACTGTAAACACATAAATAAAAAATATAAGAAAGTTGATAAATAAAAAACTAAAAAAAATAAATAAATGGAAAACTGTAAACACATAAATAAAAAATATAAGAAAGTTGATAAATAAAAAAACTAAAAGAAATAAATAAACGGAAAAATTGCAACAGACAGAACAGGGAAAACCAAACCTCAATCATGTTCGGAACGCGATGATTTATACGTATCTTGTATCCTGACAGCTACGGAAATTAATATGACTTTTTTCACCGTTTGCCCAAATTCCCGCTGGACCATCTTTCATTCCAGGGGAAAAAATAAGCAATAAAAAAAAAAAAATAGAGAATATTCTCGCCTGTTTTGGCTGATGCTATCACCCTGGTTATATTATTTTTCCGGGTCGATGCGTCTATTTGGTTGTTGGCTGTTCAGTGGTCTCTGCGTCTGTCTGTCTGTCTCTCTCTCTCTCTCTCTCTCTCTCTCTCTCTCTCTCTCTCTCTCTCTCTCTCTCCCTCTCTCAATTACAATTACCACCGAAGGCTTGAGTAGTCCCCGAAGGCTGAGAGATTGGATGAAGAGGCCTTTCTCTCTCTCTCTCTCTTTCTCTCTCTCTCTCTCTCTCTCTCTCTCTCTCTCTCTCTCTCTCTCAGACAATCATCACCAAAGGCTTGTTCAAATCCCCAAGTCTCTCTCTCTCTCTCTCTCTCTCTCTCTCTCTCTCTCAATCATCACCAAAGGCTTGTGCAAATTCCCAGGTCTCTCTTTCTCTCCCCCCTCTCTCTCTCTCTCTCTCTCTCTCTCTCTCTCTGTCAATCATCACCAAAGGCTTGTGCAAATTCCCAAGTCTCTCTCTCTCTCACTCTCTCTCTCGCTCTCTCTCTCTCTCTCTCTCTCTCTGCATATGTATATATATATATGTATGTATATATATGTATATATATAATTAATTTATTTATTTATTTTTGTAAGTGGTAGAGAGAGAGAGAGAGAGAGAGAGAGAGAGAGAGAGAGAGAGAGAGAGAGAGAGAGAGAGCGCCTTAGGCCTCTTAAGTCAATTTCTCAGCCCTAGGAAATTGCACAAACCTTTGTTGATGATTGAGAGAGAGAGAGAGAGAGAGAGAGAGAGAGAGAGAGAGAGAGAGAGAGAGAGAGAGAGACTTAGGAATTTGCACAAGCCTTTGGTGATGAGAGAGAGAGAGAGAGAGAGAGAGAGAGAGAGAGAGAGTTTTGTGTCATCAATCAGTGCCATAAACCACATGCGTTGGATAACAGCACACAGAGTAACCTGGTGATAAATCTAAGTCAATAAAGATTATAGAGACACCATCTTGATAGCCTGCTGCCGTCGGCCTCTCTTTTGCTTTAACATATCTTCGTGGTTTTATTGTTGTTTCAGTTGGTTATTTGTTGTTGTTTGTCGAAACAAAGCCCACAAACAACAACAGACACTTTCGAACGCATAATAGCATCCACAGTTCCTGATGTAACCTCGTTTTAACAATCGGTTTCTTCTTCTGCTCATCTCGGCGATTCCCGCGGACATTACTCCCTCCTCCTCCTCCTCCTCCTCCTCCTCCTCCTCCTCCTCCTCCTCCTCCTCCTCCTCCTCCTCCTCCTCCTCCTCCTCCTCCTCCTCCTCCTTCTTCTTCTTCTTCTTCTTCTTCTTCTTCTTCTTCTTCTTCTTCTTCTTCTTCTTCTTCTCCTCTTTTCCTTCTTCTTCTTCTTCTTCTTCTTCTTCTTCTTCTTCTTCTTCTTCTTCTTCTTCTAATTAATAGTCCCGGCCCTCCTCGAAAGGCGATACGAAGCTTCGAAGGAGCCATTATTCGCTGCTCCGACGTGATAAAAAGATCTCGGA
The DNA here is from genome assembly GCF_040412425.1 of Macrobrachium rosenbergii. NCBI lineage: Eukaryota > Metazoa > Arthropoda > Malacostraca > Decapoda > Palaemonidae > Macrobrachium > Macrobrachium rosenbergii. The sequence continues at coordinate 25,674,118 of NC_089785.1, read as the reverse complement.
TCATCGAATCATTCGCTTCTTGGGAAGGTCGTAGGCCATTTCTCGCTATTTTTATTACTGCAGAGAGAGAGAGAGAGAGAGAGAGAGAGAGAGAGAGAGAGAGAGAGAGAGAGAGGTTTTAAGTCAGTGTTTCAGCCCTTGGAAACTGCACAAGCCATTGGTGAGGACTGAGAGAGAGAGAGAGAGAGAGAGAGAGAGAGAGAGAGAGAGAGACCTTTTAAAAAAGTGTCTCAGTCCTTGGAAATTGCACAAGCCCTTGCTGAGGACTGTTAAGAGAGAGAGAGAGAGAGAGAGAGAGAGAGAGAGAGAGAGAGAGAGAGAGAGAGAGAACACTTGAGGGCTCTTAATTCAAATTTTCAGCTCTCGGAATTTGCACAACCCTTTGATGATGGATAGTAAATGAGAGAGAGAGAGAGAGAGAGAGAGAGAGAGAGAGAGAGAGAAACCTTTTACCCAATAAAAGAAACAAACACCTGATCGAGGCCCTATATGAAACATCTTTCTCTCGCATTCATCTAGAATGCCAGTTTACAAACCCCAGCGCTTTGTGCTTTGTGTAAGAGAGAGAGAGAGAGAGAGAGAGAGAGAGAGAGAGAGAGAGAGAGAGAGAGAGAGAGAGAGAGAGCGTGTCAACAACTTTCTGCTTCTTCCTCTATCCTCGCCAAACCAGCTGGTCGATTCTGGTCCAAGTTTCATTAGATAAAGTGGACCAAAAGTCCTGGCGTTCAGTCGGCGGCACGTTCACCCGTGTTTGAAATCCCGTTCCAGGCGATTTTATAAAGTAAAAACAAATAATACTGAAAGTCAGTCAATCGTTTCCTCATCTAAATTATCTTATGGTCGGGATTCCGTCTCAAGACTTCTATGGCGAGGCCGACCTCATTAATATGGAGGTTAGGAATATAGCAGTGCTATTTTCGACTGGAAAACAGACACGTATAGCAATGTTATTTTCCACATTTTGAACTGGAAAATAGACGTATAGCAGCGCTATTTTCGACTGGAAAACAGAGACGTACAGCAGTGCTATTTTTCCAGTTTTCGACTGGAAAACAGAGACGTATAGCAGCGCTATTTTCGACTGGAAAACAGAAGCATAACAGTCCAATTTTCCAGTCGAAAATAGAGACTTTCGACAGCGCTGTTCTCGACTAGAAAACAACCGCGGCTGGAAAACAGCCCCACAGCTACCGCCCCCGCCCCCCACACCGCCTGTTCAAGGTTCCAGGAGGCATTTGTCATTTGTCTCCTGGAATGGACCAATCGAGCGGTAATGCATTTCGTCTCATAGAAGCCGCCGTAAACCGGGGTCTGAACTGCTCCCCTGGGGACCGTCAAATCTCCTTCACGGACTGACGTTATAACCGAGGATTGCCGGAGTCCCCAGGGGTCTGTCACTGGGTCCCCTGAGTCTCTCAGTCAGTCTGTCAGTCGTTCTGCTGATCTTCGGCGAATTTCTGCCCCAGCCAGGAAGGAAGGACGCGTCTGGGATTGAGATATTTTTCGGAAACTTGTCTCTGTTGCTTGAGTCAAGGTCGTGATTGCATATTCGATAAGACATTGTTATAAAAACTCGAAGTTTCTTCGGTGCAATCGAGTTTTCTGTACAGCGTATAATACTGTATGGAGCTCTCAGCCACGGCCGATGAAGCTTTGAACCACGGACAGGTGGTGGCCAGTGTTGTTGGCACCTGTAGCAGTACCAGACGCACTATAGTGGCTAACTTTAACCTTAAATAAAATCAAACCTACTGAGGCTAGAGGGCTGTAATTTGGTATGTTTGATGATTGGAGGGTGGATGATCAACATACCAATTTGCAGCCCTCTAGCCTCAGTAGCTTTCAAGATCTGAGGACGAACAAACAAATAGCCACGTTTTCTGTACAGTGTACAGTACTGTATGAAACTCTCAGCCACGGCCCAAGAAACTTTGAACCACGGACAGGTGGTGGGCTGTATTCTTGGCACCTATATCGTTACCAGACGCAAGATCATGGCTAAATTTAACCTTGAATAAAATAAAAAACTACTGAGGCTAGAGGGCTGCAAATTGGTATGTTTGATGATTGGAGGGTGGATGAGCAACATACCAATTTGAAGCCCTCTAGCCTCAGTAGCTTTCAAGATCTGAGGGAGGACAGAAAAAGTGCAGACAGATAGACAAATAACCATCTCAATAGTTTTCTGGATCTTTCCCAGACAGTGACCCCTAAGGGTTTTATCCCGGTATGTGTCCACCTTTGGGGCGTGTTTAGTACAAGCCCATTGGGGATTACCGTAAAAACACAAACAAAAGACTGTAAATATCATAAAGATAATGACCCCCCAAGAAACATTAGTCCTGGATAACGACCCCCGAAAACCCTCGGGGGGCCACTATCTAGGAAGGATCCAGTTTTCATTTCCAGAAAACTGAAAAAAAATTTAAAAAATCCTTTTTGTCAGAACATCGCGAGTTTGGACCGAATCCCGAAACGGGAAGTCTTAGTTCGCGAGAGAAGTCATTCCCGGTCGTTCAGGATTCAGAGGCCCCATGAATAATCATTCGGGAGTCCCATCAGCGGACCAAATACCCAGGAACAAAGGTTCCGCTTTGGTTGACGTGGGAATAGAACGATTGTTGTGATTTTAATTCGCGAGACAAAACGGCAATTACGAATCTGAATCTAATTTTGTTCGATGAGAAATTTGGGACGAATGGAAGTTTCAGAATAATGGATTAAGTTGATTGATTGGTTTGCGGTTACTAAAACTGGCGTCACGGCATCTAGGTGATAAGGCTGAGTTAGAAACGAAACTAAGGATTAAGAAAAAAAAGTATATATGAGTTTTGTCTGATTTCGTCCGACGAGAATTTTTGAGACGAATGAAAGTTTCAGTATAATGGATTAGGTTGACTAACTGAATTGTAGTTACTAAAACTGGCGTCACAGCAGCGTCTAGGTGCTTAGAAACATAAAATTAAGGACAGAGTAAAAAAAGTATATGATATATGAATTTTGTCCTGGTTCAAAAAATTTATCATCTAAAGATATTTTAACATATATTTCTAAGAAAGATGAAACTTAGAAATATGGATAAGATGCAAATCTGACATTAAATTTTCTATTTAAACTAAGAAATCTAATGCTCTATAAAAAACAATAAACTTTATTTTCAGACAATAAATCTATATAAAAAACACTAAACCTTATTTTAAGAATCTAGAGATAAGAAAAATAAGAATAGAGTGTTGAGAATTCACCTAAAAAGTATAAAAATATATTAAGATATTAAAACTTATCTTAAAGAATCCAGAGAGAGAGAGAGAGAGAGAGAGAGAGAGAGAGAGAGAGAGAGAGAGAGAGAGATAAGGATAAAATGTTGTTGAATTAATCCAAAAGTCTTACAAATCTATTACAGGAATAAACTTTATCTCAAGAATCTAGAGAGAGAGAGAGAGAGAGAGAGAGAGAGAGAGAGAGAGAGAGAGAGAGAGAGATAAGGAATTAAGAATCTAGAGACAGAGAAATAAGGATGAAATGTTGAGAATTAATCCAAAAAGTCTTACAAATCTATTACAGGAATAAACTTTATCTCAAGAATCTAGAGAGAGAGAGAGAGAGAGAGAGAGAGAGAGAGAGAGAGAGAGAGAGAGAGAGAGAGAGAGAGAGATAAGGAATTAAGAATCTAGAGACAGAGAAATAAGGATGAAATGTTGAGAATTAATCCAAAAAGTCTTACAAATCTATTACAGGAATAAACTTTATCTTAAGAATCCAGAGAGAGAGAGAGAGAGAGAGAGAGAGAGAGAGAGAGAGAGAGAGAGAGAGAGAGAGAGAGATAAGGATAAAATGTTGTGAATTAATCCAAAAAGTCTTACAAATCTATTACAGGAATAAACTTTATCTTAAGAATCTATAGAGAGAGAGAGAGAGAGAGAGAGAGAGAACTAAGGATAAAATGTTAAGAATTAATCCAAAAAGTCTACAAATCTATATATATAAAAAACACATTAAACTCTATTCTAAGAATCCAGGGATAGAGAAACGCTGATAAAATGCTGAGAATAAAAACGAAAACCAGAATCAGGAGGAAAATGAAAATTAACGACGAACAATGACGCAGAAAAAAGTTCCCAATCTCGTCGACCCTCTCTCGTTCACGGGGTGCAAAGTGAACGGCCTGCATTCCTTCCCAGACCGACAGACGTTCAGAGAGCGTCCAAGGAACGGGAGGAAGGGAAATGGACACGAAAGTGACTTGGACCATCCCCGAAAAGTAACTGGGGGCCTTTCCCCAACGCCACCCTCACCAAAGGGGGCTGGTTAGTCGTCTCATCTCCTGTGTAGTGGAGGAACTTTGGTATACATATACAGTATATGTGTGTATGTGTGTGTAACCACTGTCAATACTGACCCCCGAAGGAGCTTGTAGAATAAAGGCACCATGGTCTGAGCGAGCTATCTGACGGGACGCAACGTCCCGCATGGCTGGGACTTAACGTCTCGACTCTCTCTGCCTCTTATGTTACTGTACACGAACCTCGAACTTGTACGGGTCTGTTTATCCGATTGGGATCACAGTTATAATAATAATAATAATAATAATAATAATAATAATAATAATAATAATAATAATAATAATAATAATAATGATAGAAAGCTCCACAATTTGAATGGCAGAGATAATTAATGGCCAGCGTCATAACTATTTAAATGCCTTAATTGCCAAATGAAAGTTTGCTTTTACTCATTAAGGTGACATGATGCTGGTGAGCATCCTTCAGCCCACAAGGATCCATGATCTCATTAGGGAGGAGGAGGAGGAGGAGGAGGAGGAGGAGGAGGAGGAGGAGGAGGAGGAGGAGGAGGAGGAGGAGGAGGATGAGGACGAGGAGTCCTTTGGATCAGGCATTTAATTAGGATGAGGGAGTCTGCCTTTTCAGAGGCTCTCTTTAAAGAGGTCTTTGAAGAGGTCTGCAAAAGGGGGTTTTTGGAAAGGTCTTTGATTGGTCTTTGAAGTCTCTTCAAAGACCTTCTCAAAGACCTTTTCAAAGACCTCTTCAAAGAGCTTTTCAAAGAGGCATTTGGAAAGGTCTTCAAAGACCTTTTCAAAGACCTCTTTGAAGAGCTTTTCAAAGAGGCATTTGAAAAGGTCTTTGAAGACCTTTTCAAAGACCTCTCAAAGACCCTTTCAAAGGTCTCTCAAAGACCCTATCAAAGACCTTTTCAAAGACGCTTTCAAAGACCCTTTCAAAAAACCACTTTCCACACTCTCCCCCTCTAGATTTTACTTTCAATTTCTCAAAAGCTTATAAATCAGACTCTATTGTTGGCGAATGAAGAATCTCTCTTACTTTGGGATGATTAACGAGAGAGAGAGAGAGAGAGAGATTTTTTGAATAACTTTAAATTTAAGCCAAACGAGATAGAATATTAAATACAATGCCATATTTATCTGAAGAGAGAGAGAGAGAGAGAGAGAGAGAGAGAGAGAGAGAGAGAGAGAGAGAGAGAGAGAGAGAGAGAGAGAATACACTTTGAGGAAAATATATGTACAAGAGAGAGGGATACACTGAAAAAAAGAAGAGAGAGAGAGAGAGAGAGAGAGAGAGAGAAAGAGAGAGAGAGAGAGAGAGAGAGAGAGAGAGAGAATGCACTTTGGAAAAGTATACATGACAGAGAGAGAGAGAGAGAGAGAGAGAGAGAGAGAGAGAGAGAGAGAGAGAGAGAATACACTTTGGGAAAGTATACATGACAGAGAGAGAGAGAGAGAGAGAGAGAGAGAGATGATTCAGAATCAAATTATCTCTGATCAGGACTGGAAGGCAGACAGTTTCTTGTAGCCCCTCACGAGAAAGTTATTTTCTCAGATGTTTGTCTGAGAGGAGATCATTAGCCTTCCTCTCGTCGTTAAATAAACAGGTTCAGGTCTTCGCTCTGAGTTAGACAAACAGTCCCTTCGGATGGATGAATCCAGTGATGGAAGGATAGCTACGAAGGAAACTTTGTTCCGTTCGGGCGATGATTTTATGGTAATATTTTGCACGGTTTGGTTGCGGTAAAACAGGCTATGAAATGTCGGAAACTTGTCGCAAACTTATCACAAACAGGTTTGATACAAGTCGACAACTTGTCGCATACATATTACAAACAGGTTTGATACAAGTCGACAACTTGTCGCATACTTGTCACAGACAGTTTTGATACAAGTCGACAACTTGTAGCATACTTATCACAAACAGGTTTGATAAAGTCGACAACTTGTATCAAACTTGTTCTAACCAGTGCTTTATACAATCATCTAACATTTGGCAAAGGTTCTTTCTCCACTTGCTGTCATCGACTTGTTTTCAGCTTGTTTCAGACATCACAAACAGGTTGAATACAAGTCAACAACTTGTATCAAACTTGTTTTAACCAAAGCTTTATATGATTTTCTAGCATTTGGAAAGGTTCACTCTCCACATTCTCCACCTGCAGTCGTCGACTTGTTTGCTACTTGTTCACATACATCACAAACAGGTTGAAAGCCAGTAAACAACTTGTATTTAACTTGACTTGTTTGCAGCTGGCTTTCATACAAATCACAAACAGGTTGAAAACAAATCAACAACTTGTATTAAACTTGTTCTAACTAGTGCTTTATATGATTATCTAGCATTTGCCAAGTGTTCGTTCTCCAAATGTGGTTGTCGATTTGTTGTCAGTTCGTTTGCATTCACTACAAACAAGTTGAATACAAGTCAGTGGCATATTGATAGTTCTATCTTGGGCTTTATATGATCATCCACCAGAGAGAGAGAGAGAGAGAGAGGATCCTTTAATCCAGTGGTTGGCAATGCCAAGGCCCATGGGCCACATCTGGCCTAAGTGGGATCTCAGTCTGGTCCATGAGGGATTTTAGTCCAGCCTGCCAGCTTCACACCTGAACACTAATTATCTAACAGTCTTTACCTAGTTTAAGGCGTTAAGTAATCCCTTTAGTACATTTGATATCACGGCCTTCCTTTGAGACACCGCATGGCTGTCTGGCAGCTCTCTCCAAAAGATCGCCAATCTCTGTCTTAGTTGCTCGTTTACTTCTGCTTATCAATGACTTAATAAAGTTAGGAAAGAAAATCTTCATCAAGAAAGATATATTTTTGAGCCGGGACGCTTTGCTACAAGAGGCTGAGAGGCAAAAATCAGAGCTCCCAAAATTAACATGGAGCCCATCATGATGTAAGGGACACTCATTCCTCCTGTGAGGTCCATCACGTAACCTGGAAGAGAAAAACTGAATAATAGCTATCTGGTGTTTTGCAAGCAAGATGGTTCAATCAAGTATCTTGTAAATGATCCAGTGCTCCAGATGCGAATGACAATGTTAAAAACGAAAACATTCTACTTTGGTGCACAAATAAATCACTCGGAAAATTATCATTCATTGTATTCTGTGTGAAAAACTGTGCTAGGTTTTTAAATGTATTCTTTAGAACCAGAAATATGTACAACCACTGCATGAAGGCTGCAGATACCATGCGAAAAAATGTCTGTTAACTGACTTACTACGTTACTAAAAAAAATGGCACTTTCCAGCATCCTTTGGATAGAATCATTATTATTATTATCATTCAGAAGATAAACCCCTACTGGAACAAGTCTACAGGGGCCATTGACATGAAATTCAAGCTTCCAAAAAAGGTCGAGATGGTCCAGATCCCGTGGAGAAATTGACACTTACCAACCGCCACTGGATATAAGACACTGACTTTCTGAAAAATAAATGACAGTCACCAACACCAGTTGGACAAACATCGCAGATGCTTTGGAAAAAAAATGGTATGTATTAACAATTGTTAGACTGAGTTACAGATGCTCTTACCAAGAACCGTTGGATAGAAGAAGTTGCAGATTCCTTGTAGCATCCAGAAGAATCCCCAGGTGGACGACATGGCGTCTCCTCCAAACTGATCAGCAAAGAGGACAGTAATCAGTGTCCAAAAGAAAGCCAAGGAGATGGCGTGCGTGATGACGAAGACCAGAAGGTGCCACATGTTCGTGCTCAACGGCACAGTCATGCAGCCGATGCCTCCTATCATCAAGCTGTAGAGAGACCAATCATGAGTTTCTTTCATGATGAAACGATTAGAAGGTAGTGTTAGTGTAGCAAAGGTCCCAGAAATTGTGAAGTCAAAGCAATATGAACATTAACTTAAACTATATTATATTTCAGTGAAGTTCCATGTAGATACTGCGTGCCTGAGTTTTATTTTTGCCATTTTTTGCTTAGCCCAAGTAGTACATATAACTCTTGTCTAGAAACTTCATTCCTTTATAGGAATTAATAATGATTTCTTAAAATATGTCCATTTTGAGGAATTTGACATTGATTTTTAAATGACCAGATAGATATGCAGATTCTTTTCAAAAGAATTAGAGGCATGGCCTGCATTAGATTAGACACACTTAGCTTACAAGCAACTTGGGCCACATCTCAAGCACCCCTGCAGACAGTACTGAGTCACTGAACATGGTATTTACCCTGCTATAACTCCATATCTCCTATTGTAATCCTTCCTGTTAAAAATGAACCCGCAGAAGAGTCTCATGGCCGTATCACAGCAGGATATGTACACAGCAATGGCTGAATTCTCGAAGTTACTAAGCCCAATAGACCTCCCATAGACAGGGGTATAGATAAGGGCATTGGGAAAGGCACAAGTTGTACACATGACCATTACAAGGTAAACAAAGTAGGCTGGGTTCTTCAAGAGGGAAAAATCTAACGCTTTCTTCTCCTTTGTTACTTGCTGGGAGGCCAGAGTAGCCTTCAGCTCTCTGATTTGAAGATCCGACATACCATTTTCCCTTTGCACTTTCCTCCAGTAATCTCCCTGGACCACTTTTTCGTGTAGTTCAAAGGGTCTCATGAGCATTCCCAACACAACCAACTGTAGCATGACTCCAGCTAATAGTATATGCGTTCCCCTGAGACCAAATTCTTGGTGGAGAAGGACGATCATCGGGGAAAACAAGATGCTGCCCATCGCATTTCCAGCTGCCCTGATTCCATTTGCCAAAGAACTCTTCTCTTGAAAGTAGTCAGCTATCAAGATATATCCTGGAGTCTCAACCATGCACAAACCAGTTCCTGGAGAAAATAACAATCGTTTGATCGTGAATTTTCACATACCATTTAGCAAAACTTAGCAATCAGATGACTGACTAACCGATTTTATTGCAGGGTAACCTAACAGGGTTGGATGAGTTGCTTCACATGACCATGAGCTAACCAGGATTACAAAATGAATGGTTATGAAAGTTAAGGGAAATTTCAGCAGTTACTGACACAAGATTTTCAAAGAGAGGACCCAGAAGAATTAATCTGACTAGACTATGTGCTTACCAACAACTGCTCCAAGGGTGAAAGCAAGGTAGAGGACTGAGAAAGCTGGAACAGCCATTAGGAGTCCAGCCACGCATATGAGGGCCCCGACAATCACGCACTTACGAGGGCCAGCAAGTACTGTAAGTGCTCCCATGGCTGGTGCTGTGGCAATGATAATAGTAGACTCAGTGGAAAGACTATAGGAAAGAGATATAAACTTTTTTTTTATTAGATTTCTCCATACTTGAACACAAATGGACCTTTGCAAAAACCACTGAACCAATAGTATGTAACAATTTGTTTGAGGGATGTTTGAGTTTGTCCATACCTAGAAGTCCTCTGCATCCACCTAAGAGACCCATAATCCACCCTGAGGAGGCACCAGAAGCATCTGGAAAATAGTCCATAATCAAGGTGTAAGTGATTCCGAAGCTCATGACATACCCCGCTGACACCAAGTTTATGAGACACACATTGAAGGCCACAACCCAGGCATATCTGTTGGGAGAAACTGTATTCAGGAAAGAAGGCTTCAGTCCTGCACAGGTACTGATTATGGAAAGATCCAATCAACAATACAAATTTTACATGATATAAAAGGCAGGCACAGCTCTGTGTCCCTTCTAACATTAACTGTATTAAAAGGCTGTTATTCTAGCATGCCTGCTGGAGGAAAACATCTTTTAGAGAACTGATGTACGGTAAGGGTTTTGATCACGAAGAAGAATCTTGTAGCAAGGCTGTTATTTCTAGACATATTCAGAGCAAGGCTGGTCTCGGTGGCCCAAATCTTCTTCAGCAGTCAAGATCTCTGTGACAAAGAGCATACAGTCACATCATTAGGCAAAATAGCATGAGAACCAGTTTACAGACCAGATTGAAAATCAGTGTATGGGACTGGCTAGCATGATTAAGGACAGGAATCTCCACACACCTTTAAATAAGACTGCCATATGGACTTCTGAATGCTGAAGGCATTTAGAGGGAGAGGGAGAGAGAACTTGAGAAATGGCCTCTTTTGCTGGAGATATTTGGCAAGAGCTCATTTCCAGTGTGGCAGCTGAAGAGGAGGCACTTTCAATAGGCTCGTTTTCAGTACAAGCAAGACAAATGACCTTGTCTGGCTTAGTTGACAAGGGCACACTTTCAGTACGATAAGTCAAGAGGTGGAACATGTAATGCGCTCTTATTTAGTATGAAAAAGGAACCGAATAAATTATTTACAATAAGTACCCTCCTTCAAGAGGCTTAACAACTAGCAGCAGAAGACTTACTGCCTACATTTACTCACCCTCTGTCCTTAGCGGAGGGTGGCTCTCGAAGCTGGTCCTCCAGCCTCAGAGTTTCTGAGGATCCACTCGCGTCTGATATGTCAGAACCTCTCGACTGTGAGATTCTGTGGCCATCTCCTTGGGCTTCCCCACTGATACACTGAGCCCCTTTCACTAGACTGGACTTGACAGATGCCTCGTTCAGTCCCTCACCTGGCTGACCCTCATCTGCTTGCAGAACCAAAGGAACGCTTCGCTGTTTGCCAAAAGACTCTCTGTTCGAGCTGACTGAACTGTTGTTGTCGCGAGGAAGAGCTCTGTACTTCGCTTTCATCATTTTTCACAAAGTTTGGTTTTGTGCAGTTGATCTTCTTCAGAGGTTATTGCTACTGGAAGGGAAATCATTGTCGTTTAGGTTGTAATGAATGGAGGAAAACTGGCTTCTTTTGTGTTCAGGCCTAAGAAATTAATCATATACATACACACATACATACATACACATACGTTTTGTGTTCTGATTGGCTACTGAGAACTGGGGCCCTTAGAGAATATGTCCAGTCCTCTTTAATTCATTTCTTCTCTCTCTTGCCCTCACTGTGGTTAAGCCCAGGCTTCGGGTCTGGGCTACAAAGAGGTGATTAAACTGTAAAAAAAAAACATATTTTCACATTAATGCTCCCCCAGTCTCTCTCTCTCTTTCAAGATTAATTTGAAGACGTTTGTCTTGTATTCTCTCTCTCTCTTTGAACAACACTGTTTAGAAGATGTCTGTCTTTTGCTTATATATATATGTGTGTGTGTGTGTACACGAGAACTTACATACATCAGTCTCATCATTTCAATGATGAGACTGTATGAACAGAATCTTCCCTCACTGATGGACGTCGTGACGTCATCCAAAACCTATAAAGCCAACTCGATTGTGATGTTTTCGCTCATAAAACCAAAACTTACAATTCTTCAAGTTTTTCCGTCTATGTTCCTTTTAATCGCAGCGATCATCTGTCACAATCTCACTGCACTCACTATCAACAACTTTCTTCTTCACTATGCGGTATTCCTGGTCTTGTCACCACAACGAATCTAGGACACTGCCACTGTCCATTGTATAGAGAAGGTCTTGCCTTGGCTAAGGCATCGAAACAGTTATTAAGAATTACCAATATTATCTATTAATATCTAGTTTATATCTATGTACTTCAATGAATATGCGATGAGCGTTTTCGTAGATTGCTGACGGTCCAAGGTCATGTAGGTCTATGTAGGATGGTAGAGATATTATGGACTAATTGGCACCTTTCACAGTATATCGAGAGTGCCACGTCTACCCAAGCTCACCCCAGAGAACCGATTGTCACTTATCAAAGTCTCTTGTTTCTTGTTTCCCTGCTTATTCAAGGAGAGATGGATTCTCACGATTTATTTAGTAATCTCGTCAAGTTTGATGAACTAGTAAAAAGTGAGCCAAGGTTCCTTCGTCACAATCGAGGTTACTGTACGGCCGCAGCAGCGTATGATCAAGGCCACCGAAAACAGATCTATCTTTCGTTGGTCTCGGTATAATGCTGTATGAAACTTTAACTACGGCCCGGTGATGGCCTATCCCATATCGTTGCCAGAAGCACGATTATGGCTAACTTTAACCTTAGATAAAACAAAAACTACGGAGGGTAGAGGGCTGTAATTTTGTGTGTTTGATGACTGGAGGGTGGATGATCAACACACCAATTTGCAGCCCTTTAGCCTCAGCAGTTTTTAAGATCTGAGGGCAGACAGAAAAAAGTGCGGACAGAATAAAGTGCTAGTACTAACCATGGTCGAAGCTAAATGACACGCCGTGTTTAGTACCAGCCCCTCTGGGATCGAAGTATAATATGCACCCATTTCTATATTGTGTGGTCGGGAAATTATATTCATAAACGATATCTTTGATTCCCAAGGGGCTAGTACTAAACATGGCGTCCCACTGAGTCTCAGCCATGTTCAGTACTAGCCCCTCGGGGATTGAAGTATAATATACACCCATTCCTATATTGTGTGGTCGACAGATTGTATTCATAGACGATATCTTTGATTCCCAAGGGGCTAGTACTAAACATGGCGTCCCACTGAGCCTAAGCCATGTTCAGTACTAGCCCCTCGGGGAAGTGAACGAGGATTGCTTCAGAAATAACTGGTAAGTCGCTTATTTGCCATGGGGTTAAAATTTAGGCAGGTTTTCAGTCAAACAAGGAGTGACTGTTTATGCTCCGTCAGGGTGGTGTATTGTCTTGCTGAGACAACATACCCGAGGTTGGCGACAACTGGTTAATTCAGAGCGCAGGGGAAACTCAGACAATGGGCGTGGTGTACCTTGTGCCTTTGCCTTGGAAAATATATGTTTAAAGAGAGAGAGAGAGAGAGAGAGAGAGAGAGAGAGAGAGAGAGAGAGAGAGAGAGAGAGAATGCGTTCTCCAGCACCAGTATAATCCTCAGAATATCTTGCATGAATCTTTCTCTCTCTCTCTCTCTCTCTCTTTCTCTCTCCCTAGGTTCTAAGCTCCCATACTGCTTTTGAGAGAGAGAGAGAGAGAGAGAGAGAGAGAGAGAGAGAGAGAGAGAGAGAGAGAGAGAATCACAATTCCAAAACAGGAATTATTCCCATAATGTCTCCAGCGAGAGACCCAGATTCCAACTCATTGTTTCTCCACTAGAGACAAAATTCAATTTGCCAGAGGGACCCCTTGATGTGAGACAGACATAAATGGATGAAAAAGATGCTGAGTACTCTCTCTCTCTCTCTCTCTCTCTCTCTCTCAACAGGAACATGTAATAAGGTATAGCTCAAACATACACAACCTCATCAACTATTGAAACACTTTATTTCAAATCCTATTTTTGACCTCCAAGGGATCAGGTCCAATCTCCTAGTTTGAAGTCGAGAATTTTCCCGAATTCTCCACAAATTCTCACTGAAAGGAGAGAGAGAGAGAGAAGAGAGAGAGAGAGAGAGAGAGAGAGAGAGAGAGAGAGAGAGACAGAGATGGGCTCTCAAGTCCGAGAGTAACCTTCAAAATGTCTTGCATGAATCTCTCTCTCTCTCTCTCTCTCTCTCTCTCTCTCTCTCTCTGTCTCTCTAAGCCAGTATAAGGCCCTAGAGAGAGAGAGAGAGAGAGAGAGAGAGAGAGAGAGAGAGAGAGAGAGAGAGAGAGAGAAATGGGCTCTCGAGTACGAGAAAACCTTCAAAATGTCTTGCATGAATCTCTCTCTCTCTCTCTCTCTCTCTCTCTCTCTCTCTCTCTCTCTC
>NC_089785.1:25647706-25655206 GCF_040412425.1 Macrobrachium rosenbergii | reverse complement strand
AAAGTGTTGTCAATGAAAGTGTTATGGCACTGAAGCGTTGCAGAGTGAAAATGAAAGTGTTGGGGGCATGGAAGCGTTTTAAAATGTTGTAGAATGAGAATGTTGTAGAATGAAAGTGTTGTAGAATGAAAGTGTTGTCAATGAAAGTGTTTGAGAATGAAAGTGGTATGGCACTGAAGCGTTGCAGAGTGAAAATGAAAGTGTTGGGGGCATGGAAGCGTTTTAAAGTGTTGTAGAATGAGAATGTTATGCCATGAAAGTGTTGTAGAATGAAAGTGCTATAGAATGAAAGTGTTGTCAATGAAAGTGTTCTGTTGGGTGTATCGTCAACACTAACGTCCAGGGAAGGATAACAAAAATGCAGAACACTTATGCAACAGAATCTTCAAAAAGTGCTGTGCCATAGAAGTGCTTTAGAAAGAAAGTTATAGAAAGTTGCAGAGTGAAAGTGTCGCAGAACAAATGTTGCAGAATGAAAATCTCTTAGTGAAGAAATATTACGACACTGAGAATCCTCTACAGACCTAAAAAAAAAAAAAAAAGTCGATACGTAACATTTCTTAAAAATGCTTGCGAAGACAGAACCTGAGTTGATGCATCTGATAGAAAAGTAACATTTCGTCGAATAATGGACAGCGATTGATTGCTCAGTCTCCGGAGAAAGGTAAAAACCAGACAAAGACGGTTTAAGCTCCACTTATGCAAGGATAAACACAGTTCGGTGGGGAAACAAAGGGTTCAATTGAAAGAGATATAAAAAAGATTAATCCTTGATGGAATTAATATGTATATATATATATATATATATATATATATATATATATATATATATATATATATATATATATATATATATATATATATCTCAAAATAACATTCAAACTCTTCACTTCTGATTTAAACTGAGAGGAGATTCCTTTTAGTCAGAGAGAGAGAGAGAGAGAGAGAGAGAGAGAGAGAGAGAGAGAGAGAGAGAGAGAGAGAGACGCTACCCACCATCTTCTTCATTAATTGATGCCTGTCTCACATCAAGGGTCATTCCCGGGCAAATAAATTTTCCTAAGTGATCATTTTGTACAAAATAATTCCTTAACTAACCGTGGGAATCCACCTCTACTTGAATAAGCAAGAGAACACTTGACCTAGATAAGCGACAATCGGTTCTCTGGGTTACACTTAAATTAGGCATGGCATCTCACAAGCTAGTGTGAAAGGTGCCAATTAGTCAATCATATTTCCACGGTCCTACGTACATCTACACGACCTTGAAACATCGGTAATCTATAATGAAGCTCGTATATATTCATAGAACTACATAGATATAAACTAGATATTAATAGATAATGTTGGTAATTTTAAATAACTTTTTCGATGTCATACCCAATGCAAGACCTTCAGAGTACAACGGGCAATTGTCAGTCTCCGTGACTCAGTCGTAGTGACAGGCCCAGGAAAACGGCATAGTGAAGAAGAAAGTTGGTGATAGTGAGTGCAGTGAGATTGTGACGGACGCATGCACGCACGAGCGGATGATAACTGTGATTAAAAGGAACTTGAACAGAAAAAAGTGAACAGTTGTAAGTTTTTCTTTTATAAGCTAAAAGCGTCTCACTCGAGTTGGCTTTGTAGGTGACTGATGACGTCACGGCATCCATCAGGGAAAGATTCTATTTTTACACGAGTCTCGTCATTGAGAAGATAAGATTGATATGTGTACGTTCTCGCGTGTGTACACTGACAAGCACATTGTAATACACATGTGTATCCACACACACACACACATTTACACACACACACACACACACACATACAGTATATATATTAGAAATAATCAACACACAATGACGTGTGGAACAGAAATAAATTTCTGGCTCACATCAGGATCGAACCCAGGCTTGGTTGGCAGCTGTCTCGTCTTTCAATTGAAAGACCTGGGTTCGATCCTGGTGTGAGGCAGAAATTTAGATCAGATGTCTTCCAAACAGTGCTCAGAGAGAGAGAGAGAGAGAGAGAGAGAGAGAGAGAGAGAGAGAGAGAGAGAGAATACATAAATAAAAGACAAACGTCTTCAAATTAATTTTCAGAGAGAAAAAAACAAAACAAAAGACAAGCGTCTTCAAATTGATATCCAGAGAGAGAGAGAGAGAGAGAGAGAGAGAGAGAGAGAGAGAGAGAGAGAGAGAGAGAGAGATTACATGATTTCGTAACATAGCATATCTCTGACGCCAGTGAACTTAAACTTTTTACACTTCTTATGTAAAGACATACCAATCTGAACGATGACCTTCAAAGCCAATTTACTCACAGTGCCTTCACCAGAGAGAGAGAGAGAGAGAGAGAGAGAGAGAGAGAGAGAGAGAGAGAGAGAGAGAGCGACTGGGGTAATAATAATGTGAAAGTAAGTTTTTTGTAAAGTCTAATGGCCTCTTTGTAGCCCAGACCCGAAGTTGGGACATAACCACAGAAAAAGTAAGAGAAAGGAGAAGAGAATGAAAGAGGATTGGACCTATTCTCTAAGGGGTCCCAGTCGGCAGTTGCCAATCAAAACACAAGTGTATGCATGTGTGTGTGTGTGTATTTAATTCCTTAGGGTTAATCACAAAAGAAGCATGTTTTTTCCCATTCGTTACAACCCAAGCAACAATGATTTCCCCTCCAGTAATAATAACATTTGAACGAAAGCAACTGCACAAAACCGAACGTCGTGAAAAATGACGAAATCCAAGTACAGAGTTCATCCTTGTGACAA
Organism: Macrobrachium rosenbergii; assembly: GCF_040412425.1. Taxonomy (NCBI): domain Eukaryota; kingdom Metazoa; phylum Arthropoda; class Malacostraca; order Decapoda; family Palaemonidae; genus Macrobrachium; species Macrobrachium rosenbergii. Next base: position 25,652,457 of record NC_089785.1, on the reverse strand, counting down.
CAACCGTTCAGTCAGCTCGAATGGAGAATCTTTTGGCAAACAACGACGCGTTCCTTTGGTTCTGCAAGCAAACGAAGATCAGATAGGTGAGGGACTGAACCAGACGTTTGTCAAGTCCAGTCTAGCAAAAGGGGCTCTGGGTATTGGTGGGGAAGCCCAAGAAGATGACCACAGAACCTCACAGACCAGAGGTTCTGACATAACAGACGCGAGTGGATCCCCAGAAGCTCCGAGGCTGGAGGACCAGCTTCGAGAGCCACCCTCAGCTAAGGACAGAGGGTGAGTAAATCCAGGAAGTATTCAAGTAAGTCTTCTGCTGTTAGTTGTTAAGCGTCTGAGAGGAGGGTACTTATTGTAAATAGAGATCGTCAACATCAAAGAGGTTCTCTTGAATCATAATTTCCCTAGGAGTAGTTTTTTCGGTTCCTTTTTCATACTAAATAAGAGCCCATTACATGTTCCACCTCTTGACTTATCATACTGAAAGGGTGCCCTCATCAACTAAGTCAGACTAGGTAATTTGTCTTATTTGTACTGAAAAAGAGCCCATTAAAAGTGTCACCTCTCGAATTGCCACACTGGAAATGAGCTCTTGCCAAATATCTCCAGCAAAAGAGGTCATTTAACAAGTTATATCTCTCTACATGCCTTTAGGATTTAGAAGTCCATGTGACGGTCTTATTCAAAGGTGTGTGGAGATTCCTGCCCTTAATTATGCTAGCTAGTCCCACAGACTGATTTACAATCCATTCTGTAAACTGATTCTCTTGCTATTTTGCCAAATGAAGTGACTAGGCTCTTTGTCACAGAGATCTTGACTACTGAAGAGGTTTTGGGCCACCGAGACCAGCATTCCTCTGAATATGTCTAGGAATAACAGCCTTGCTACAAGATTCTTCTTCGTGATCAAAACCTTTACCGTACATCAGTTCTCTAAAAGATGTTTTCTTCCAGCAGGCAAGCTAGAATAACAATCTTCACTTGCAGTAAATGTTAGAAGGGACACAGAACTGTGCCTGCCTTTTATATCATGTAAAATTTGTATTGTTAAATGGATCTTTCCATAATCAGTACCTGTGCAGGAATGAAGCCTTCTCTCCTTAATATAGTTTCTCCCAACAGATATGCCTGGGTTGTGGCCTTCAATGTGTGTCTCATAAACTCGGTGTCAGCAGGGTATGTCAAGAGCTTCGGAATCACTTACACCTTGATTATGGACTATTTTCCAGATGCTTCTGGTGCCTCCTCAGGGTGGATTATGGGTCTCTTAGTTGGATGCAGAGGACTTCTAGGTATGGACAAACTCAAGTGTCCCTCAGACAAATTGTTACATAACATTGGCCCAGTGGTTTTTGCAAAGGTCCATTTGTGTTCAAGTATGGAGAAATCTAACAAAAAAAAAAAGGTTATATCTCTTTCCTATAGTCTTTCCACTGAGTCTATTATTATCATTGCCACAGCACCAGCCATGGGAGCACTTACAGTACTTGCTGGCCCTCGTAAGTGCGTGATTGTTGGAGCCCTCATATGCGTGGCTGGACTCCTAATGGCTGTTCCAGCTTTCTCAGTCCTCTACTTTGCTTTTACCCTTGGAGCAGTTGTTGGTAAGCATGTAGTCTAGTCAGATTAATTCTTCTGGGTCCTCTCTTTGAAAATCTTGTGTCAGTAACTGCTGAAATTTCCCTTAACGTTCACAATCATTCATTGAATTTACTCATGGTTATGTGAAGCAATTCATCCAACCCTGTTAGGTCACCCTGTAATAAAATAGTTAGTTATCTGATTGCCTAGTTTCGCAGAATGGTACGTGAAAATTCAGGAGTAAACTCTTGTTATTTTCTGTAGGAACTGGTCTGTGCATGGCGGAGACTCCGGGATTCATCCTGGTAACTGACTACTTTCAAGAGAAGCGTTCTTTGGCAAATGGAATCAGGGCAGCTGGCAATCCCATGGGCGGCATCTTGTTTTCTCCGATGATCGTCCTTCTCCACCAAGAATTTGGTCTCAGGGGAACGCTTATCCTATTAGCTGGAGTCATGCTACACCTGTTTGTGTTTGGAATGCTCATGAGACCCTTTGGACTACATGAAAAAGTGGTCCAGGGAGATTACTGGAGGAAAGTGCAAATGGAAAATGGTACGTCAGATCTTCAGATCAGAGAGCTGAAGGCTACTCTGGCCTCCCAGCAAGTAACAAAGGAGAAGAAAGCGATAGATTTTTCCTTCTTGAAGAACCCAGCCTACCTTGTTTACCTTGTGATGGTCATGTGTACAGCCAGTGCCTTGCCCAGTGCTCTTCTCTATGCCCCTGTTTATGGGAGGTCCATTGGGCTTAGCGACTTCCAGAATTCAGCCATAGCTTCGTACATATCCTGCTGCGATGTGGCCATGAGACTCTTCTGCGGGTTCATTTTTAACAGGAAGAACTCTAATAAGAGATATGGATTTATAGCAGGGTAAATACCATTTGCAATGACTCAGTACTGTCTGTAGGGATGCTTGAGATGTGGCTCAAGTTGCTTGTAAGCTAAGTGTGTCTAATCTAACACAGGCAAGGGCCTCTACTTTTATGGAAGAAATCTACCTATTTCTAGCGTGTCATAAAAAATTCACTGTCAAATGCTTCTAACTGGGCATATTTTAAGAAGTAAAAGTACTGATTCTTATAAAGGAATGGAGTTTCTAGATAAAAGTTATATGCACTTGGGCTAGGCAAAAAATGACAAAAAAACTCAAGCACACAGTACCCACATGGAACTTCATTGAAATATAAGATAGTTTAAGTTAAGGTTCATATTACTTTGACCTTCGCTACATTAACACTGCCTTCTAACTCTTCATGGAGGAAATTCATGATTGATCTCTCTACAGCTTGGTGATAGGAGGCATCGGCTGCATGACTGTGCCACTGAGCACGAACATGTGGCACCTTCTTTTCTTCGCCACCACGTTTTCTCTCTGCATGGCCTTCTTTTGGACTCTGATCAATGTCCTCTTCGCCGACCAGTTCGGAGGAGACGCCATGTCGTCCACCTGGGGATTCTTCCGGATGCTGCAAGGAATCTGCAACTTCTTCTATCCAACAGTTGTTGGTAAGGGCATCATTTTATCATAGGATCTGTAACTTAATCTAACGGTTGTTGGTAATTACCATTTTTTTTCCAAAGAATCTGTTGTTTCTGTCCAATGGTTGTTGGTCAGTGCCATCTTTTTTTTCAGAGGATCAGTATCTGGTGGTGCAGGAAATCTGGGCTATCTCGACCCTTTTTCGGAAACTTGAATTTCAAGTCAATGGCCCCTGTAGGTTTGTTCCTCATGCATAGTGGTTTACCTTGTGCATAATTTTGATAATAATAATAATTATAATTCTATCCAAAGGTTGCAGATGTGTTTCCTTTTTTTTTAGGAATTTGTAATTTCTACCCAGCAATAGGGTGGTTTTGCTTTTATATTATTTATGCACAGTTGGTCCGCTGGATCACTTACATTATTGGCCTGATTCAACCATCTTGCTTTCAAAACCCCAAGTATCTATTATTTCCTTCTTCTCTTCCAGGTTCTGTGATGGACCTCACCGGAGGAATGAGCGTCCCTTACCTCATGATGGGCTCCCTGTTAATTTTAGGAGCTCTGATTTTTGCCTCTCAGCCTCTTGTAGCAAAGCTTCCTGGCTCAAAAATATATCCTTCTTGATGACGATTTTCTTTCCTAACTTTATCGAATGATTTATAAGCGATAAGTGAACGACTGAGACATATGTTCATGATATGTTTCTAGACCTGAAGATAAAATGCAGCTTGTTTGCAAAGTTTAAACTGCATTTCACTAAAGGTTACTTTGGACAAGGTGTGCACCATGCAATGCTCCCTTGAAAGCATTCAATCTGATGCTTTGTGGATGACTGTTCTGTCTTGTATAAACCGTGAGACCTTATATATTCACAAAAAGTAAGCTACGAATATAATTTGATGTCCAACTCGCTCTACCTCGGACATAATACTGAAGGGGAATTATAATTGATTAATGATTTGTCACCTGGCGGATTCGATCCACCGACAGCAACTACCTCCGACTTCAGTGACGAGTACTCTTACCATTCGGCTGTCAAGAGAGGTATAGGTTGATGTCGACTCTTCCATACATATGCCCATCGAATGAGGGTATTTGCACATAGCGTCAGCATCAACCAACCCCCACCATGGAAGCCGACTGGTACGTTTGAAACACGTAGCTGTTTAATGTTTGTGATTCTAAGAATGTCACGATGGTATGATGAAGATTCATATATATATATATATATATATATATATATATATATATATATATATATATATAGATACATATATATATGTAGAATCTACTGGTCACTTTTTACCAGATACGTATGTTATTGTAATGGCCACAATGCCCTCTTAACTTCTCGAAATCTTCATGCTTTTTTTGGATATGTTCATCACTACAAAACCTTGAGACCCAAGTACAAGAAATATGAAGGAATTATGATGTCCGGTAGCGGGAAACGAACCCGGTCCCCTAATCAGAATGAGGTACCATTGTCGTTCTGATTAGGGGACCCGGGTTCGTTTCCCGCTACCGGACATCATGATTTCTTCATATTTCTTGCACTGGGATCTTAAGGCTTTGTAGTGACAAGCATATCTCAAAAAAAAGTGCGAAGAATTGGAGAAGTTAAGAGGGCATTGTGGCTATTACAATTACACACACATATATATATATGTATGGTGAGAGAGA
>NC_089785.1:25640206-25642706 GCF_040412425.1 Macrobrachium rosenbergii | reverse complement strand
TTAAAATATTTCAGCAAAAAAAAAAAACAACAAAAAACAAATGTAATTTTATGTATTGCTTGAAATGACTAGTTAACAAAAATTATTGGGAAAAAAATTTAAAATACTTCAATAAAAATAAAAAAAACATTTAGATCATTTCTGATTTGTTTTTCTCGGCTCATGAAAAAAAAAACAAGAAAAGATTGACACAATAAAGAAACTTCGAAGCTGTTTTGAATGTGATGTGAACTCATTGCAATTCAGGCGTTGAATTATTGAGTGTTTTGTTTCTGTATATTCTGTTTGTGCGTGAATGGATGGATGATTCCATTCATTCCTTCTGTTGATTTGTGAATAGATGCATAAGGAATGTTGGATGATTGTTTAGCAATTCATAGGCCAAAAAAAAAAGGGTAAAATAAACTTGTTTTGGATTAATAAAAATATTGACAAAAATACCCTAGATCTTGGGACCATTTCAGGTCAATTTCAGAATCACGTCAAATCTTTCAGTAATTCTTTGCAAAGAGTCGAACTGAAATGTTATTTTATTTAACTTTAAGCTTCAATAAAATAAAAAATACTGAGGCTAGAGAGCTGCAATTTGGTACGTTTGGTGATTGGAGGGTGGATGATCAACACGCCAATTTGCAACCCTCTAGCCTCAGTAGCTTTTACGATCTGAGGGCGGACAGAAAAGCGCGGACGGACAGACAAAGCCGGCACAATATTTTTCTTTACAGAAAACGAAATTACGGCCCAGGAAGATTCATTAATTTGAATGATAAACAGCAGTGTATTTACACAGCGTGATAATACATTTCTGCTGTGGGAAATCTGCGTTTAAGAATTCTCTTCTAATTGTAATGAATTCTAAGTTAAGACTTGTAACAAATCCTGCAATATATTCCAAGTTTAGACTTGTGAGACGATACGACAACTTCCTCTCTCTCTCTCTCTCTCTCTCTCTCTCTCTCTCTCTCTCTCTCTCTCTCTCTCTCTGTTAGAAAATACAACTGGGGAGATTTTGCCTTGAGTTGTATCTATCTTTATCTGGAATCTTTGAAATATATTTCTCATAAGACGATACGGTCTCTCTCTCTCTCTCTCTCTCTCTCTCTCTCTCTCTCTCTCTCTCTCCCTCTGGACTGAGAGAGGAGACATGGAATATAAATGAATTCCCGAAGCTATGAGTTATGATCTGTCCTGGTTTTTCAAAGACCTCATGGGATGAGCCTCTGTGTTTTTCTTGCCTCAGGGCTAAGACTGGATAAAACCAATATATTATAGTTTCTTTTTAATTGGGAATTTAGTGATTATTTTAGCCAATCGTTTGGTAGAAGCCGTAGTTCATTAACAATTGCGTGAACGTTTGAATCAATCGTTTGGTAGAAGCCTTTGTTCATTAACAATTACGTGAACATTTGAACCAATCGTTTGGTATAAGACTTTGTTCATTAACAATTGTGTGAACATTTGAACCAATCGTTTGGTATAAGCCTTTGTTTATCAAAAATTTCATAAACATTCGAACTATTCGTGTGGTATAAGTCTTTGTTTATAAACATCCGAACTAATTTTATTACCAATTTCGTAAATATGAGAACCAATCGTTTGGTATAATCCTTGGTTTATTACCAGGCTAAACCAATCGTATCATTTAAACCTTCGTTTATAAACAATTCCTTACACGAACCAATCGTGTGGTCTCAGCCTCAACTTCTCACCTCAAACACCAAGTCTTTAGGAAAATACATCAATTAAAAATGACATCACTTGTTTGAATACTTAAAAGATTTTTCTTGCAGCATCTGTGAGTATCGACAAAGGTCATTTTTGGGATACTTTCAGTCCCCCCTACCCCGCCCCCCACCCCCCCTGGGCCATTGTGGGGTTCAAAGAAGGAATTGGCTGCTCTCCAATAGCTGCCTCGGTTTCCTACAGTGAAGTTTTTCGGAAATAAAATCTATATGTTTTCCTTACTGACTTTCCCAAACCTCTCTCTCTCTCTCTCTCTCTCTCTCTCTCTCTCTCTCTCTCTCTCTCTCTCTCTGTCCGTGTTTCCTTCCGGCAAAGCTTGTGCGAACTTTAGGATTTATGTAAAGTCAAAATTAATGTTCACTTAATGTTTGGTCAACATTGTTATCTGTATAATTTTTGGATGGAGCCAATGTTAGGTAAAACTACTGATGAAATAATGTTTGATAATAATAATGTTTGATAAAACTAACATTTAAACAAAAGTCTCTTCTGAGCTAATGTTTTTTGTTAAAGGTTAGGTAATTCTTTAAAACAATGTTAAATAAAAAAGAGTCTGTTTAAATAGATTTGAATTAATATTTTGATAAATCCTGGCTCCAAGGAATTATTGAATTAAATGCTGGATCCAAAATAATGTTTAGATAATTGTTGGGCTGAAAGTACTGGTTCTATAAATCTAGGATTAAATCGTAAATAAAAAAATAAAAAATATCTATATGAAAAATATTATTTTCCAATAGACATAACTAAAAATAAT
>NC_089785.1:25630206-25635206 GCF_040412425.1 Macrobrachium rosenbergii | reverse complement strand
CACTGTAGGGTAATAAGTTTGGGGAACTGTTGTATGGGATGTGTATGTGTGTATGTGTTATGTATGTATGTATTATGTATATATGTATCTGTGTATGTATGTATGTAAGTATGTGCATATATACACACATGTATATATATATATATATCAGAGAGAGAGAGAGAGAGAGAGAGAGAGAGAGAGAGAGAGGGAGAGAGAGAGAGAGAGATAGACAGACATACAGAGAGAGAGAGAGAGAGAGAGAGAGAGAGAGAGAGAGAGAGAGAGAGAGAGAGAGAAAATATCACACGCTCCAAAAAATAAAAATAAAACGTATCAAAACTTCTTCTTCTTCTCTCTCTCTCTCTCTCTCTCTCTCTCTCTCTCTCTCTCTCTCTCCCAGAAGAAGTTCAGCAATAATAGCAATGTGAGCAGACAACAGACACAGGAACTGTCATTAACTGCGGATTTTATGAGCTCTTATTCCAACTCTCAGAACCTTCCGATCTTCCTGCTCTGTTTTGGTTAAACTCCAAGAATGAAATCTTTGCTGGTCGGTTGTGTGATTCTGGTTGGTTTGTGGTGGGTTTTTGGTGGGTTTGTGGTTGGTTTCTGGTGGGTTTTTGGTGGGTTTGTGGTTGGTTTCTGTTAAGTTTCTGATAAGTTTCTGGTGGGTTTTTGGGAGGTTTGTGGTGGGTTCGTGGTAGGTTTGTGGTAGGTTTAGGTTAGTTTCTGGCAGGTTTGTAGTATGTTTGTGGTGGGTTTGTGGTAGGTTTATGGTGGATTTCTGGCAGGTTTGTAGTGTGTTTGTGGTAGGTTTGTGGTGGGGTTGTGGTAGGTTTATGGTGGGTTTCTGGCAGGTTTGTAGTATGTTTGTGGTGGGTTTGTGGTGGGTTTGGGATAGGTTTATGGTGGGTTTCTGGCAGGTTTGTAGTGTGTTTGTGTAGGTTTGTGGTGGGTTTGGGATAGGTTTATGGTGGGTTTCTGGCAGGTTTGTAGTATGTTTGTGGTGGGTTTGTGGTGGGTTTGGGATAGGTTTATGGTGGGTTTCTGGCAGGTTTGTAGTATGTTTGTGGTGGGTTTGTGGTGGGTTTGGGATAGGTTTATGGTGGGTTTCTGGCAGGTTTGTAGTATGTTTGTGGTGGGTTTGTGGTGGGTTTGGGATAGGTTTATGGTGGGTTTCTGGCAGGTTTGTAGTGTGTTTGTGTAGGTTTGTGGTGGGTTTGGGATAGGTTTATGGTGGGTTTCTGGCAGGTTTGTAGTATGTTTGTGGTGGGTTTGTGGTGGGTTTGGGATAGGTTTATGGTGGGTTTCTGGCAGGTTTGTAGTATGTTTGTGGTGGGTTTGTGGTGGGTTTGGGATAGGTTTATGGTGGGTTTCTGGCAGGTTTGTAGTGTGTTTGTGTAGGTTTGTGGTGGGTTTGGGATAGATTTATGGTGGGTTTCTGGCAGGTTTGTAGTGTGTTTGTGTAGGTTTGTGGTGGGTTTGGGATAGGTTTATGGTGGGTTTCTGGCAGGTTTGTAGTGTGTTTGTGTAGGTTTGTGGTGGGTTTGTGATAGGTTTATGGTGGGTTTCTGGCAGGTTTGTAGTGTGTTTGTGTAGGTTTGTGGTGGGTTTGTGATAGGTTTATGGTGGGTTTCTGGCAGGTTTGTAGTGTGTTTGTGGTAGGTTTGTGGTGTTTTTCTGGCAGGTTTGTAGTGTGTTTGTGGTAGGTTTGTGGTGGGTTTGTGGAAAGTTTTTAGTTGGTTTCTGGTGGGTTTGTGGTAGGGTTCTGGTAGGTTTCTTTTGGGTTTCTGGTGGGTTTCTGGTATGTTTCTTTCGCGTTTCTGGTTGGTTTCTGGTATGTTTCTTTTGCGTTTCGGATAAACTAATGGTAGATTTCTCCCTGATCTTATGACACCATAACTGATAAACTCCTGGTAGATTTCTCCCTGATCTTATGACACCATAACTGATAAACTAATGGTAGATGTCTCCATGATCTTATGACACCATAACTGATAAACTCCTGGTAGATTTCTCCCTGGTCTTATGACACCAAAACTGATAAACTACACTGGCAGTTCAAAACTGATAAAAAACTCCTGGTAGATTTCTCCCCGATCTTATGACACCAAAACTACTGATAAACTACTGCCAAACTCTCTCGAAAACCATTTCGAATGCAAAACTCGCCTTCCCCGCTGTTCGCCGTCATCAAACACCGAGTGAGAAATGCCGGGGAATATTTCACTTCCCGAGTAGACGCCTAGGTGTCATTGTCTATTTTTCATGGGTCATTTTTCACTTTTATCGCTCCAATACCTCTCGGCCGGCAACGGGAAAATGCGGGGAGAGTCATTGGGCGCCATTATGGATGGGTCTAAACTGCTTAAAGTCTAGATTTTTGAATTAATCGAACTGAATATAGAATTAAGTCAAAGGCCAACTACTTGGACCAATGAGAGGTCATTTTGGGGTGAAACGGAAATTGACAGGAGAAAGGCTTGAAAGGTTTGAAAGGTGTATCAATTGGGAGAGGGTTGAGGAAAGTAAGATGGAAGAAAGAGAACATGAAAGGAGGTACAGTAAAAGGAACGAAAGGGGTTGTAGCACCTAGTTGCCTAGCTTTCGAAAAACCTCACCATTAAAATTGTGTCGTATCAAACTCTTCCTGAATGTTTTTCCGTAAATATTCGTGTTGCACAGGTTTTTTTTTCGTTAGAAAAACCTCACCATTGTGTGATATCAAACTCCTTCTGAACTTTTGGGAAATATAATTTTTTTGGCAATTATTTTCAGCTTTCGAAAAACCCTCACCATTACAATTGTCGTATGAAACTCTTCCTGATTTATTTAACTGAATTAGTTTTCCCGTAACTGTTAGCAGCGCCATAGAGAGTTTTTTTCGTTAGAAAAACCTCACTATTGTATCAAACTCTACCCGAATCTCATTCAATCTTCTAATTTCCCAGGTAAATATTCCTTAAGCTCTAGACTTCAAGAACTCGAGTATAACCTAACGAATCATATAGATCCCTAGACCTATTCTCAGACACAACATATGTTTACTCTTCTGAAAAGCCAAACAGATCACTACGAGGTAGAGAACAGTTTCCAAGAATAAGCAATATACAAGAATAGAGCCGTCTGTATGACTAATTCATACTAGAGGATCACTTTGAACATTCTTTTGTCGTCTTAAGACCAGAATTCCTTAGACCCAGAACGTTTACTCTTCTGCGAAGGCAATTGATCTTTCCCTACGAAATTATAAATACAAAGTTTCGAAGAATGAGAAATTCAAGAATATTGTAATTCGTACTACAGCAATCGCTTTGAACGTTCTTTTGTCGTCTCAAGAGCAGAATTTTCGAGACCCAATGAATATAAACGAAGGTTTGAGTAATAAGTGTGTGTCTTATTCTACCGGCTTTGGAGGACACAACAGAAGAATTGGGGGGGCGTTTGTTTCCCTGTGTTTACGTGAATGGATAAGGAAAGGTAGAGATGTTTTTTTGTTCATTTTAAATGGGACGCTGAAGTTTCTCTCTTGAGTTTGAGGCACTACAAACAATGTGTGTTTGTGTGTTTGTGTTGAACTTTGGTCCTGAGGAGGTATGTTTTAATTCTCGTGTTTGTTTCTCTCTCTCTCTCTCTCTCTCTCTCTCTCTCTCTCTCTCAGAATAGTAATATCTAAACAAGATCTGAGATATAATGCTTTCAAATAATTTCATGAAGACCAATATACATATATAATGATTTCTTCCAAAAACTGGAAATGATTTTAAAAAATGATCTCATTAATATGACGAGAACTGAATGAAAGAAATGGATTTACCACTAACGTTGGAAATTGCCTTTTATATAAAAATGGATGATATATATATATATATATATATATATATATATATATATATATATATATATATATTCACTTATTTGTGCATTCATCTATTGGCAACTGAACATTCAGTCTAATGCATATCATTCTCAGTCTATTTTGACGAAGCTGAAACGCATTGCAAAAATGAATTTTCAGGAACTCTGCAATTATCGAGTTTTAATGGATACTCAATACATTGCAGATCGTTTATTAGCTCCCGTTATTCAGCCGATGAATAATCTCTGCCCCGCCCCCAAAACCCCGCCGCCCCCCCCCCCACGACGGAACGAAGCTCTCATTACGCGGAATTAAATATGGAGACGTAATGGAATTCAAAATTAATGGGTAATGTCTGTAATTGTTTCCCCCTGTGCATTGTGAGGTCTTGTCCTTTTCCCGTGTCATATTTCTGTGCTTGAATCTGTCTTAAATTAGATTTATTTAACTTTATTTTGTCTTATTATCCTTTCAGAAGTAACAATAATAGTAATATTATTATAAATAATTCAAATCATAAAAATTGTTTTTGGGGCGGCGTGGTCACGCGGAGAGAATGGGAGAAAATAGGTAGTCGGAAAGCATGAGTCATTCAGAAGAGTTAGGGGGAAGGAGGAGGGGGAGACTGTGATATATATATATATATATATGCTAATGTCTACAGATAATACAATACTGACTGGGGACAGTGGGGAGAAACTGCAAGGACTGGTAAAAGAATGTAGATCTAAGAGAAAAGATAAAACAGACTTAAGTAAAAGCAAGATTATGAACATAAACAGAAACCAGAACGAAGGAAAAATGAATGTAGGTACGGATGGTGGCCGAATGGAAGCGGTTGAACCAACATTCCTTTATGGAAGCGAAGTGTTGATGCACGTGAATGAAATAAAAGGGTTTAAAAGTTGTTGAGATGAGCTTTTTTGTGTAATGTATGTAGTCTAGAGGAACTGAAAGGGGTAAAAATGTGAAGAGATTAAAATGTTGATCAAGTTAAAAGGATTGCAATGGTTTGGACATGTCAGGAGAATGGAAGAGAGGAATATCTAGAAACTAGTTTGGAATGTAAAGAATAGAGAGAGGATTTAGCCACGACTTATCAGTAAACTCTGAAGATAACTAGAGATCAAAATATTGATAAAGTTGAAAGGATTGCAAT
>NC_089785.1:25617706-25625206 GCF_040412425.1 Macrobrachium rosenbergii | reverse complement strand
CTCTCTATATATATATATATATATATATATATATATATATATATATATATAAATATATATATAGATATAACAAGAATATTGAATGATTTTCACTTCCTATACATTCTGACAAATCTATATTCATTTCTCTCCCCCCATCTCTCTCTCTCTCTCTCTCTCTCTCTCTCTCTCTCTCTCTCTCTCTCTCTCTCTCTCTCTCTCTCTCTTTCTCTTTCTCTCTTTTTGTAGTCCTAATATTCTCGAGACGTTTTCTGAAGCTTGTGCATAAGAAGTCCCTTGCAGAATAATTTGACATCTAAATTAACATTATTATTATTATTATTATAATTATTATTATTATTAATTATTATTATTATTATTATTATTATTATTATTATTATGCAACTGCAGTTCCTAATTCTGGCTTTGCAATAACGACCTAAAAACCTTTCATGTCATATATAAAAATAATAAAAAATAGTAGACGATTTTATACTATTTTATTCCTTTTTTTTTGGAAGCTACATACAACACAATTATTAGATTCAAACATAAAAGGCAGATTTCAAACGACTCTCTGGAGAGACTTAGCAACGTTTAGTGTTTACATTCGCGGTGATTAGCCCAAATGACATCACGGCTTCCTGGTCAAATGGAACAGGTCACTTCCATTCGATTTTATGAAGAGATTTTTGCGAAAATATTCTGGGAGAGATTTGCAGAATATTCCAGTGAAATGTTGCGGTATATTCTGTGGTAATTTTGCAGTATATTCTGTGAAAATGTTTGTAGAATATTCTGGGAAAATGTTGCAAAGTATTCTGCGACAACTTTGCAGAATGTTCTAGTGAAATGTTGCAGAATATTCTGTGGAAATTTTTGCAGTGTGGAATGTGAAATATTTGCAGTATATTCTGTGGAAATGTTGCAAAGTATTCTGCGAAAACTTTGGAGAATATTCAGTGAAATGTTTGCAAAACATTCTGTGAACCTTTTGAAAGTTATTTTGTAAAAATGAGTAAAATATTTCGTGAAAACTTTGCAGAACATTCTGCGAAAGCTTTCGAGAATATTCTGTGAAAACTTTGCAGAATATTCTGTGAAACTTATGCAGAATATTCTGCAAAAACTTTGCCGAATATTCTGTGAAATCTCTTCAGAATATTCTGTTCAAACTCTTCAGAATATTCTGTGAAAATTCTTCATAATATTCTGCGAAAACGTTCCAACATATTCTGTGAATATACTGTGAACATTTTGCAAAATATTTTGTGAAGATTTTGCGGAATATCCTATGGAAATATTGCAGAATATTCTGTGGAAATGTTGCAGAACATCTTGTGGAATTGTTGTCGAATATTCTCCGAAAAACTTTCAGAATATTCTATGAAAATATCGGAGAACATTCTGTGGAAAACATTGCAGATTATTCTGAGGAAACCTTTGCAAAAAAATCCTGTAGAAAACTCTGCGACATTTCGCCCTCGCAACCCACGCGAAATTAAAGCCAAGATTTGCTCAAATAAAGTCTCTTCCCATTCCGAACGTGTTTACGATTTGACTCGAATCTATAGATTGAATTTATTTTGAAAACATGAACGGTCCTCGCAGCCAATAAAAACCAACGGGGGGATATTATCTTCAACGACGTCACTTCCGGTTAAAATAGCTCCCATTCCCATGGAGATTCCAGCTGGGTTTAATGGTAATGGTGGGTATTTCGGGAATTCTGTCGTTAAGAGGACTCTAGACAGTATTTATATCTGAAGTTTTTTAAATGTTCTTTTTTCTAATATTTAAAATTTTTATTTTTTTTTAGATTTTTGTCCAGAGTTTTACATTTTGATATCTAGAGAGAGAGAGAGAGAGAGAGAGAGAGAGAGAGAGAGAGAGAGAGAGAGAGAGAGAGAGAGAGAGATAAATGTACAAACTTCATGAATGAGATGTGACAAACACATTCGCAATTTTTCAAGAAGAAATCTCTCTTAAAAAAGCTGTTTTAATGTGTGTGTGTGCGTGTTTATGTGTGTGCGTGTTTATGTGTGTGCGTGTGTCTGAGAGAGAGAGAGAGAGAGAGAGAGAGAGAGAGAGAGAGAGAGAGAGAGAGAGAGAGAAATACACAAACTTCATTAATGAGACGTGAAAAAATATTCGTAACTTCTCAAGAAGAAATCTCTCTTAAAAAGCTGTTTCAGTGAGAGAGAGAGAGAGAGAGAGAGAGAGAGAGAGAGAGAGAGAGAGAGAGAGAGACAGACAGACAGACAGACAGACAGACAGACAGACAGAAATTTACAAATTTTATGAAGGGTATATGAAAAAAGGGCTTAGTCAAATTACTTTGTGTTTATATATATATATATATATATATATATATATATATATATATATATATATATATATACATACACACACACACACACACACACACAATCTTCCTTCATCTACTGTACAATACAAACTGCCTCTTGCATCAAATATGCCTTCACGCTGGTACATACGAAACTACCAACAATTAAGGGAACAATCAATTCCCACATTCCCTCTGCTGTTGATATACAGCAAAGGGGGTACCCGTATACAATAAGCTCGGGGAGTGGGAATCGCTCCATCAGGAAGTCAAAACTGTTTTCCGCGCCCCATTTGTTCTAATGAACGGGGCTAATAACTACAGGTGTCCTCAATCCGTTATTCGTAACGACGTCGCAGACACAGTTTAGTTTCTCAGTAGGTCTCTGTAGTTACAATTTAGCTGCCTTTGAGTTGTGGTTTTGTTCCTGTTTTGAAGGTCGTTTATTTTGGTTTTAAACGATTTTCGAGGGGTTTAAATATTGCTTGTGTTGAAATTTTTTTTTGTTTGGTATTAGATATGTCCATGTTTTTTAATTCATTTATTTATTTTGGTTTTAAATGGTTTTTGAGGGGTTTAAATATTGCTTGGGTTGAAATGTTATTTTTATTTTGGTTGAACTATTTTCTTTTATTTTGGCATTAAATATATCCGTATTATTTTGGTTTTAAATTGTTTTATTTGGGTTTAAATATTCTGTTGGGTTCAAATTATTTTTATTTGGGCTTAAATATTTTCTTGGTTTTGAATATCTTTTTATTGGGCTTTATTTTTTATTTATTTAAGTTTAAATATTTTTTATTTGGTTTCAAATATGTTTGGGGTCCTAAATATTTCTTAAATATTTTTTTATTTGGTTTTAAATATTCTTTTGGTTTTAAATATTTTGATTTTGGTTTTAAATATTTTCATTTGATTTCAAATATTTTCTTGGTTCGAAATATTTTCATTTGGTTTCAAAAATCTCCTTGGTTCTAAAAATTTTCATTTGGTTTCAAATATTTCATGGAGGTTTTAAAAAATTTTTATTTGGTCGTCAATATTTTCCTGGTTCTAGATATTTTCATTTGGTTTCAAATATTATTTAGTTGCTTAAAATATACGTTAGCCAATGGAAGAGGAAACATTTGAAGGGAAATATATCATTGATCTAACTAATTCAGTTATTTGGCTTGAAATGCATTTGAGCTAATCCCATCCAACATTTGAAATGTCAAACCCACAAGGAAATTGAACCAACTGTCGCTTATGGAAAATGAATAACGTATCATTTTAGAATATTAATGATAATGGCTTCCACATCTACTCCATTGAAAGGAGTAAACTGTCAAAGCTCCCCCCTACGCCGGAAACGGGAACCTGATTAACACAGTGCGTCGCCTTCCACGCATTTCCAACCTCTTTGTTTAAAGCAAGGGGTCTAAATGAGGAGCCTAGTCTTAGGAACTCTCTCTCTCTCTCTCTCTCTCTCTCTCTCTCTCTCTCTCTCTCTCTCTCTCTCTCTCACATACGTATATGTGTATATATATATATATATGAACATACAAAAATTTATATATATATTATATATATTTTGATAACATCAATATCAATTAAGATCATGCACTACCCTCATATGAATTTAGAGGATTTGCTTCAACAACCGTTTTGTTTATTATTGTTGCAAACAACGAGAACCAAAGATAAACTGGGCTCGAATATCCCGCAACACCAGACCCTTTGTAAAAATATTATGAAATCGTCAAAACGGTTTTGGTCGTCAATATAACTTTTGTTTTTGAGTGTTCCTTTGTAAACAATATATTATTTGCATTGTTTGTAAGTTGTAGATTAAAATGATTGTTTGTAAGTTGTAAATTCAAATTAGATTGTAATTTGTAAATTAAAATTATTGTAATTTGAAAATCATAATTATTGTTTGTAATTTGTAAATCAAAATTATTTCTTGTAATCCGGAATCTCCTCTGAAACAGCTCCAAAGAATTCCTAGATGAGTCTCCGGAATCTTCTTTGAAACGGTTCCAGGATATCCCTTGAGGAGTCTCCGGAACCTCCTTCGAAACAGCTCCAAGGAATTCCTTGAGGAGTCTCTGGAATCTCCTTTGAAACCGCTCCAAGCAATTCCTCGAGGTGTCTCCGGAATTTCCTATGAAACTTCTCCAAGGAATTCCTTGAGGATTCTCCAGAATCTCCTTAGAAACACCTCCGAGAAATTCATTGAGGAGCCCCCCCTAATCTCCTTCGAAACGAGCTCAAAGGATTCCTTAAAGAGTCTTCGGAATCGTTTTCAATGTGGCTCCAAAGGATTTCTCGAGGAGTCTTTGGAATTGCCTTCGAAACGGCCCTAAAGGATTCCTCGTCGAGGACTACGAGGTTGCTTGTAGGAGTCTGTTGAAAAAATGTAAGCAAACTTGTTTAAGGGTTTTGCTGATTTACGAAGGGTTTAGATACCCTGATTGAACAAAGAGGGTATTTTAAACCAGGTTGATTATGCAGGTGTGGTGTGTGGGATTTTGGAACGTTAATTGAGGGGTGAATTTACGAAGTTTCTCTCTCTCTCTCTGTCTCTCTGTCTCTCTGTCTGTCTGTCTGTCTGTCTCTCTCTCTCTCATTTCGTTTAAGTGATTTTTGAAGCACAGAATTTAAATAGGACGGGGGGAACTTTTGATTACATTGAAAAATACCTTAAATCATTATAGATTGAATTAATAATTCTACCTGAGGAAATTCTGAAAATGTGAAAAACACGCGTCGATTTTAAATTAATGGGTATGATAAGGTTGAAAGAAATACATAGAAAATATGCTTAATTTCAGTCAGATGGAACTAATTAGTTAGGCTATTTTTGTCATGAATGGAATTGCTAAGTTAGGGCGTAAATATTAAAGAAAATATGCTTGAAAATTTTGGTATAACAAAATATTTAGAAAATAAAAAAAATGTGAATGTATTTCACATCAGATCAAAGCGCTTTTACTGTAAAAAATTTTGACTCTAAAAAAATCAAACGAATTTTGTGAAAATTTTGAATATATAAAAAAAAGTTCAGTTGATTTTACATCATACGAAAATCAGCAGATTTGAAACTTGAAAATCATGAATGATAATGAGTTATTTTCCTATAGATACAATAAGTTATGATGAGTACATTTTTAGAATGATAATAAATCAGGATATCAAATGAAAATATTAGAGAAATGACGGTGGTGCAACCGGTCGATGAGTACGTTAGGTTCTCACGCTGGAAGTGGCTAGGCCATGTGTATAGAAGACAGGGAAGAGTGAGAGATATACCAGGGTGGGTTGCCCCTAGTAGAAGAGGTAGAGGTAGGCCAAAGGAGCCGTGGTGGTTGAGGACAATGAGGTGGGGAGCAGGAGACGAGTGTTGGAAGAGATCTTGAGGTGTTAGCCCAGGACGGAATTTGGTGGCGTGAGTTCATCGAGGCCCTGTGCATCCCCGTGGGTGCCACAGGGGATGATTCAGGTACGAATAAAAAAAACAAGTAAATAATGCACCGAAGTTTCTTCGGCGCAATCGAGTTTTCTGTACAGCCGCTACAGCGTATAATCAAGGCCACCGAAAATAGATCTATCTTTTGGTGGTCTCGGTATAATGCTGTATGAACGGCGGCCCATGAAACTTTAACTACGTCCCGGTGGTGGCCTGGCCTATATCGTTGCCAGAAGCACGGTTATGGCTAACTTTAACCTTAAATAAAAGAAAAACTACTGAGGCTAGAGGGCTGCAATTTGGTATGTTTGATGAATGCAGGGTGGATGGTCAACATACCAATTTGCAGCCCTCTAGCCCCTGTGGTTTTGAAGATATGAGGGCGGAAAGAATAAGTGAGGACAGAAAAAAGTTCGGACAGAAAAAAGTGCGGACAAAAAAAAGTGCCGACAGAAAAAAGTGCGGACAGAATAAAGCGCGGACGGACAGACAAAGCCGGCACAACAGTTTCCTTTCACAGGGAACTAAAAAGAAACGAAAAATATTCCTGAAGCGAAAATGGATGATAATCTCCCGCTTGAATTGACAGAACGTTATTAGAGTTCCCTAGCGATGGTTATCAATCATCAACTGACGTAGAGCCAAGAGGATTAAGATGAGAGAGAGAGAGAGAGAGAGAGAGAGAGAGAGAGAGAATATAAGAGTGATTGGAAGGAGGATGTATGGGTCTCTTGGGACAAGCCTAAGAGGAAGATGGCGGGAGTTGATCTCGACTGCTATTATGTTATTGGAGATTAACTGGATGCTGAGAGAGAGAGAGAGAGAGAGAGAGAGAGAGAGAGAGAGAGAGAGAGAGAGAGAGAGAGATGGAAATCCAGGCTAGTGTTGTGGACTGGTAGCTGATGCTTTCTTGAACAGAATCCATATGCTCTGGGGGGGAGAGAGAGAGAGAGAGAGAGAGAGAGAGAGAGAGAGAGAGAGAGAGAGAGAGAGAGAGAGTAATATTGTGGAAAAGTAATTAATGATTTCTTGAACAGAATCCAGGTGCTGAGAGAGAGAGAGAGAGAGAGAGAGAGAGAGAGAGAACCAATTTTTTTTAAATGTCCCTAATTTCTGTCAGCTTCTAGTGCCTGAAATAACTAGATAACTGTTGTGTTTAAATTGTGCCTTCCTACCCCTTCCTCTCCCTCTCCCTCTCACCCTCCCACCTCTCTCCCTCCCTTTCTCCCTCCCCCCTTATCGACTGTCTCACTCATCAGGTAGTCAGGATTTGGCGTAAATTGGATCAGATTCCTGCCACGTCTAATTACTAGAATTCCATAATGTACTGGGTTTGTTTGATTGTGAGGGACAGAAGGAAAATTTAGGTCCTAAGATTCTCTCTCTCTCTCTCTCTCTCTCTCTCAGCATCTGGGTTCTGTTTAAGAAATCATTAATTACTTTTCTACACTATTACTCTCTCTCTCTCTCTCTCTCTCTCTCTCTCTCTCTCTCTCTCTCTCTCTCTCTCTATATATATATATATATATATATATATATATATATATATATATAAATATATATATATATATATATATATATATATATATATATATATATATATATATATATATATATATATATATATATATATATATATATATATATATATATAACTTTATGGTTACTTCCTACTTTTTCAGTACCTCCTCCAATCCTGAAATCTGAGATTCTTGAGGACCTA
>NC_089785.1:25610206-25612706 GCF_040412425.1 Macrobrachium rosenbergii | reverse complement strand
CTGCAGAAAACAAATAGTATAAAGTAAAATATCTAAAGCACTTATACCAGGAAGTATGACAGTGGAAAAAGTTGGAGTAATTACGTTATGGAATTAGAAACTTCAAATGAAATTGTAATTTTTAGGACAATGCGGAGGCAAATCGTTGTGTGTATGTGTGTGTGTGTGTGTGTGTGTGTGTGAGAGAGAGAGAGAGAGAGAGAGAGAGAGAGAGAGAGAGAGAGAGAGAGAGAGAGAGAGAGAGAGTCTCTAAAAGGAAAACAGAGGAGGGCCTATTTAAAGAGAGAGAGAGAGAGAGAGAGAGAGAGAGAGAGAGAGAGAGAGAGAGAGAGTCTCTAAAAAGAAAAGAGAGAGAGAGAGAGAGAGAGAGAGAGAGAGAGAGAGAGAGAGAGAGAGAGAGAGAGAGAGAGATAAACGAGTCAAATATTTACCAGAAAAAAAAATGACTGAATTCACAGCAAAGCCAATACCTACTGGTTTAACACAACTACAGTATGATGAATTTCAGAACATACCATTCCACTGAATAAACCTGGGTTTATTCAACTTAAAATTCATTCAGCGCCGTTTATTTTGCATCATCCACGATTAACAAACTGAATGAAACACACCAAAACACTTTGTCGAAATGAAAACATGAGATTTGCAAGCACTTTCAATGGCATCATTGCGTGGATCATCCAATATATTTGCTTTAATCTCGTGATGGGTTGCAAATCAGCGTTGGGTACGCAGATAGGATAAATATATATATATATATATATATATATATATATATATATATATATATATATATATATATATATATATATATAATGTTAAAACTTGTGATATTTATTTGATGTATGTATCTTAGAATCGTATCACTGTGTCATTTACTCTGATAATGACTAATATTGCCAAAGTTAAGTTATTATTATTATTATTATTATTATTATTATTATTATTATTATTATTATTATTATTATTATTATTATTCAGTGTTCTTGAAGTGGAAGAAAGTGTTTTGAAACTACCCCTCTTTAAAAGTGAAAAAAAGTGTTTTGAAACCACCCCCTCTTAAAATGGTAAGAAAATGGTCTGAAGCCACCCCAATTAAAAGAGAAAAAAAGTGTTTTGAAAACACCCCTCTTAAAAGGGAAGAAAGTGTTTTGAAACCACCATTCTTAAAAGTGGCAAAAAGTATTTTTAAACCACTCCTCTTTAAATGGTAATGAAGTGTTTTGAAACCACCCCTCTTAAAAGTGAAAAAAAGTGTTTTGAAACCACCCCCATTAAAAGTGGAAAAAGTGTTCTGGAGCCACCCCTTTTAAATGTGGCTACAAGTGTTTTGAAACCATCCCTCTTCAAAGTGGCAAAAAAGTCTTTTGAAACCACCCTTCTTTAAACGGTAAAAAAGTGTTTTGAAACAGCCCATCTTAGAAGAGGTGAAAAAAGTGTTCTGGAAAAAGAGATTCCAGAGCCACCCCCATCAATACAAGTGTCCTGCAACCACCCCTTTTAAAAGTGGCAAAAAGTGTTCTGGAGCCAACCCTTCTCAAAAGAGGAAAAAAAAAAAGTGTTTTGAAAAAGCCCCACTTAACAGAACTAAAAGCGTGTGGCTGAAAAATATTTATCACTATTATTACAGAAGAGTCGTCGTTTGAACCGTGGTACTATTCCCGTTTCACAGAAGCGGGAGCGGAGGCGGTAGCTCATGTTCCCGTATGTAACGGGAATGCAAATATTCCATTCCATGGAATGATGCTATTGATGTTTACTGTCATCTGAATTCTTTTATAGAAAAAACATCATGGAATTGGAAGTGATATTGAAAGCGTACTGATGGTATCTCGAAAATCCATGCCTTTTCATGTTTGATGAGTTTGTCGAATGTTGTTTGTGTCGTTCTTGTGGAATAAATGTTTGGTTTTGTTTTGAAAATGTTTATTGTCCCTTGAAAATGTTTTTTTTAATGTTTTAAAAATGTTTTTGTTTATGTGAAAATGTTTGTCCTTTGAAAAGTTTTTTTTTAAATATTTTTAAAATGTTTCTGTTCATATGAAAATGTTTGTTCATGTTTTGAACATGTTTTTAATGTTTTAAAAATATTGTCTTTAGATGCCAATGTTTGTTCAATACAGTGAATGAATATGCATTGCATTTCATATGGTAAATAATCCTATTTTGGAATTGGTGAGAAAATATCTCTTTCGTCGGCACTAAAATGAACTTAAACAGGCTATAAAAAGGGCATTTAAAGACCACAAACCTCCGCCAAAGCTGGAGAATTCAATTTTCCAAAACCTTGACCCACTCCTTTCCTTTTTAGAAAGTTATAAAAAGCAGAGAGGCGAAGAAAGCGAGAAAGTGACCACTATACAGGGAAGCAGGGAGGTTTATACGACCATGTGCAAAACGCTTTGCCTGGAATTAAGAGGCCCTTTCTGGGGCGAGCTTAATCCACGACCCCCAAGGATGACAATCCTAATCCCCCAGGATTTCCTTGGGGGAAGATTGA
>NC_089785.1:25515206-25605206 GCF_040412425.1 Macrobrachium rosenbergii | reverse complement strand
TTTCTTGTATTTTGAATGCGGTTTTCACTGTAAGCCTTGAAATCCGAATAAGAAGTGCATGTAGAAATTCTCTTTTTATGGTGGGATTTGAAACCAAGTTGGTTAGGAGACTGATGATGGCAGGGAAAGATATATATATATATATATATATATATATATATATATATATATATATATATATATATATATATATATGAATGTAGAAATTCTCTTTTTATGGTGGGATTTGAAACCAAGTTGGTTAGAGACTGATGATGGCAGGAAAGAATTTATATATATATATATATATATATATATATATATACGTATATTAACTTTATCACATACACAATTGTTCTGTGCATTAGTAGAATTACTAAAAGGACCTCACTCAAACTGGATGGTATCTAATGGAGTATTTATCCAGAAAAAGTTACAAGCTTTCTTGGACAAACAGTCCACATTATCAAGTATCCGTTTGTCCAAGAAAGCTTGTAACTTTTTCTGGATAAATGCTCCATTAGATACCATCCAGTTTGAATGAGGTCCTTTTAGTAATATATATATATATATACACACACACAATCTACCAGTCAACATTTCCAACTGCCTCTCATTTCTTCTTTCGAAAAATCACCACAAATCTTTTGGGCCATCCAGTTAGAAAACAGTACACCATCTGTCAAATTTCCTCAGGCGACTATTACAGACAGCCAAAGGAATTCAGATTTTCATATTCGAAGAGCTTGTTTGAGAGACCTTCGGTAGAATACAAATGAGGTATTTTCCCCTGTATCCTTTGGGCTGATTCTACCCTTCAGACCACTGGCTGTGGCAAACTACGACTGCAGACTTTTTGGGTAGTAATCATTCAGAGTGTATTCACTTGTATGTAATCATAGAAACATTATTTCCATGGCAGAAGGATGTTGAAAGGTACATATTTTGGGATATAATCATTCAAAATGTATTCTGGTTCTGGAATCCTTCACAATAAACCTAACCTGACTCGAGGGGACTTTTCCTAACTTGTGCCCTTACGACCAAGTTGAAAAAGCGTGTAAACAAGTTAAAAATGTTCCAAAGTTTCTTCGACACAATCGAGTTTTCTGTGTGAGCCGCGGCACATGAAGCTTTCAGCCACGGCCAGGTGGTGGCCTGTCCTATAGTGTTGCCAGACGCATGGTCATGGCTGACTTTAACCTTAAATAAAATAAAAACTACTGAGGCTAGAGGGCTGCAATTTGGTATGTTTGATGACTGGAGGGTGGATGATCAACATACCAATCAGTTGCAATAAGAAGGAATAGTTAGAGAGGTTGGACAGAAAGACTGAAGAAAGGAAGGGGGAATGGAGGTCAAGTAAAAGGCTAAAAAAAAAAAAGTTGGGGGTGCAGCTATGGGCCTGCGGGACGCCACAAATAACCTTTAGTAACGCCAAGTAAAAGGCTAAACAGTTTGGGTTGCAACTATGACCCTGCGGAACGCCGCAGATAACCTTTAGTGGCGCCCACAGTGCACCACGAGAGGTGCACTGACGACACTACCCCTTCACGGAGGGGGGGGAAGGAAGGGGGGTTTTACCCTTTCAGAGAAAAGGGAGGGAGAGGGAAATGGGAAGCCCAAATCCCCGGGAAGAAGATCCGCTTTTCTTTTTTTCCTCTCCGGAGAATCTTCTTCTCCAAACGATCCAATGAAGGAATAGATGGCGCTGTCAGCTTCGATGCAGATAGATCTTATCACCGTCAGGACAAGAATCGCTTCCCGCTGACAGCGCAATCAGACGGAAGCAGCTCTTGCTTTTAAAGGCAGACGAGGAGAAGAAGAAGAAGAAGAAGAAGGAGAAATTTGCCCTTGACAAATCCTTCGTGAGACACATGCGAAAGTTGAGAGGTGTTCTATTAGGAAAAGGTCCATGGCTTTCAGGGTGATATGATGTAAGCTTCATTTGTGTTGCGAGTGGTTTATAGAGAATTTCTCTCTCTCTCTCTCTCTCTCTCTCTCTCTCTCTCTCTCTCTCTCTCTGAAGTTGATCTTTTATAAAATAGGAACTGTGAAGTTGAAGTTAATATGATGTATGTTCCATGTGAGTAGATTAAAGAGAATTTCTCTCTCTCTCTCTCTCTCTCTCTCTCTCTCTCTCTCTCTCTCTCTCTCTCTCTCTCTCTCTTTTACTGTGCATTCATGCAGAAGAATAACAGGACCTCTTTTAAACAAGAATGGTATCTAACTAAAGGAAATTTTATTTGAAAGACCTGCCAAGATTTCAAGGACTAGTCTGACCCCATCGTCCGGTAGCAGAATATATACACATACATATATGTATATATATGCATTATATACATTGTATTTATGTATATATAAACACAAATACCTAACAAAAACACATTAGAACCTGGAAAGGAGCAATTTCGTGAAGCTGAACACCGCGACGCATTGTCCGGACAACTGAGGTATTAATGAGAATTCGGTAAGTCCTGAGGCCTTTGCATGATGCGGCCCTAATTGGAGTATCCCAGTCCAAAGGGAAGGATGTAGGATGCATATCCAACACTAATTGTCTTCCAGAGAGAGAGAGAGAGAGAGAGAGAGAGAGAGAGAGAGAGAGAGAGAGAGAGGCAAGTTTAGATGCATCTCCTGGAAATCTATTTTCTATAAGAAATCTGGCTTTAGAGTTTCAAAGAAATGTGGTGCAAAGTTTCAAAGCTCAGTGGTTTTAGATATAAAAATACAATAGTTTTAAAGTTTCATAGAAATATGGGGCAAAGTTGCAAAGCCCAGTGGTTTTAGATATAAAAATACAATAGTTTTAAAGTTTCAAAGAAATGTGGGGCAAAGTTTCAAAGCCCAGTGGTTTTAGATATAAAGATACATTAGTTTTAGAGTTTCAAAGAAATATGGTGCAAAGTTTCAAAGCCCAGTGGTTTTAGATATAAAAATACAATAGTTTTAGAGTTTCAAAGAAATGTGCAAAGTTTCAAAGCTCAGTGGTTTTAGATATAAAAATACAATAGTTTTAAAGTTTCAAAGGAATATGGGCCAAAGTTTCAAAGCCCAGTGGTTTTAGATACAAAAATACAATAGTTTTAAAGTTTCAAAGGAATATGGGACAAAGTTTCAAAGACCAGTGGTTTTAGATATAAAAGTACAATGGCTTTGAAGCTTCAAAGAAATATGGTACAAATTATCAGAAGCCCAGAGATTTTAAATACCAAAGTAAATGGTTATAAAAGTAATATAGTGCAAAGTATCAAAGGTCGAGTTGTTTTAAATACCAAATAGGTTATCAAAGCAATATGGTACAAAGTATGAAAGGCCCAATAAATGGCTGTCAAAGCAATATAGCACAGAGCACTAGAACCCCAGAGGTGCCTGCAAGCACGTGAGGGCAGACACAGCAATATCAGAGGAGAATATGAAAGATTACCCAATAAAGGCTACCAAAGGATGGAAGGATTACCATCCTCCATCCATTCACGCTTCGGAACAAGTGACCCATCCCAATACTGATGGACCTTTTCCCCCTTCCCTTCCTCCCCCTCCCCCTCCCACCGCCCCCCTCAATCGAGGAATTCCAGTATCGTCTCCCCAGAACACCTTCTCCCATCTTTTTCATCTTCTTCAATAAATCCTTCAGGAAATGGTGTACCAGCATCCGAGGAATGCAATAATATTCCTCGCAGCTCCTATATGTAAGCCTCCCTTTTGGCAAATTCTCTTCCCTTCTCTCTCTTTCTCTCTCTCTCTCTCTCTCTCTCTCTCTCTCTCTCTATAGAGGGGCAGGGTGCGAGTTTCATGCACATAGACGGGAGGTTCCCGAACGACTTCTGAAGATGTAATAAAGGTTTCAGGGAGATGAATTAGATATGTTTGCCAACCTTATGTTTCCAGTTCCATTTCTTCCTGAGATTCTGAAGAGTCCCGTTCTAAACTGGTTGTTTTTTTATGTTTTACTTTTTTTCATTGATTTTCTTTATTTTCACACTTCTTGTAGTTGTGTATTCAGAGTCTTCCATTTTGCTCAAGTATGAAATAATTCCATCAATTGTTGACTTTCCAAAATACCACGATTCTTACTGTTTTTATTCTTCTTATCCAGAAGAAGAAGAAGAAGAAGAACCTTGTTCGTATGGAATAAGCCCACACATGGGGGGCCCACTGACTTGAAATTCAAACTTCCAAAGAATATTACAGTGATCATTTGGAAGGAGTAACAGAAGACAATAGGAAATACAGAAAGAGATCAGTTACAAAGAGAAAAATAAAGACATTAATAAATAAAATAGGTAAAAATGCAAGTAAATTATGAAATACAAAGTGATATGTCCTCAGTTGACAAATTTAATAAAACTACACTTGCTTACCATCAAGTTTAAGGGATTACTTAACACACAGATGAAAATGTAAGTAAATTATAAAATACAAGGAGAAGTGATGTGTCCTCTGTCGACAAATTCATTGAAACTACACTTGTCCACCATCAAGTTGAAGGCACCCACTAATTCAAGAGCGTCCCAGACGAAGCCAGTACGTGCCCCGTTAATGAATCTCAGTCCCTGTCGTGGCCTTACACACACACACACAAACAAACTCACAAACACGAATGACACAAAAAACGTGATAAACACAAGCCTCCCTGATTATCTGTTTCATGTCGACAAACACACACAAACACACACACAAACACACACACAAACAGCTCTTCGCCAGAGGCGTCGAGCGTCCTCGGGCGTTTGTAAGAAGAAGAAGAATAGTGTGTTGATGACAAATTAGAATCTATTCAGCCTCTATTCTTTTGGGGGGCGGAGGAAGGGGTGGCTGTGATTAGTGACCAAACGGTTTCATGAAAGAGAGAGAGAGAGAGAGAGAGAGATGTTGATGATGATGATGTACTTTTAAAAAGAAAAATTGGGGGAAAAAACGCGTCTCTCTTGTTTGTAATGAACTGGAAAGAGATTTGGATGAATGGAGAGGTGGCCGGATGTTTTTTCGATATGTTTTTTTTTTTTATTTGGGGGGAAAAACACCTTCGAGTGTCAAGTGAACCGCAAAAACAGTTCCATGAATGGTTGGAGATGGAGTTTTTTTATACTTCTTAAAAACAAAACTGTGAAAAAACCCTAATCTCTTGTGTGTAATGAATGAAGAGGTAGTGGGATGTTTTTTCATATTTTTTTTTATTTAATGGAAAAACACACCTCGAGTGTAAATGAACTGCAAAAACGGTTCTATAAATTGAGAGAGGTGGAGTAATTTTTCAAATATATTTTTTGACGATTTTAGGGGGAAAACACACCCCATAAAAGAGTGGTTTTTCAGTTTATTTAAAAAAAACACCCCAAGTTTAAAATTAGTTAAAAACACAGTTGCATGAATGGAGAGAGATGGAGTAGTTTTTTAAAACTTATTTTTCAAAATATTAATGAGAAAAAACACACCCCGTGACTAAAATAAGCTAAAAAAAAAAGAGCTGCATACATGGGGAAAATATGGAGTAGTTTTTTCTAAAGTTATGTTTGGAAATATTACAAGAAAGACACACCTCGAGAGAGATGGAGTAGTTTTGAAAAGTTATTTAGAAAAAATTTCAGAAAAAACTCATCGATTATAAGATGAGCAAAAAAAAAAAAAGCCTAAATGGAAAGCGATGAAATAGCTTTTTTCCTAGCGATTTTCCAAAACATTAAAGAAAAAAAACACACCTCGAGAATATAACGAACTAGAAAATAGCTGCATAAATTGAGAGAGATTCATTAGTTTTAAAAAATTTTTTTTGAAAATATTACAGAAAAAACTTCCTGTAAAAAAGATATTTAACACCAAAAAGAAAGTGATTAATAACAAAAGCAAAACAAAAAAACACCAGAAAAAAAACACTAAACCCAAACATCACATTTTGAAAATATTACAGAAAAAACTTCCTGTGGAAAGACATTCAACACCAAAAACCCTGTAATTGATAAAAAAAAGAAAAAACCGAATAAAAAAACCACTAAACCCCAAACATCACAGTGAAAAACCATTCAATACCACCTCACCCGTCCACCTTCCAGCATTCGTCTGGAAACCTCAAATATTTAACAAGGAAATGATTAACCTTTCAATGAGATGTTCCGACGACTCCAGACCACAAACCCCTTTCAAAATCCTCTCATCTGGCCCTCCGTCACTTATGACCGAGTTAGCGGAGATGGAAAGTAAACACTGACTGTTTTTGAGGTCCCTGAATAAATCGGGAGCCATTATCAGGGGGCGGGACGCTTTGATAAATTCATTCCGGACTTCGCGGAGACGGTTTGTTGACGCTCGAGGATTCCAGCGGATTTCTCTTGGCGTAGCAATCAGAGCCACAGCTGCTAGTACGGTTTGTGTCAACAGTTATACATGTATGTATTTGTGTATGTATTCTTTTAATTATCTATTTATTTATTTATTTATATAATTATTAATATGTTAGTTTCTGTCACTCATTCGCTAGTGACGTTCGTATATTTGTGAATTACAGGTCTAAAAATACTCTGGAATATTGATTTTGACGTATATATATACGAGTATATATATATATAATCCCCAAGATTACAATGGCAGAGATTACAAGAAATCCCTCTTGCATTATGAAATCCACCTCAGGAATCTTTTTCCATACCAAAAAATGAAATCCCGAATACAGGAGAGAAATCTTCCCCGTCTTTCTGTATGTCTGTGCGTCTGTACGTACGTATGTCTGTCCGTTCCATTCCCCACACCCCACCCAATTCCCACCGGGAATTTTCTGAGACGCCCGTCCGTCCGTTCCAGTCTCTCAGAAAGGACTCATTCCATCCCGGTGAGATTGGGTTCGACAGGAATGAGATTGGTTTTTAGGGGGGCGCCCAAGGAATGAGGACAAATGAGGAGCGATGAGGGATGCGGAAGGCGGTATTTTGAGGTGCGGATTTTCTGACGAATGTATGGTGTTATATATATATATATATATATATATATATATATATATATATATATATATATATATATATATATATATATATATATATATTTAAGACGATGTTACCTATTATTATTATTATTATTATTATTATTATTAATATTACTGTTATTATTATTTTATTATTATTATTATTATTATATTATTTTTATTATTTTTATTATTATTATTATTATTATTATTATTATTATTAATATTACTATTGTTATTATTATTATTATTATTATTATTATTATTATTATTATTATTTTATTATTATTATTATTATTATTATTATTATTATTATTATTATTATTATTATTATTATTAGTCACAAGATGAAACCTATTCACGTGAAACAAGCCCACCAAAGGGGCCACTGACTTGAAATTCTGAAGCTTCCAAAGAATATTACGGAGTTCATTAGAAACAAACATCGGATGATAATATGAAATACAGAAAGAAGAGACCAGTTATTAAGAAAAGGAGAGACAAATGAACAAACCGATCAATAAATAGATGTAAATGAAAGCAACTAATCAAAATACAATAACTGTAAATAATAGGATAACATCAAAATTCGTCCAAACAAAGACATAAGTAATTTTCTCTTTGGTCCGTCATATATTCGAAAAAAAATATTCAGACCTATTTTTATATTTCTGTACAGTTCTGATATTTCCGGGAAATATTTTCGAAAATATTTGAACTAAGTTTAATACTTCTATACAGTACCGATAGTTCTGGGTAAAAAAATCATTTTTATATTAATATCCATTTCAATACGCAGGAACTCGAGTGGTCGCGAAAAAATTTATGTACTGTAACACAAACTTGATATATGATATTCAGAGGGGATTTTGAGTTTCTGTTCCTATACACATCAGAGACGGGAGCCCAAAAAATCGGTACGAGGGAATATATATATATATATATATATATATATATATATATATATACATACATATACATACACACATAAACACACATATATTAATCTCTCTCTCCCTCAAATAATCAAATACACCTTTACTCAGTAATCCTTTAATCCTTTTAAAAATCACAGACATTACACATTACAGCCAGTACCCCGGTTAACAGCAGTTAGCGAACTCGTTATCAAATTTGGATTAACTTGGGCAATCGATGGCTTGGCCCACCCAGTTCACGAAAGTTAAGCCTTAGTTAACTGATGTGTGAGTTGATCAAATTGAGAGAGAATTGAGTGAAGTAATACTTTGTATTTCTCTCTCTCTCTCTCTCTCTCTTCGCAATTGTTAAATGCGATATTAAAATTGGAGTTTTTTCTCTCTCTCTCTCTCAAATGTAAAGCTTATTGATTTATTGAGGTACGAAGTAGCCCATTCTCTCTCTCTCTCTCTCTCTCTCTCTCTCTCTCTCTCTCTCAAGCAGACCTACTGAACAAGAAAAAGATCACATATCAATCTTAACATCTATTTTATCTAAGCAAAAATCACTGAGAAAATTGACCAAATAAATAAATGAAAATTGAACAAAAAAAACCTCCGTCAATTATGGCACAAGCACCAACCCGCCATTAAAATCGCAAGCACTGGTGAGTGGCGCATACCATTACCATTAAACGCCGCTGGAAGTTGTACGCAGAATGAGGGCCAGGGCCATTCGACCGGAAGTGTCCCCAATTTGGGCTAATCTTCACGTACTCAACGTTCGAATGTTGTCGAATGTTATAATGTTGCAGAGAAGTACTTTCTGGAAATCGAGTGATATTAGGTTAAGGGTCCTCGTTACATTTTGGGCGTGAATAGGCGTGGGATGGTTAATGGGTTATTATAATCTGTCTGGTGATTTTGGGTCGTTTTTTTAGTTTTAATGGAGCCACGAAAAATTGTGGTTTGGGATTTCGTGGAAGAGTGTACAAAAAAAAAACCGGATTTTTTTAATGAAGCCTCGTCATATTTTGTTTGATAATTTCGTCATTGTTTCGGTATCTTCTTCTTCTTCTTCTTCTTCTTCTTCTTCTTCTTCTTCTTCTTCTTCTTCTTATTAATATTATTATTACTATTTTTATTATTATTATTCGAATTCCGTTGGTCAAATCGTTTCTAGTGTAAACAAAAGAACGATTTTCTGTCCTTATTACTACATGAAATTCCTCCTCCTCCTCCTCCTCCTCCTCCTCCTCCTCCTCCTCCTCCTCCTCCTCTTCTTCTTCTTCCCCTTGTCCCTCTTCCTCTTCTTGGAATTTCGTAGTTTAAATCGTTTCTATCATAAAAAAAAGATTTTCTGTCCTTATTTCATTACGAAATTCTTCTTCTTCTTCTTCTTCTTCTTCTTCTTCTTCTTCTTCTTCTTCTTCTTCTTCTTCTTCTTCTTCCAAATTCCGTAGGTTAAATCGTTTCTAACTCAGTTGTCTGACCAGTTACACTAGGGGTCCTCGTTCGCTTTATCTCTCCCCATTTTGCCTCCCCCCAAAAAAACAAAAAACCTTTCAGCTCCATTAGCAGAAAGCAAAGAGACAATTAAGAGATATCAAGGAAACATAACAAAGACGTGTTTTAGGTTTTTTTAAAAGATATTTTTTTTCCTCCTCGATTTTTTTTATTTTTTTTTTTTTGAAAGGTTTCTCGAGGAAGGAATGAAGAAATTTTTTTTTTTTTGTCTTACCAAAACAAAGGTTTTTTCCTTGTAATTTTTTTCTGTGTCCAAAACAAAGGTCTTTTTTCTTGTAAGTTTTTGAAAATCTGTTTTCAAAACAGGTTCTTTTCTTGTAAATTTAAAAAAATATTTTTTCAAAACAAAGGCTTTTTTCCTTGTAATTTTTTTATATATTTTTTCAAAACAAAGGCTTTTCTCTTGTAACTTTTTTTTATCCTGGTGGCCTGCATTGTTGCGTTGCCAGAAGCACGATCATGGCTAACTTTAAGCTTAGATAAAATCAAAACTACTGAGGAGGCTAGAGGGCTGTAATTTGGCATGTTTGGTGATTGGAGAGTGGATGATCTGCATACCAATTTGCAGCCATATAGCCTCAGTAGTTTTTAAGATCTGAGGGCGGACGGAAAAAGTGCGGACGGACAAAGTTGACATAACAGTTTTCTTTTCAGAAAACTAAAAAGAAAAATAAGAGACGTGACATTATAGACAGAACCCATTTAACAGAAATAGGAAATTGAAGAGAAGCGACATTACAGACAGAAAACCAATTGACAATTAAAAATAGAAAACTACAAGAGATGTTACATCACAGACAGAAGTCATTCTCTCGTCCCGTCTGTCTCTTTGAAACTAGACACCCCACCCATTACCTGTCACTGCCAATGATCCCACTTTTCCCAGACCCGAAAGCTTCCCTGTCCATTTTTTCATTATTCTTTTTTTTATTGTTATTTTTTTTTCTTTCGTTCGCATCAGGTTTCATTCGTTCTAGTTCTGCCTGAAATTTAGTGACGGGAAATAAATCCCCCCTCTGAGAATTTTTTTTTTTTTTTTTTTTTTTTTAGCTTCCAGGAATTTTTTGGGGGCGTTACGAGAATTTATTTTCGCCTGGAATGTGTGTTTGAATCTTTGAATGTTCGTATGTTAATTTGAAAGCTTTTTTATTTCACTTCGTGAAAGCATATTTAACAAGGGATTATCTTTACACGTGTTAGAATGTTTGGTCGTTTATTTTTGCCTGGAATGTATATCCGAGTGTTTGAATGTTTATATTATAGTTATAAGTTCTAGACATTGATTTATGAAAGTATATGTAGCAAGGGGTCATCTGTACGCGGGTTAAAATATTTGTTAATTCATATATATTTTGTGAAAATTTAGATAATTGACGAACCAGGAATGACATCAGTCAAATATTTCAAGAAATCCTGAATTTTTTGTCTAAATATTTTAGGATATCTGTAATCACTGATTTTTTTTTTAAGTTTTTAGTTTCTGTACAAGGAACTACTGAGATGGCTATTTGTCTGTCCGTCCGAGCTTTTTTTTTCTGTCCGCACTTTTTCTGTCCGCAATTTTTCTGTCCACACTTTTTTCTGTCCGCATTTTTTCCGTCCGCCCTCAGACCTTGCAAACTACCGAGGCTAGAAGGCTGCAAATTGGTATGTTGATCATCCACCCTCCAATCATCAAGCATACCAAATTGCAGCCCCCTAACCTCCGTAGCTTTTATTTTATTTAAGGTTAAAGTTAGCCATAATCGTGCGTCTGGCAACGATATAGGCCAGGTCGCCACTGGTCAGCGGTTAAAGTTTCACGGGCCGCGGCTCATACAGCATTATACGGAGACCACCGAAAGATAGATCTATTTTCGATGACTTTGATTATACGATGTAGCGGCTGTACAGAAAACTCGATTGCGTCGAGTTGAAAGTGACTCACGGTATGATAAAATAAGGAGGTTTCTCTCATAAGAATGAAGTGACAAAAAAACCTTTTTTTCAAAAGAAAAAAATATATATCTAATTACAAAAAATACCATTGTTGCAAAAGGAAACAAATATTCAATCACAAATAACCTTTGTTTCAAAAGAAAAAAAATATTTAATCACAAAAATAGCTTTGTTTCAAAAGAAGAAAAATATTCAGTCACTAAAAAACCTTTGTTTCAAACAAAATAATAATCACAAAAAAACTTTTGTTTCAAAAGAAAAAAATACTTAATCACAAAAAACCCTTTGTTTCAAAGAAAAAAAAAAACAATCACAAAAAAACCTTTGTTTCAAAAGAAAAAATACTTAATCACCAAAAAATATCTTTTGTTTCAAAAGGAAAAAATATATCTGATCACAAAAAACCATTGTTTCAAAAGAAAAAAAAAAACATTCAATCACAAAAAACCTTTGTTTCTGAAGAACGTTCAGAATGAAAAATAAACCTTGATTTTAACCCCACAAACACACACACACACACACACACACACACACACACACACACACACACACACACACCCACAAAGTATCTTATTTTCAGTTCTGTAAACATCAACCATCCTAAGACCACTTCCTCTCCATTTGGGAATTTTTTTTATTTTTTTTTTATTTTTCCGACATATTAAACTTCCCTCTACGAGTGAGGCTTCCATTAAAAAAAAGTTTTACCACATCAAGAAAGGGTAAAGAAAGGCCTTTTACCCTGAAAAAAAAAAGGCCTTTTGAGGTTTTTGAGAGATTATGAAGGGATGAATTTAAAAAAGACTGGGGCGGGGTGGGGGCGGGCATCTCGGGTTTCTCAGTAAGAGAGAAAAGATAGAGAAAGTTCAGATACTTGTGTTCGTTCGTCACGGACATCGAAACTTTTTTTTTTATTTGTAGATTTTGGGTCTCGGAAGTAAATGAGTAAAAAGATAAATAGACAATAATTGAATAAGTGAATGAATGAATAAATAAATACGTAAGGAAAGTAGCTGTATAAGTAAACAGATAGATAAGCAAATGAAAAAGTAATCAAATTCAATAAAGAAATGAACAGAAAAAAAATAATAAAAAAATAAATTATCTAATATTCCATTTAATAACAAATAAAAGAAATGTACTGATGAATCAAGAAAAAAAATAAGTAATCAGATTGAATCATTAATTAAATATATTATTAAATTAATATAAAAAATAAATTAGTACATAAATTAAGGAATACAAAAATAATGAGGCGAGTAGCTAATCAATAAATAAAGAAAATGTATAAATAAATAGATAAATATGAAAGCACCTCTCTCCCGGTTCCCTCAAATCCTCTGACAAGTCTCTTGCCACTTCAGTGACTTTTCATCCGCTGGGAAGTGTTCTTAAGTCTAAAAGTCAGCAAGTCTTAAGATGTACGGTTGAAATGAAGGGGAAAAATAAGTCTCTCTTTCTCTCTCTCTCTCTCTCTTTCTCTGAAGGAGGAGAGGAAGATATACATTTATATGTTTGTATGTGAAATGCATGTCTACGGATGTGTGTAATAGTTTTGACTTTATAAACAAGGACCCCTTCAGTCTCTCTCTCTCTCTCTCTCTCTCTCTCTCTCTCTCTCTCTCTCTCTCTCTCTCTCTCTCTCTCTCAAGAAGAGGATATACGTTTATAAATGTATGTGTGAATTGTATATATATGTGTATATGTGTAAGTGTATGATACTTCTCCAACAATGACCCCTAAGTTTCTCTCTCTCTCTCTCTCTCTCTCTCTCTCTCTCTCTCTCTCTCTCTCTCTCTCTCTCTCTCAAGAAGAGGATATTCATTTATAAATGTATGTGTGAATTGTATATATGTATATGTAAGTATATGATACTTCTCCAACAATGACCCCTAAGTCTTTTCTCTCTCTCTCTCTCTCTCTCTCTCTCTCTCTCTCCAGAAACTCGGGAGCCATTTATCTTCCTTTGTTCCTGATCTTTCCGCTACGACGCATCCGCGACGTCTCCCAAAGTCATGGAAACTCAGCATATGTGGGACAGACGAACATAAGTAATAAATAAAAAAAATAGATGAAAAAATGGATAAAGAGATAAATAGGAAAATAAATAAGAGAATTAAATATGAAAGAATATTGTGATGTCTTTCGCTGAGACAGAAAGATAGAGGGAATATTTTTTTAACCAGTTTTTTTAATGTTAGATATAAAAGAGGTTCAGGAATTTCAACATTTTGTATGTATATATATATATATATATATATATATATATATATATATATATATATATATATATATAGAGAGAGAGAGAGAGAGAGAGAGAGAGAGAGAGAGAGAGAGAAAAATTAACCATACAAATACAATTCATTTGGTACATTTTGACATTTCATTTTAAAATGAATTAAAATCTAGATTATCTTTTAATTTTAACATCCAAAGAACAATTCCCAAACGGACAAAATATTCTCTCTCTCTCTCTCTCTCTCTCTCTCTCTCCCAGCTAAATTTAAAACCCCACGGGAGAATATTCATACCCAGATATTCATCTTTTATTAAATAAAAGCCTACGATGCATTTCTCCCTTGACTTTTGTTAATCTTGTTAGCCAGAAAAACGAAAAAAAAAACATTTGTTTTTTTTCCTAACGAGGAAGGGAAATATAGTTACGTCTAGGATGCTATCTGTATCGTTTGCTCTATAATTCTTTCTCTTTTTTATTTTCGTTCGTGTTTTTTTTTTTGTTCGTCCCGGTTGTTTGCGAATGTTTGTTTATAAAATGTTTGTTTGCGAACGTTTGTTTATAGAATGTTTGTTCCCTAAACGTTTGTTTGCCAAAACTTTTGTTTCCAGAATCGAATGTTTTTTTTTCAAAAGGTTTATTTCCAAAACTTTTTTTTTTCTAAAGGGTTTATTTCCAAAAGATTTTTCCAAAAGGTTTATTACCGAGAGTTTTTTTTTCTAAAAGGGTTTATTTCCTAATTTTTTTTCCAAAAGGTGTATTTTCAAAAGGTTTTTCTAAAAGGGTTCATTTTCAAAAGGTTTTTTCTAAAGGGTTTATTTCCAAAATGCTCTCGGTATAATGCTGTATGAGCCGCGGCCCATGAAACTTTAATCACGACCCGGTGGTGACCTATCCTATATCGTTGCCAGACGCACGCTTATGGCTAATTTTAACCTTAAATAAAATAAAAACCACTGAGGCTAGAGGGCTGCAATTTGGTATGTTTGATGATTGGAGGGTGGATGATCAACATGCCAATTTGCAGCCCTCTAGCCTCAGTAGTTTTTAAGATCTGAGGGCGGACAGAAAAAGTGCGGATAGAAAAAAGTGTGGACAGAGAAAGTACGGACAGGAAAAGTGCGGGCAGAAAATGTGCGGACGGAAAAAGTGCGGACATAAAAAAGTGCGGACAGACAAAAGTACGGACAGACAAAAGTGCAGACAGAAAAAGTGCGGATAGAAAAAAGTGTGGACAGAGAAAGTACGGACAGGAAAAGTGCGGGCAGAAAATGTGCGGACGGAAAAAGTGCGGACATAAAAAAGTGCGGACAGACAAAAGTACGGACAGACAAAAGTGCAGACAGAAAAAGTGCGGATAGAAAAAAGTGTGGACAGAGAAAGTACGGACAGGAAAAGTGCGGGCAGAAAATGTGCGGACAGAAAAAAAGTGCAGACAGAATAAAGTGCCAACGGTCAGACAAAGGCGTCACAATCGTTGTCTTTTCCAGAAAACCAAAAACGGATTCCAGCCGTGTCCATTATTCATGCAGTCAAAACTGTAACGCAGGAATTTATACAATGAATGGGAGAGCAGAAATTTTAGCCACCATTTTTATTTTTTTGTCTAAATGACATATAAGATTTCAAAGTGTGCTAGTTTGTGAGCGCCAGGAGTCGCCCTTTGATATTTGATAGCGTTCTGAAATTTTTAATTTTTATTCTTTCGAGGATAGAATTTTGGGATATCAATGATATATACAAATATATATATATATATATATATATATATATATATATATATATATATATATATATATATATATATATATATATATATATATATATATATATATATATATATATAAAACTCCACGTCATCCTGAGGACACCCTGAAGACCCGACGTCAGCGAAGGGGTTCCTGGAGCCGAGGAATGCTTCGGGGATTTCCGGGGGTAATTCGCCTAATTGAAGTTCATTAGCGGAATAGATCAAGATGTCAGTCACACGGCTTAATAGGACGCGGCTTAAATTAGTGGAGGATTAGGGGACTGAGCCCCCGCCCCCAACCGCCCCCACGACCCAAGGTTAATATGACGGAGAGTCTCTCTTGTCATAATCCGAAGGCGATTGACGTTCCTTGAAATGGCTTCGTCGTTTGTCGCGCCATCTTTTCAGGCACGTCGATGCTAACAATAATATTCTCGTTGGGGAAATAATTAGTGGGATTTGTTAGAATATTGCAAGATATTACAAGAATTAAAATGAGAATATTTCTTGAAATGGAGAAACACCACCAACGAAATCCTACATTTTAACTGGGGTTCGATCCCAAGCCAGGTAGAAGACTGAGGGAGATAAATTCCACCACTTAAAAAACCCCTCCTTTTTAAGTGGGATTCGATCCTAAGCCAGTTAGAAGACTGGAATAAGTTCAAAGTTCATAGAAACACCAAGTAAATTTAACTCGACACTGAATGGGACTCCGACTCTGTTCCCAAAGTAGATTCGAACCTTTAATGGTTTCTACCACTGGAAAAACCCCTCCTTTTTAAGTGCGATTCGATCCTAAGCCAGGTAGAAGACTGAGGGAAGTGCTTCGTTCATTGCAACACCAAGAGAAACCCCTTCACAGAGTTTAGGAGTCAAAACGCGGGAACCAGATAGACTCAAATGAAACGCAAGGAGATGAGTAAACAGTAAGACCGGTTGAATAGGTAAAGAAAAGCAAGAGAGAGAGAGAGAGAGAGAGAGAGAGAGAGAGAGAGAGAGAGAGAGAGAGAGAGAGAGAGAGAGAGGAGGGGGAAATGAGAAAAAACAACAGAGACAGGGAATTCTGAGAAGAGCATAAAATATTGAAATGCGAAATAAAGTTGAAAAGTTAAGCAAAGAGAACAGGGAGAGTGGGGAGGTCTATGTTTACTCTTGGTTGTACGCGAATGTGAGTGTTTGTGTTACTGCGAGGGGATATGAGAGAGAGAGAGAGAGAGAGAGAGAGAGAGAGAGAGAGAGAGAGAGAGAGAGAGAATCTTCTATAAATTTTCATCCATATGTTTTTTGGTGTTTTTATATTTATGAGTGATTTTTTTTATCATTTTATTCATGTGTGGCTGCAGTCTATCTATCTATCTATCTATCTATCTATCTATCTATATATATATATATATATATATATATATATATATATATATATATATATATATATATATATATATGTATATATATCAGATGCTTGAAGATAAAATATTATAACTGTTATCTCTCATAACAAGATTCCTAACCATATGCCCTTTCTCTCTCTCTCTCTCTGTCTTTCTCTCTCTCTCTCTCTCTCTCTCTCTCTCTCTGGTCACCCTTTTTTCCTTCTTTCCCCCCTCCTGTCTCCCTCTCTTTTCGTTGGCCCACAAACAAAGGTCAACAAGGAGTTGACGCATAAATAAACAATTTCCAGGATGAACTGAGAGACACAATTGTGAGTCGTTCCTGCTCTAGGGAAATTGGTATTCCTGGAACTGGCATTCATACATTCATTTATTAATTTTTTTTTTAAATTCTGAGGAAGGATATTTTTTATCTTCTTTTGGAAACGATTAATATATATTTTTTTTCAACGCAAGATTCAGTCTGGTAAGGTTTTGTGAATCTCGAATAGAATTTTGTATAATTTTTTGTGAATCTCAAATAGAATTTTGTATATTTTTTGAATCACAAATAGAATTTTGTATATTTTTTTGTGAATCTCAAATTGAATTTTGTATATTTTTTGTGTGAATCTCAAATAGAATTTTTATATATTTTTGTGGGAATCTTAAATAGAATTTTGTATATATTTTTGTAAATCTCAAATAGAATTTTGTATATTTTTTTTGTGTGAATCTCAAATAGAATTTTGTATATTTTCTGTGAATCTCAAATAGAATTTTGAATATTTTTTGTGAATCTCAAATAGAATTTTGTATATTTTTTGTGAATCTCAAATAGAATTTTGAATATTTTTGTGTGGATCTCAAATAGAATTTTATATACTTTTTTGTGAATCTCAAACAGAATTTTGTATATTTTTTCATGTTTTATGAATATTGATATGATGCATTATGAATCTCAAATGTTTTATACATTTAAATATTTCATTCCTGCATTTTATCAAAATTAATATAATGCTTTATGAACTTCAAACTGAAGTCTACACATTTCACTCACATATTTTATTACACTGATCTAATGTTTCAAGAAACTCAAATAGATAGTCAATTTTATTTCCATGTTTTTTAATATCGATATATAATGTCTTATGAATCTCAGATAGAATTTTATATATTCTATTCATATATTCTATTAATACTAGTATGATTTCTTATGGATCTCAAATAGGAAACTATACGATATCTGAGTTCTTACAAATATAAAATAAAATCTAAATAGTTTTCCCAGAGAAGGAAATCATTTTAACTGAGCATAGGAAAGAGCTAAATATTTGGGGGTTCTTTTAAATCACTGAGATTCACTTGATAGCAATCGACAGGTACTTGATGCGTGTTCAGGAATGAGTAAAACGTATATACGAGGTTTGTTTACAGCTAAGCAAACATGGATTACCTGTGTGGAGGTTACTGAAGAAGTATTCAGAGAGAGAAAGAGAGAGAGAGAGAGAGAGAGAGAGAGAGAGAGAGAGAGAGAGAGAGAGAGAGAGATTTAGTTGAGACTAATATTTTGAAGAGGATTTTGCAAATAAGTTGCTTGTGGAAAAATCTTTATATAAATGAAAATAAATACAGTAAAAATCTAATAATTGTCATTATTTCATTAAATAATTTACAAACTAAAATAATAATTCATATTATTATCTATGAAATCTATACCCATAATATTTACGTAGTAGTTTTGATTTAAAAAAATATATAAAAAAATATGCAAATTCCTCTTGAACACTATCCACGCCAACTACCAAACAACTTACTCAAACCAAGCTGACCAAGTTGCAAGTTGTTGCAAGTTCACTAAGTTGCGAATTGACCAAGTTAACCAAGTTGCAAGTTGCTGCACCCAGGAGGCTCAGATTGAAGTTCGACCCGCATCAAAAACAACATACAGATGACAGAGAAGTGAACAAGTCCGGACTGATTACCTCTTTTGCTTAGTAAAAAAAAAAAAAAAACTTTCTCTCTCTCTCTCTCTCTCTCTCTCTCTCTCTCTCTCTCTCTCTCTCTCTCTCTCTCTCTCTCTCTCTCTCTCTCTCTCTCTCTCACGGATGTTTGTCGACAGAATTGCAAATCGCCAGATGATTACAATTAGCGCCCCTTCATAAAAAGACGGGGGTTTTGGGGGCCGGGATAGAGGGAGGGAAGTGAGTGAGTTTTGAAATCGTGATTCGAAAACGAGAAAAAATTCTTTTTCAAATAGATAATTATTATTTTGGGGGGAGGGGTGGGGTGAAGATGCCCATATGTCAAAAAGCATATGCATGAGAAAAATTATTATTATTATTATTATTATTATTATTATTATTATTATTATTATTATTATTGAAGATATATATACATATAATTTTTTTGGGAATTAAGATACTAATAATTCGGAAAAATTATTCCATAAGCTTATAATTATCAAGTATCATAGCCATACACTTGAGAAAAATTATACTTTATATAGAAAAAAACTACCATGCAATTATATATTAAAAATAATTTGGGGGTATAAGTAAACCAGTAATTCAGGAAAAATAATCTGCTACGTTTATAATTATCAGAACTGAGAAAAATTATTCCCAATACAAAAAAAAAAACATCAA
Source organism: Macrobrachium rosenbergii (assembly GCF_040412425.1). NCBI lineage: Eukaryota > Metazoa > Arthropoda > Malacostraca > Decapoda > Palaemonidae > Macrobrachium > Macrobrachium rosenbergii. The sequence continues at coordinate 25,585,886 of NC_089785.1, read as the reverse complement.
TTATTTTGCCATTTCATTCAGTCCAGATGATTATACCAACACCAAAAGCCCCAATGCTGTTTGGCAAACAGTGGAAAAAAATAATCCCCTTGAATAATATTAATCACAATCCGCGAGCAACAATTATTATTAGAATAATTATTATTAGAATAATTGTTGTTCCCTTCTGCAACAGATTAATATTATGGAAGTAAATACGGGGGTGTAATGAAAATATTGGTTTTCCATCAGGGCGGACAGGAGCCATTGTTGGTAGTCCAAACTCTGAGAACGGAGGATGGACTTAGGATATAATAGGATTGCAATTTTTTTAACAAAGGATGGACTTATGATATAATAGGATTGACATTTTTTGGCCACACTTTATATGGTTGTTATGAAAAATATAGAGGATTTTAAGGATTACGATAGAAAATAAATGATTTTAATCCAGAGAATGGACTTAGGATATAATAGGATTGCAATTTTTTTTTTATCAGAGGATAGACTGTTGATAAAATAGGAATGACATTTTCTTTGCCACAATTTATATGTTTGTTATGAAAGAACATAGAGGATTTTAAGTAGGATTACAATTAAAAATAAAGGATTTTAATCCAGGATTTTATTAGGATACAACAGTATTTGATTTTTTCAACAAAGGATGGACTTATGATATTATAGGATTGATATTTTTATGGCCACAGTTTATATGGTTGTTATGAAAAAATAAAGAGGATTTTAAGTAGGATTACAATAAAAATAAAGGATTTTAATCAAGGATTTTATTAGGATATAATAGGATTTAATAGTTTTAACAAAGGATGAACTTAGGATTTAATAGGATTGATATTTTTTAATCCCGAAGAGTAATCTCCAAGAGTATTCTGAAAGAGTAATCTCAGATAGTAACCCCAGAGAGTAACCCCAGAAAATAATCTCAGAGAGTAATCCCAGACAGTAATCTCAGAGAATAATCTCAGAGAGTGATCCCAGACAAAGAATAACTGCAGGCAGTAATCCCAGCCAAAGAATAACTGCAGGCAGTAATCCCAGCCAAAGAATAACTGCAGGCAGTAATCCCAGCCAAAGAATAACTGCAGGCAGTAATCCCAGCCAAAGAATAACTGCAGGCAGTAATCCCAAAGAGTACCTCTCAGAGAGTAATCTCGGAGAATAACCTCAGAGAATAATCCCAAAGAGTAATTCCAGAGAGTAATCTCAGAGAATAATATCAGAGAGTAATCTCAGAGAATAATCCCAGAGAGTAGTCCCAGAGAATAATCCCAGCGAGTAGTCCCAGACAATAATCTCAGATAGTAATCCCAGACATCGATCTCAGAGAGTAATCTCAGAGAGTAATCTCAGAAAGTAATCTCAGGCAGCAATCTAAGAAAATAATCCCAGACAGCAACCTCAGAAAGTAATCTCATTCAGCAATCTCAGAGAATAATTTCAGACAGTAATCTCAGAGAGCAGGGGAGAGATTACAGTAATCCCAGACAATAATCTCAGAGAGGAGGAGAAAGAGATTACACTCAGAAACATCAGCATACCTAATGACTCCCTCTTACTAAAAATGACTTTCTAGACAGCCTCGTAAAACAGCTTCCATAAATATTCAAAGAATATTAAAAAATGAAAGAATATAAACAAAGAATTATTTTTTTATATTTTTTTATTGTGTGTAATTTCCATCGCGTTTTCATTGCATGGCAGCTATGGCGTCACGGCGTTAAATGTAGAGGAAAAAGGATGATGGTTTCGTAATGACCCTGTTTTTTTTGGGGGGGCAAAAAAGGGAAGTGACCATGCTTTTTTTTTGGCAAAAAGGGGAGAGTTGATTCTGGTGTGAATTTAAGTTTTTTTTTTTTATTGTCATATTTTGGAATTTTTGTGATTTTTTGTGAGTTACAGAATAAATTTGAATATAGGTTAGTTTATTAAAAATATATATTTACACATGCACATAAATATGTATATATATATATATATATATATATATATATATATATATATATATATATATATATATATATATATATATATATAACGACGTCTCTTTCCTGAACAGAGCAGGACAAAACAAACTTCTTCTTCTTCTCCTTCTGAATCAGTCTTTTTGTCCTGTCTAGATTCGTTCTTTTTTTTGTAGCTTCTACAATTCTACAGCCCCAAAAATAAAAAGAGCAATCGTAGATACTAGTTCAGAAGTGGTCTCTCTCTCTCTCTCTCTCTCTCTCTACGTTTCCTGCCTTTTGTAGAATAGTTCACACTCTCTGGGCCATTTTTTTTTTTGGTGCCCGGCTCAAGAAACGGGTGAGGCATTAAGAAGAATATAAATGTCTGTTCCTCTTGGATTTTTTTTTTATTTAGTTTTTTCTAAAGTCTTTTGTGAAATTCCCTGAATGAGAATGTCGCCCATTTCGGCCTGGTGTGGGATGAATATATATATATATATATATATATATATATATATATATATATATATATATATATATATATATATATATATATATGTGTGTGTGTGTGTGTGTGTGTGTGCTTACGTAATACATTCAAACTCTCCTCACCAGATTGAGATTCTTAAACATAAACATCATCTCAAGAGACGAGTCTTTAAGATACTAGATTTAACCTAACTCCCCCATCCCCTTATCCCTACCCTCCCCTCTCCACTCCCTCCCCTCCCCCACCCCACGACGAATGCCATACGTGTATGCAGCAGATTGATCCGTCTCTTGCGTCATCATAAGATCTAATTTCCTCTGTCAACTCCACTCCAGAATCTAATAAAGGCCCAACTTTTTTTTTTTTTCTCGAGGACTTTCATTACACAGTAACTTTCCCCAGGTAAACTTTCTCCTATTCTTTCTCCGTGTGAGAGTTTTCCTTCATTTCCCGTTGTCTCGAAGCCACAAGTCATATCCTGGTTGGTTGGTATGTGTACGAAGGGCCATATCAACCATGCTATTTTCTTCAACGTTTTGTCATTCTGCCTCGGGGGATAGACGCGTGCTGACAGAGAATTCCATAGTCGTTGTGATGTCTTTGATGATAGGTAGGGCTGAATACACAGGTCCACAGCAGGCCTTTTTATCTTTTAACACCTTTCTAATCTGACTCAGGGCCAGCATATGTGCTGGCATAAGGCCAACGTAAAATAAACCAAACATTCAGCTGGTCGTTTTAATATATTCATCTTGATTCACTTCTGTGACAATTCGTAAAAAAAATTGTTGGCAGGAACGAGAAAACAGGTCCACAGCAGGCCTCTTTATCCTTCTAACACCTTAACCATTCCCGCTTCGGGTAAGATTTTGTGCTGGCATAAGGCGTGCTTAGTTTAAACGCAACCAAACTTATAATACACGTTTGTGATCGCCCCATCAATTCTCATTATAATATTTCAATAATTTCGAACCTCAGAATTCACATAGAAGTCCGCAACAAGCTTACGAGGTCCCATTTGGGTTCATTCTCCTAATAAATATGACCAAATCAGGTTAGGCAAAGGAGCAGTCTGCTCTGGAGAGGTAAGCTAGGTCACAGGAAGCCTCTCTTTCCTGACCCAATTCGTAGACCGAATGAGGCCAATTAGGGGCGTCGATTACCCAGGTTGGGGCACAACTTCTTGTCGATTATCACGCGGACGTTGGAAGCAGGTGTGTTTACATAGCTACTGACTCTCTTTCTCTTCTTGTTTTGCTTATTCTTCTGCTCGTTCTTCGTCGCTTTCCTCTGCTTCTTCTTCTCCTTCTTCTTCTTCTTCTTTTGCTAAAGGTACCTGAGACTACTTCTTCTTCTGCTAAAGGCACCTGAGACTTCTTCTTCTTCTGCTAAAGGCACCTGGGACTTCTTCTTCTTCTTCTTCTGCTAAGGCACCTGAGACTACTTCTTCATCTCCTAAGGCACCCGAGACTTCTTCTTCCTCTGCTAAGGGCACCTGGGACTTCTTCTTCTTCTTCTTCTTCTTCTTCTTCTTCTTCTTCTGCTAAAGGCACCTGAGACTACTTCTTCTTCTGCTAAAGGCACCTGAGACTGGCAAGTTCATCCAGTATAAATATTACTTACAAGTTCCATTCTGTTTGCTCAGGTACTGAGAAACCTTACGCCAACCGTTTTCCTATTAAAAAAAAGTATTGGCATTCCTTATTATTATTATTATTATTATTATTATTATTATTATTATTATTATTATTATTATTATTATTATTATTATTATTATTATATATTCTTGGCACTCGTGGTTCAGAGGTTAGGATGTCCAGCTCACCAGTGGAAAGCCCCGGGTTCGATCCCCAGGGGAATACGAACACGTCAGGCAAAGTCTGTTTAATTCAACTGTACCTAAGTTGGACCTAAATAGTGAATCATGTATCTGATGGTGGTCGATTATTGTGGGTCTCTAAATTCATCCCTAGAGACTTGTTATTAATAATGACGTTATTATTATTATAAATAAAAGATTGTTGAGAATCAAGAGAGAGAAAATATTCCTTTTGAATAACTCTAAGCCCATCAGCAAATTGCTCTCCCATTACAAATGGAAAACTCCTTTGCTTTTGCTCATTAAAACGAGAAATTATTTGGGTAAACATCTCACCACCACACACACAAAGATCTGTGATCTCATTAAGGAGTCCCCTTGGGGGAGGCTGGGGGGGGGTCTTCTCCCCCGAGGCAGCTAATTAGCATTCAAGAACCGCTCAGTTCTCTCATTGAAGGACTTCTTCTTCTTCTTCTTCTTCTTCTTCTTCTTCTTCTTCTTCTTCTTCTTCTTCTTCTTCTTCCCCAAAAAGGTCTTCTTCTGCTGACAAATTCAGCAGAGGGGCTTTTTCCAAAGCTTCTCTCCCTCAGATTATGAACTCATGGCGGTGCCGGCATTCTCTGTTTCTCTCTCTCTCTCTCTCTCTCTCTCTCTCTCTCTCTCTCTCTCTCTCTCTCTCTCTCTCTTTCAGTTTGTCTGTTTCTCTCTTTCACTTCATTTCTCTCTCTCTCTCTCTCTCTCTCTCTCTCTCTCTCTCTCTCTCTCTCTCTCTTTCAGTTTGTCTATTTCTCTTTTTCACTCCAACTCTCTCTCTCTCTCTCTCTCTCTCTCTCTCTCTCTCTCAGTTTGTCTGTGTCTCTTTTTCACTCCAGCTCTCTCTCACTCTCTCTCTCTTTCAGTGTGTCGATTTCTCACTTTCACTTCTCTCTCTCTCTCTATTTCTCTCTCTCTCTCTCTCTCTCTCTCTCTCTCTCTCTCTCTCTCTCTCTCTCTCTAGTATGCGTAATTTCCCTCGTAATTACCCAAAGACCAGATATCATTCAGCATATCTAACCCACCAAAAAGACTTCAGGATTTTCGCAGCTTTCCAGTTAACTACAAGACATCAGACTCGACGAGCGCGTGTGTTCTCACCCTGGCATAACTGATAATAGGTTCTGGCTGCAAATGAGACGGAATTGAATTTTACGATCCCGCCGTGAAACCAAAGTGCTAAAGTCCTGGGGGACAGATTTGGGCTAAATAGCTTTAGTTGGGAAGTGCTCTCTCTCTCTCTCTCTCTCTCTCTCTCTCTCTCTCTCTCTCTCTCTCTCTCTCTCTCTCTTGGGAAGAGATTAGATTGTTGAAAAGTTGGGGAGGCGTCAATGTACAAAACTAGGAATTGTGTCGACATTCCTTTTCTGATATTCGTCAATCTCTCCAAAATATTTCTCTCTCTCTCTCTCTCTCTCTCTCTCTCTCTCTCTCTCTCTCTCTCTAGGATCTGCAAGTGTCAGTGCCTCGGTTGAAGACGAACCAAGTTGGTTATGACGACTGCCAGAGAATTCTCTCTCTCTCTCTCTCTCTTTGCGAACTGCAATTATCATTGCCTCTGTGGAAGACAAACCACAAACCAGTCTGGTTACGACGTCTGCTGTAAGAGAGAGAGAGAGAGACAGAGAGAGAGAGAGAGAGAACAGAGAATTCCGGCGCCGTCAGGAGTTCATAATCTGAGAGAGAAGCTTTGGAAAAAGTTCCTCTACTGAATTTGTCAGCAGAAGAAGACCTTTTTGGGGAAGAGGGAGAGAAGCAGAAGAAGTCCTTTAAGAAGGGAACTGAGCGGTTCTTGAATGCTAATTAGCTGCCTCTGGGGAGAAGACCCGTTCCCCCCCGCCCCAAGGGAGACTCCCTAATGAGATCACATATCTTTGTGTGTGTGTGTGGTGGAGAGATGTTTACCCAAATGATGTCTGGTTTTAATGAGCGAAAACAGAAGAGTTTTTGTCCATTTGTAAAGGGACAGCAATTTGCTGATGGGCTTAGAGTTATCCAAAAGGATTTTTTTTAATCTGTTTACTCTCAACCACCTTTTATAATAATAATAATAATAATAATAATAATAATAATAATAATAATAATAATAATAATAATAATAAGTCTTTAGGGATGGATATATATATATATATATATATATATATATATATATATATATATATATATATATATATATATATATATATATATATATATATAAAGGAATTTATAAACTCAGACAGAAACATTAAACAGGGCAGATAACTTCTGCTGTCCAGCAAATCAGTTCCAAAAGAGATAGGCCTTTTAGCTCTTCATATTACACCTTAAGGATTTCCAGAGGAGATTTATTGCAAACCCCCTGACTGAAAGAAGGGCAGAGGATTAATGAGGGTCAAGTGAAGGTCAAGATAGACGCGTGAAGGAGATTAATGATTTATGATATATAAAGGGTATTATGTAAAAAAGCTTTATATGACGCGAGGGGGGAAAAGAAACTTAAAATTTCACTTAATAGGCCTCTCTCTCTCTCTCTCTCTCTCTCTCTCTCTCTCTCTCTCTCTCTCCTAAAACAATTATAATCATTATTATCATTATCATTATGACCAAAATTACTTTTTACTGCACGTTATGGCCTGAAAAGAATAATGGTTCTTCTGATAAGAACAGGAAGATCGATAGACGAATAAAAATGAACCGAGAGACATTACTCACGACTCGGGAGAAATAGACGGTGGCGAAAAAAATTGGTCATTCATCATGATAAAGCTTGATTGAGAGGGTGAATATTCGAATTCAAGTCCGCCCCCCCCCCTCACCCCCTCTCTCTCTCTCTCACTCTCTCTTTCTTGGAGGTCCTATTTCCTACTGGAAGTTCCTATTTCCTACTGGAAGAACCTATTCCATTCTGAAAGCTCCTATTTCCTACTGGAAGCTCCAATTCCCTTCTGGAAGCTCCTATTCCCTACTGGAAGCTCCAGTTCCCATCTGGAAGCTCCTATTCCTTTCTGGAACCTCCTATTCCCTACCGGAAGCTCCAATTCCCTACCGGAAGCTCCTATTCCCTACTGGAAGCTCCAGTTCCCATCTGGAAGCTCCTATTCCTTTCTGGAACCTCCTATTCCCTACCGGAAGCTCCAATTCCCTACCGGAAGCTCCTATTCCCTACTGGAAGCTCCAGTTCCCGTCTGAAAGCTCCTATTCGCTACTGGAAGCTCCAGTTCCCATCTGGAAGCTCCTATTCCTTTCTGGAAGCCCCAGTTCCCATCTGGAAGCTCCTATTCCCTACTGGAAGCTCCTATTCCCTACTGGAAGCTCCTATTCCCATCTGGAAGCTCCTATTCCCTACTGGAAGCTCCTATTCCCTTCTGGAAACTCCTATTCCCATCTGGAAACTCCAACTCCCATCTTGAAGCTCCTATTCCCTTCTTGAAGCTCCTATTCCCTTCTGGAAGCTCCAATTCCCATCTGGAAGCTCCTATTTCCATCTGGAAGCTCCTATTCCCTACTGGAAGCTCCTATTCCCTTCTGGAAGTTCCTATTCCCTACTGGATGCTCCTATTACCTTCTGGAAGCTCCTATTCCCTCCTGGAAGTCCCTATCCCCTACTGGAAGTCCTCCTCCTGTTGTATATCCCCTTCCTCATCTCCGGAATCTATTCCTTCCTGTAAAGGATGACGAAACCGTACGGGAACCGGAAACCAGGTCCCTCCCGCGGCTGCCTGACCCAAATAAATAAATCTGGTGTTGTTTCTGCCGAGCGAAGGATATCTGCACATCCTGAATTCACTCGTATTTCGACTCCTTCGTCCTCGTAGGATTCTGAGGGTGCCAGGTGGGTATATTTGGGGATTGTCTTATGGGCTTTCCTTCTTGTTATTTTATTAGTCCTTTCTTAATTTCTTCCATTTCAGTAATGATTATTATTATTATTATTATTATTATTATTATTATTATTATTATTATTATTATTATTATTATTATTATTATTATTATTATTATTCAGAAGATGAAGAACCCTATTCACATGGTACAAGCCCACGCAAAAGGGGCCACTGACTTGAAATTCGAGCTTCCAAAGCATGGAGGTATAATGTGATGTATTCCACTGCTCTCATGCCTTCAATGGTAATCAGTTCAAATGAGATGCTTCATTATTCTCGTATCTTAATGAGCATTCAGTTAAATCAAATTAATCCAGTATGAATGCTCGAGATATTCGGCTATTTTGACCCAGTGATTCTGAATCGTAACGATAGAATCGAGACCAGATTATTTCTGATATTCCTACAGGGAACTTCTCACCTTACATTCCTGCGGGGAACTTCTCACCTTCTGTTCCTACAGGGAGCCTCTCACCTTCTTTCCTACAGGGTACTTCTCACCTTCTGTTCCTACAGGGAACTTCTAACCTACTATTCCTACAGGAAACTTCTCACCCTTAGCACCTGGCAGCTTTTACCTGTAATAGGGGCTCAAATGCCGAATGTTTCCCCAAGTCCCAGAAACGTCATCAAATCAGCTTAATAATTTCATGATTTCGGTGGCTTTGGCTGTGACCCCTCGCCATAACCCGTTTATCCTGGGTGGAGGGGAACCTCAAATTCAATAGCTACCGTATCCCAGAGTGGATTAACCACAAACGAGATTGGATTTATGTCGTAACAAGTTGAACAGACACTGTGGGATTTGTGGCATGACTGGTTGAATAGATACTGTGGGATTTATGTTATAATTTTTTGAATAGACATTGTGGGATTTAGGTTATAACTTCTTGAATAGACATTGTGGGATTTATGTTGTAACTTTCTGAACAGACGTTGTGGGATTTATGCCATAATTTTTTTTTAATAGACACTGTGGGATTTATGTTATAAATTTTTGAATAGATACTGTGGGATTTATGTTATAACCTTTTTAATAGATACTCTGGGATTTATGACATAACTTTTTCAATAGACACTGTTGGATTTATGTTACAACTTTTTTAATAGATACCGTGGGGTTTATGTCATAACTTTTTAAATAGACACTGTGGGAGGGATTTATGTTATAACTTTTTTAATAGATACTGTGGGATTTATGTCATAACTTTTTGAATAGACACTGTGGGATTTATGCTATAATTTTTTGAATAGGCACTGTAGGGTTCATGTTATTATTTTTTGAATGGACACTGTGGGGTTTATCTTATAACTTTCTGAACAGACACTGTGGAATTTGTTATAACTTTTTGAATAGACACTGTGGGATTTTTGTTATGACTGATTGAACAGACACAGTGGGACTTATTTATTTATCTTTCCACTTATGAAATCCTAAATGACATCACAAACTTTCCAGTCCCTCCCCCAACCCCCCACACCCCCACCTCATCCATTTCAAGCAACTGAATCACTGCTTCCCCTTTCTGAGAATCGCATCGACTGCAAAGGAGCGTCTGTCACCAACCTCCAAAGACGGCCTTACGTTTCCAGGAAGTTCACGTCAAGAATCCTTTCTTCTCCCTCGACGCCCGGGACAAATATGGGGAAAGAGGATTCGACACGTGTCACGGAGTTCGACCCACAGGAGAGAGAGAGAGAGAGAGAGAGAGAGAGAGAGAGAGAGAGAGAGAGAGAGAGAGAGAGAGAGCCATACGCTGCCACAACTGCTGGTGCTCTTGTCAATGGAATTCTTTCTTGTTCTTGAAAAGTTTTGAATTTTTTTGTGTGATTTTTTTTGTGTGGTCTTTTGAAGTTTTTTTTTGTTATTTTTTTTTACGTTTCTTGGCCTCAGTTATAAGAAGGAAAAGTCATATAATTTATCTTTACTGTGTTCAGGTAGAGCAATGTTGTTACGTAATCTCGGCTCAATTTGAAGGATGCTTTTTAAAAGGGGTAACGATTTTAAAATTTTATCTCAAGGTTTTGTATTGATGGAAATAAACAAAATGTATGAATAAAATACTGATGAATTGCAGGAAGAAGTCATATTTTTTACATTTATTGTGTCCAGCCAAATCAATGTTGTTAAACAGTTTTGGCTGATTCTGATAATCGCTTTTGGAAATATGTAATCTTTCTGTAAAAAGTTTTTATACACAGAATTTTATCTCACAGTTTTATAAAGCTACAAGCAAGCAAAATGCTTGAATGCAATGTAAATAAATAGCTTTTCCATCCATCCCTGCAGAGATATACAATCCTGCTGTGGCTTTTCAATCTACTTAAACAATTGTTACATTTTCCGTAAAAATAAAATCAAACAAAAAAATACTCCGAAGTTTCTTCGGCGCAATCGAGTTTTCTGTACAGCCGCTACTGCGTATAATCAAGGCCGCCGAAAATAGATCTATCTTTCGGTGGTCTCGGTATAATGCTGTATGAGTCGCGGCCCATTAAACTTTAACCACTGCCCGGTGGTGGACTATCCTACATCGTTGCCAGAAGCACGATTATGGCTAACTTTAACCTTAAATAAAATAAAAACTACTGAGGCTAGAGGGCTGCAATTTGGTATGTTTCATGACTGGAGGGTGGATGATCAACATACCACTTTGCAGCCCTCTAGCCTCAGTAGTTTTTAAGATCTGAGGGCGGACAGAAAATGTGCGGACAGAATAAAGTGCGGACGGACAGACAAAGCCGGCACAATAGTTTCCTTTACAGAAAACTAAAAAAGAACAATTTAAGTATATTTATTCTCCATTCGTTCCGAAATACATAAAAAAAGGAGAAAAATTAAAAGGAAGTGTTACGTTTATTGAATTTGCCTCACAAAATAATTTTTAAAAAATTAGATTAAAAAAAATAAGCATTTATGACGATCACATTGTTCTTAAAAGGAAGGAACAGTTCAGGAAGAACAAAGAAAGAACAGGCGAACATTATGACGCGAGAACACTTTCGCTAAAAGCCACCGTCGCCATTTTAACAACAAAAAAAAGAACAACAGAGCTTCCCGTTTCCACCCAACAGGAAACAACAACAACAACAATAATTTTTCTTTCATTGTTTTGAAAAAAAAAATAATAACTAAAACGAACTAAAAGCTGAGACATAAAAGGGCTTATGGAAGGTGCTTGCCTGCTTGCCTGCCTGCTTGCCTGCTTGCCTGCCTGCTTGCCTACCTGCTTGCCTGCCTGCTTGCCTAACTGCTTGCCTGCCTGCTTTCCCAACAGTATTCCGGAGGGGCTACATTAATGGTCAAGCGCCGGTAGAGAGAATCCTGTTTCTGACTTGAGAAGATTTTTGGCTCGTGTATATATATATATATATATATATATATATATATATATATATATATATATATATATATATATATATATATATATATATATATATATATATATATATATATATATACATACATATATAAACTGCCTTCACAAAGGAAAGAACTCCAACATACAGAAGAGATACTAATAAACATAAGTGGAAATTGGAAATGTGACACAAAATTCAGACTATAAAAGACAGTTTCCACCAAAAAAAAAAAAAAGAATCAGAACATAAAAGAAAAATAACAGTGAAAGCTCAATGCTTTCTCTTTTATTTTTCAAATGAAAGTTTCCCCCCACACCCCCCGTTTTCGAGATGTCTCTCCGAGCCTGCAAGACTCATGCAAGTTGATGAGCCTGGCCCCTGCTGATTCAATCTTCTTATCACAACACCTGGGGAGGACGCGAGAAGCCAGAATTGATATTTTATTCTTCAGCCAAGCTTAAGGAACTTTCTTTAATTTTTTGTATGATTTTTCTTCAGCTAAGTTTAAGGAACTTTATTTTATTTTGCTAAGTTTAAGAAAGTTTATTTATTTTTAATTTTTCTTCAGCTAAGTTTAAAGAACTTTCATTTATTTATTTTACTTCAGCTAAGTTTAAGAAACTTTATTTTGCTAAATTTGAGAAGCTTGCTTTATTTTTTTATATAATTTTTCTTCAGTCAAGTTTAAGAAACTTTATTTTTTTGTATATCTTCAGCTAAGTTTAAGGAGCTTTCTTTACTCTTTGTATAATTTTTCTTCACTTAAGATTAGGAAACTTTCTTTATTTTGCTAAGTTTAAGAAACTTTTTCTTCAGCTAAGTTTAAGGAACTTTCTTTATTTCTTATATAATTTTTCTTCAGCTAAGTCTAAGGAATTTGCATTATTTTTTATATAATTTTCTTCAGCCAAATTTAAGGAACTTTCTTTATATTTTATATAATTTTTTCACTTAAGTTTAAGAAACTTTTTTTTATATATTTTAAATTAAATTTTAAAATGGTTTTAAAAAATTTCTATACTTTTAAATCAGATATAATAGAGTGAGAAACATTTTTTATATATTTTACAATTTTTATGCATATATTTTTAGATATTTTTAAATGAAATATCAAAGAGTTTTAAACTTTTTATACACTTTCAAATTGAATTTTAAAAGTTTTAACCTTTTTCAAATATATTTTTAAATCTGTTATCAACTTGTTAATGTGATTCCACTTTCCATTTGGGAGTTTTTATATTTGATGTCTGTTGTATAAACTTGGTAACATGATTCTTTACCTTTTAGTGGTTGTCCGACGTTCCAGACATATGTTTTTTTTCTCTCTCTCTCTTTCTCGCTCTCTCTCTCTCTCTCTCTCTCTCTCTCTCTCTCTGTTAATAAGTTAACCTCAGATCTTATTTGAGAACTCTCGTCCTGTTTTCTCCTTTTAATTCTTTCTCTCACTTAAATATTTAACCCCCCTTGTGAGATTCCAGTGTGCCATCGTCATGAATTGGAAAGAAAATACATATGGGATAAAGGGTCTACGTATTGCGAGCTGGATCTAGACGAGTCTTAATATTTGTGAAATGTGATTGATTAGTGTTCCATTGATTGGCTTGTGCTGTGTCATATTCACATGAGAATTAACTTGCTGGAAGACCTCGACGAGGTAGTTCTCAACACCTGGAGAGGTGAAGCTGTTCATCAGGTATCCATTGGTTTCTCTGTCTCTCTCTCTTTCTCTCTCTCTCTCTCTCTATGTCTCTCTCTCTCTCTCTCTCTCTCTCTCTCTCTCTCTCTCTCTCTCTCTCTCTCTGTCTCAAATAAGGTCTTGGGTCTATCTTAGATAAGGGTCTTGGGTTAAGAGAGAGAGAGAGTGAGAGAGAGGGAGAGAGAGAGAGAGAAATCTCTCTTCTCTGTTAATGAGTAAACTCCAGAAATAGCTCTGGGATTAACTTATTAACATGAAGAGAGAGAGAGAGAGAGAGAGAGAGAGAGAGAGAGAGAGAGAGAGAGAGAGAGAGAGAGAGAGAGAGAGAGAGACTATCTTTCAGTGTAATAAGCTAACCCTAGATATTACTCTGTCAATAACTCATTAACAGAGAGAGAGAGAGAGAGAGAGAGAGAGAGAGAGAGAGAGAGAGAGGGTTGCTTCTAAGCAAGAAGATATCAGGTGTAATATCAACAGGTTAAAGCAGAGATGTTGTTCTAGACACTCACTAAAGATCGACGTGGAGAGAGAGAGAGAGAGAGAGAGAGAGAGAGAGAGAGAGAGAGAGAGAGAGAGAGAGAGAGATACGTCATGGAAAGATGTGCGGGCGCGCGCGAGCACACATGCGTACATACGCATATGTACATATATATACTGATTTATCTGATATATCTATTTATTACAAAATTCATAATGAACCCCAAAAGATTATTGTACAAACTCCATGACAAATCCTAAAGAAGATTATATGTTTGAACCTTTCTCCAAGGAGTGATTCAAACATCACAAAGTGTCTTGCATCTAAAATGAATATTTTTTATTTTTTTCTTTGAATCTTCAGCTAAAAAAAATGTATGGACAGAGTCAACAGACTGTATTAAACGATTAAGTGAGAGAGAGAGAGAGAGATTAAGTGAGAGAGAGAGCGAGAGGGAGATTGAGGGAGAGAGAGAGAGAGAGAGGGAGAGAGAGAGAGAGAGAGAGAGAGCGACAGAGAGATTGAGGGAGAGAGAGAGAGAGAGAGGGAGAGAGAAAGAGAGAGACTGAGGGATAGAAAGAGGGGAGAGAGAGAGAGAGAGAGAGAGAGAGAGAGAGAGAGAGAGAGAGAGAGAGAGAGAGAGAGAGCATACTAAAATTCATAGGCGAAAGAGTGAGAGAGAGATAAAGATTACTAAAATTTCAGAAACGAGAGAGAGAGAGAGAGAGAGAGAGAGAGAGAGAGAGAGAGAGAGAGAGAGAGAGAAATGAATTTCCTCCCAAACTTAAACATCTGGAGATTAGAAGACTCCACCAAAACCCAGAATCCCACGAGGCAAAGACGAGACAAGTTAACTCCCCATATTGTCAGTATTGGCCTTTGCAATATTTTTCTGCACAATTTCATCACGATATTTCCACTTCCTTTTTTTTTTTTTTGCAGAGCTGGTGGAAAATGATTTAGGCCAGAATATTCATCACTCACTCGCGTCATAGTAGTTTCCCCAGAATGCAGAAAATAACGAGTTTGGGAAACGTATATTATAAGTGTTTATTTGTTGTGATACGACGTCTGCTTAAATATGTACCCAGAGTTTAGCACGTCAAGTTACGAGTTGATTTGAATTGCAAATCATTCAATCTGTGTATTTGATGATTTAGCTTTATCGTTTTCTAGTTGACTAGAGATGTGGCATCTCATATATATATATATATATATATATATATATATATATATATATATATATATATATATATATATATATATATATTTTTTTTTTTTTTAATTTATACATGCGTATGTATGTGTGTATGCACATACATACATACATAAAGAAAAACTAACAGGCCATCATAACTACAGACCAAAAAATCCACTGAGAAAAATAAAAAAAATAAAAATTAAAAATAATAAAAAAAACGAAATCCACAACAGATAAAAGTATGGCCACTGTCAATTCATCATGCCTTCAAATTGTGTTCCATATTTAATCCCAAACAATCAGATGGACTCACCATTATGACAAATTATTCATCGGATGAATAATGGCCCTAATCATGATTTGCAACGTATCAGAACTGCAACACTGCTGGAAATTGGTTTGGCATTGCCTAAATAACCCAAGGGAGTGGCAGCAGTTTCCGGGGGGTTGGACCCTACCGAAATTATTTGATTCTCTTTCAAAATGTTTAAGGAGTTATGAAAAGATATGAATAACTAGTAACCTAATTTTTTCTGGATATGAAATGAATTTATTTCATTTTGAATGAATTACAAAAAAATCTGACTAGTAATACAAATTGGTTTGGATATGAAATGAATAAATTTCATTTTGAAGGAATTACAAAAAAAATATGACCAGGAACCAATTTGGTATGTTTGATGATTGGAGGGTGGATGATCAACATGCCAATTTCCAGCCCTCTAGCCTTGTTAGTTTTTAAGATCTGAGGGCGGACAGAAAAAGTGCGGACGGACGGACAAATAGCCTTCTCTAAAATAGTTTTCCTTCACAGAAAACCCCCCCAAAATCACGGGTTTTTCCAGACCCCAAAACGAACACCCGTTCCATTTTTTTTCCTTTCTTAATCATGTCTTTCGGAGAACAATTTCTCTTTTTTTTTTTTCTCCTCGCGAGGAAAAGAAGCAAACGAGTTTGAAATTACAGAATTACAGGAAACGCCCGCCGCCCATTAGTACCCCGAATGAAACTGTAACACGCCCGCGGGACGTGGGCTGAATCGGGGAAATTGCTAAATGCTGAAGAGATAGGAATTAAGTTCACTCCGGATGTTGGAAGGATAGAATGAAAATTATTATTTTTTGGGGCCTTTTGTTTCTCAGTCTGTTTCGATTTTGTTCCGTTGAGAGAACATAGGGGCATTGCGAAGTTTCGCCCTGTTTCGTCCAGTTTCACCGGGAATTTAGGTGGCTTTTGTTTTTCTCGTCCAGTTTCACCGGGAATCTATGGTGGCTTTTGTTTTTCACCCCGTTTCGCCTTTGTTTTGTTTCGAGAATTAGAGGCATGACGTAAGTTTCACCCAGTTTCACCCAGTTTCACCGGAAGCATTGACTTTTGTTTTTCAGTCTCTCTCGCTTTTGTTCTGTGGCGAGGACTGGATACAATGAATGCAGTACTGATTAACTGAGCTGTGAATGTTTGGTCTAATGTCCTGGGGCTGGAAATTCATGCAGTGCTGATTACTCAGGAGGAGGAGGAGGAGGAGGAGGAGGAGGAGGAGGAGGAGGAGGAGGAGGAGGAGGAGGAGGAGGATAATGTGATAATAGTGTGAGGAACAAAGCAGGTGCGATTATTCAGTGGGAGTGGAAGGTATTAGTACCATTCGAATTTCTTGAGAAAATTTCTTCGAGTTTCTTGAGAAAATATCTTGAACCTTTTTAATTTCTTGAGAAAATATCTTGAACCTTTTGAATTTCTTGAGAAAATATCTTGAACCTTTGGAATTTCTTGAGATAATATCTTGAACCTTTGGAATTTCTTGTGAAAATATCTTGAGCCTTTGGAGTTTCTTGAGAAAATTTCTTGAACCTTTGGAATTCCGTGAGAAAATTTCTTGAGAAAATATCTTGAACCTTTGGAATTTCGTGAGAAAATTTCTTGAACCTTTGGAACTTCTTGAGAAAATTTCTTGAAAGTGGAATTTCGTGAGAAAATATCTTGAACCTTTGGAATTCCGTGAGAAAATTTCTTGAACCTTTGGAATTCTGTGAGAGAATTTCTTGAACTGTTGTAATTTCGTATGAAAATTTCTTGAACCTTTGGAATTTCTTGAGAAAATTTCCTGAACCATAAGAATGTCGAGAGAAAATTCCTTTAACTATTGGAACTTTATATAATAATTTCAAGGATCATTTAAAACAAAAATTGGGGCAAGAATTTTGTGAACCATTGAAATTAATGAAGGTGATTGAACGGATTCTGTTATATTTTATTTGGAAACATACATTCCATACATTTTACATTAAGAAATATATTTGAAAAACTTATCTGGACCATAATATAACTATTCTTGCTTATTAAAATTTCATAAAAAAATTGTTGAGAGTTAAATAAAAAAATAAGGAAAAATTTTAAAAAATTTAAAGAAATAAAAAAACATAAAAAAATGGACCATAGTATAACTATTCTTGCTTATAAAACTTTCATAAAAATAATTTTAAGAATTAAATAAAAAATTGAAAGGATTAAAAAATTGTTAAAGAAATCACTGAAATAAAAAATATTTAAAAAATATAAAAAAAACTGACAACGAAAATGGAAAGCAAGTCTAAGACCACCAACCCACCATTGTCGTCGAGTACATACTGTTAAAATACACAGACGGATTCCTGGAGTCCTCCACAGCATCAACTCTCCGTTCCCGAAGAAGAAGAAGAAGAAGAAGAAGAGGAAGGAAGCATCATTCATCTCGCCCAGATGAGATTGCAACGCAGCATCATTTCTTCCACAAGTTTGTCTTTCGCCTCCCCCCCCCCCCGCCATCCACCCCAGTCCTTGTGATGCGCCATTACGACTAGAATTTGTTTTCCTTTATTGCCTACGAAAAGGTAAATACGGCCTGACAAGGCTTTGCACGCGGGGAGCGAGAGATATGAAGAGTATTCGAAGAGCAAATGCGGCTTTGTGGTATTAAACCCCACAAGGGTGGGGAGGAGGGGGCGTTGGAGTATTAAACTCGGGGCGTTGGTGGAAGCTTTTGTTTACAGGAACTCGTCCGCATTGCAAATCTGATAAGGGTCAGGATGTATGGATCCGTTTCGAAAACAGCGGCAGAAAGCTTCCGGTTGCAGGAATGAATAAAACGATGTTTTTCGCTGCGAAGAGACGGGAAAATAATGGATGCGTCGACGCACGTTTTGAAAAGTAATGGATGCGGGGACGGACGTTTGAAATCGCGTCATACATCAGCGCGATCATGGCTAGAGATTAGGCAGTCTGCTTTGAGGCGTTTTCCCTTCCTTGATGCGTTCGTAAACAATCAAAATGGTCGTATTTCAGGACGAATTTCTTAACGTACGTCATTACCAAACATAATTTAATGCCTATATAACATTTTAAAAGGATTTCTACGTAATTTAGACGTTTATAAAGCGTATTATTTCAAATGGCAATCAGTTCAAGCAGATGTTATGGCTACTCGTAAGTATTAAGGAGAATTGTGTAAGAGAGACTTCAGGGATATAATATGGATGAATTTCGAATGCATTCATCCTTATCTGGCTTATTGGAAATACATCCTTCAGAAGACTGATAGATTCTCTCTCTCTCTCTCTCTCTCTCTCTCTCTCTCTCTCTCTCTCTCTCTCTCTCTCTCTCTCTCTCTCATGTGCACCAGTGCTTCTGGGGACCAGTATGAAAACTCTAACCAACTTGCAGTCTCTCTCTCTCTCTCTCTCTCTCGTCCACTAGTTCCTCCGGAAACATACATGAAAACTTTACCAACTTTCAGTCTCTCTCTCTCTCTCTCCCTCAACGCTGAGAAACGAGACTGCCCCGAGCGACTTGGAATGTAAATGAATTTCCGAATCTGTCTGTGAGTTACGGTCTGAATGTCTTTTCTTAAAGAGAGGTCCCGCGAGACGAAGTGTGTCGCTTCTCTCCTCTCTTACCTCCCCTGATGCCCTGATGCTGCTTTTGGGGGGGTTCAAATGATGCTTTTTTGGGGGTTCAAATGATGCTGCTTTGGGGGTTCAAATGATGGTGCTTTGGGGTTTAAATGATGATGCTTCTTTGGGGGGTTCAAATGATGGTGCTTTGGGGTTCAAATATTGCTTCTTTGGGGGTTCAAATGATGCTTCGTTGGGGGTTCAAGTGATGCTGCTTTGGGGTTCAAATGGTGCTGCTTTGGGGGTTCAAATGATGCTTCTTTGGGGGGCCCAGGTGATGCTGCTTTTGGGGTTCGAATAATGCTGCTTCGGGGTTCAAGTGATGCTTCTTTGGGGGTTCAAATGATACTGCTTCGGGGTTCATATGATGATGCTCTGGGTTTTCAAATGATAATGCTTTGGGGGGTTCAAATGATGCTTCTTTGGGGGTCCAAATGATGCTATGCTTGGGGAAGAGTGTCTCTCACTTCTTATTTTCAGGCTTTGAAAAGTGTCTAGTTACATTTTCAGGCTTTGAAAAGTGCCTCGTTTTAACTTCAGGCTTTGAAAAGTGCCTCGTTTGAACTTCAGGCTTTGGAAAGCGTCTCGTTTCAACTTCAGACTTTGAAAAGTGCCTCGTTTTAGCTTCAGGCTTTAAAAAGTGCAAATAAGTGAGTTCAGCTGTCCTAATTTGTTGTTTATTTTTGGAAAAAAACTCTCGTTTTGTTTCAAGGCTTTGGAAAGTGCCTCGTTTTACTTTTAGGCTTTCAAAAGTGCAATATATATATATATATATATATATATATATATATATATATATATATATATATAATTTCATTTTTGAATTCAGCAAAGTGACTTCACTTCTACCAGCAAACTGCATATCCGTCCTGGTTTCAAACTCACCAACTTCCCTAAGAGAGACTTTCCCCTAAAAAAAAAAAAATAAAAATCTTTAATAGATTCTGTAGCTGTTCCTATTCTTCCTTCCTTCCTCCATATGTCTCGCATTCTCCCCTTCTCCTCGTAAAAAGTGAGGAGATAAAGACACAATACACGTCTGAAAATCTCCTCCGGAACTTTTTTTCTCTCCCAATACTTCAGCATTTGTCGAGGGAAAGAAGAGTTACTTGGCAGACGCCCAATTTTTGTTTTGGCTTCGGCCGAACGTACTGATCCTCTTTCCTGAAATAGTTTGGGTGCGAAATTGAGGCATGTTTTTTTTTGTCTGGTGTCTTTTTTGTTTTTATTGGTATAGTTCCCCCTTGCGCCTGTAAATCCTTCTCCCCGTTTTCTAAATCCGTTTTCTTTACCCTTCGTCGACTTTTTTGGAGGACTGTACCGAATGCTTGTGTTATTATTTTAACGTGAGTAACGTCAGATACAATTTTATTTTTAGATGCGCAATTGAATTATATATATATATATATATATATATATATATATATATATATATATATATATATATATATATATATATATATATATATATATAAACATGATACTCTGGTGAATACTAGAATAGGCCTGGCTTAGTGGAATTCATTACTCTCTCTCTCTCTCTCTCTGATCTTCATTCGATCCCTGAACTAACCCAAAAGCAATGAAGTAACACCTGCTTTTACTCGACTGCTGTGAGCCATCCCAACTTGAGAGAGAGAGAGAGAGAGAGAGAGAGAGAGAGAGAGAGAGAGAGAGAGAGAGAGAGAGATAACAGACGTATCAAATGTATAACAGCACATCATGATGATCAATACGAGGCAAGACTTTATCAAAAATTGAGAGAGAGAGAGAGAGAGAGAGAGAGAGAGAGAGAGAGAAATAACAGACGTTTCAAATGTATACATCACACCATAATTAAAACGAGGAAAGCTTTATCCCACGGGTGTAGAATATTTCATCAGGTTCTGTGCTCTCTCTCTCTCTCTCTCTCTCTCTCTCTCTCTCTCTCTCTCTCTCTCTCTCTCTCTCTCATATCATGCAACCATTTACCCAGAATATTCTCGTGGTGCAAAATGAATACAATGAACAGAAGCAAAATGCATTAACCATCGGACTTGCTAGCTATCTGTCTGTTTGTCCGTTGGAGAGAAAGACAAATGATATAAAATAACATTTATGGAATTGAGAACCAATATGAATTTGCATTCCGGGAAATATTCTTCGTGGGGGGGACTTCCTGAAACTCAGGTGAAAGGAGAGATATATATTACAAATATTACCTGTTGGCAGGAGACGGTTTTACTTGATGAAATATTTCGTGATGTAATCTGTTTTGCACGTTGGTGGCGGAGCTTGTGTGAATTTTACATGTTTGGAGGTGCTGTTTTGTTTATCTCTCTCTCTCTCTCTCTCTCTCTCTCTCTCTCTCTCTCTCTCTCTCTCTCTCTCACACACACACACACACACACACACACACACACACACACCCTTCTTCCAACGCAATAGGCTGAACCTAATAATAATAATTTTAGAAGTTTGTTAGTAGTATTTTTTTCTCTCTCTCTCTCTCTCTCTCTCTCTCTCTCTCTCTCTCTCTCCTTTCTTCCAACGCAATAGGCTGAACCTAATGATGATAATTTTACAAGTTTGTTAGTAGCATTCTCTCTCTCTCTCTCTCTCTCTCTCTCTCTCTCTCTCTCTCTCTCTCTCTCTCTCTCTCTCTCTCTCTCTCCTTTCTTCCAGGGAAGTGTGCTGATTCTAATAAGCGTGTACTTTTGCGAATTTCACAAGTTTGTACGCACCACTGTCCCCTCTCTCTCTCTCTCTCTCTCTCTCTCTCTCTCTCAAGTGTTACTTGAAGTATTACTGAAAGCTAACACACTTTCCCAATTCTCACTCCCTTCTTATCATCTTCCTTCTCAGGAAACAGACCCAAGAATTCTTGGAGTGATTTAAAGTTAGCTCACTTTCCCCACCCTTAATATCTACTGGACTCACTCACTCACTCACTCACTCACTCACTCACTTCATTCCCAGGAACCAGACCCCGAGACTTCTTGAGGTACGTGTGAGCAATATCATCTTCACTTCACACAATAAAGTCTGCCGTAAACATCCCCAGACCAGCCACTACTCACGAGCTGTTTACCACCGAGGGGGGGGGGAAACTTAATTGAAAAAAAAACAACAACTTGGGAAAAACTTTCTCCATCTGAGGGCTTAGGGCGGATTCGGAAAGATAGATGATGCTTCATAAGAGCTCGCCAACTTTATATTATCGTCTGGAATTTTGTTGTAGCTTGATTTAACGTTTTTTTTTTATATTTATTTATATTTTTGAGTGTCCCAGGAGATTTGGTGTGAATTACTGCCTCTGGGTGTTCTGTTTGTCCCAGGGAAGAAGAAGAAGAAGAAGGACCTTAATTCTTAATTATTTATTGATTTTTTCTGCAGATAAAACAGTAGGGTGGAGGAAGGAACGTTCCCAAATGTCCTGTAACAATATTTAAGGTTCCTGTGAATTAAACATTTGTCTCCTTCTGGGATAGGTTCCACTTGGACACGAAAACGTTCAGAAACGTTTCTATAAACACCAGAGTGCATTTGGTCCCAAATGCCCTTAAAAACATTTTTTCACACGAAAACTATTGTTGCTTCTGGGATGGGTTCCCAGGAGACATTTATTGCCTTCTGCGATAGGTTCCACTTGGACACACAAACGTTCAGAAACGTTTCCGTATATTATACTCTGCTTCAAATATTTTCTCTTGAATATATCTGCATATAAATATTTGGGGGATTTTGGATTTTTATCTGTAAAAAAAATATTCGTAGTTTAGTTTCAACCTTTAAGATTGTTTCCTCAATAAATTAAGATATATATTTCGGGTTAACTGTCAATTAACTAGTTAACTGTTCAATCCATTATTCACCCTTTTACTGCACCTCCTTTCATATTCTGTCTTCCATCTTACTATCCTCAACCCTCTCCAAGCAACTGATTCATAGCACAACTGCAAAGGATTTTCCTCCTGTTACACCTTTCAAACTTTTTACTGTCAATTTCCGTTTCAGCTCTGAATGACCCCATAGGTCCCAGTGCTTGGCCTTTGGCCTAAATCCTATATTCAATTCAATTAAAACTAAACGCCTATTAAAAGCCTGCTTAAGTAAAGGCTTATACGAGATTATATTTTAGGTGAAAAATGTTACCTAATACATACGAACTTGCACAGTATGTTTTGTTTCAGATTTAGCTGGCCTTGTGCCAGCACGGACTCTTGCTTCTAGAGCAGCCCGTAACTATGTTGAGTCTGTGAGCTGGTTTGCACACAAGGAAAAACAACGTACCCCAATAAACGTAAGTATCAACCTCCTCCTCTTACTACTGCTGTAGTCTAAGAAAAACTAACTTTCTCCTTCTAAAAAATATATATTTCCAAGCTCTTGTTAACGTTTAAACCATCTTATAAGCCTTAAAAAAAGTAAAAACACTTCCCTGAAAACGTTTCCAGCTCCCAAGAATGCTTGAAGCTTTCGTTACCTAAATATTCTTGACGCGCGTGAAGCAGGAAGCAGGTTTTCTCTCTCTCTCTCTGAGAAAGGACCTCAACCCTTCAAGGATTTGCATTCGTAAACACACCCACTGAAAAGGGGAAAATAAAACTCCCTCACATTTAAGCCGTCAGGGTGTTGACGGAGGCTTAATGCTTTTGGGGAAAAGAATTACACCTTTTTCGTTTTTTTTTTTTATGAAGTTTGTGGACGACTACAGACAGTAACGAAAATATTAAATAAAAGCCCTGGGCCTAATTACATTGTAATGTCATTACAGCAGCGATGTTTTTATTGGTGCACTTCAAATTGAATATTGTGGTTGGATAGAGAGAGGAGCTATTTACCATATAGGCCTAAGACTAGTAGAGAGTTAGTTTTTAGATTTTGGGGTATGAATAAATTAGAATGGTAACAAGCACTCTAGGCCTAAAATAGGCCTGTAAGACTGTAGTGAAGAAATAGTTTTTCGAGTTTGGAATGTGAATAAATTGAAACCGCAACAATTAAGCACTAGTACTAAAATATTTAAGTAATTATATCAGTAAACGATGCTTTTATTGGTGAACTTTAGAATATTGTGGGTGGATAAAAGCATGAATTAGGAATCATATCAGTAACAATTCCACATGAGGGACTAGGCCTAAGGCGCTAGGTTAATACTAAAAAAAGGAATAGGCCTAATTATAGTATCTGCAAACAGGACGGTTTTATTGATGAACTTAATTGTGGATGATTGACAAGTGAACGAACGTATCATCAGTACTAGATAAAACACTAGGCCTAATCATTAAAGACTAAAACACTGTCACCAGGAAGGTTTGTTGACCTAACTGGTTATTAAACATTTAACAGACCTCACAGTACTCGAGTGACAGCCTAGAGAATAGAGTAACTGTTGGAAAGCTTATTGAAAGTTTAATCACATCAGGAATCTGATCAATGGAAACTAAGCGATTCCCAGGACTAAAAATCTTTGTCTTGTTGATTGACAATTTTAAACAACCACCCAGACTGGCCTGCTTCAACTTCAACCCAATGACAGTGTACAATAAAGTTCAGGATTCAAATGATTAGAAATTCGATATAACCCTCCTTTTCTGATCTGGATCAAGCGTCACTAAGATACTCGCAAGAGGCTGTACATATATCTGAACAAACTACAAATTAAGGAACACTAAACTCAATACTGAAGGTGTTCCACCAGAGCAAAAACTAGTAGAACGATTAGAGGGGATTGGCCTGTTTTCCCCAGACTAACCTTAATATTGTATATACGAGTTTGTAGGTATTAAGTTGATCAAATCTTGACATTGTTCAATATTTCCCCCTCCCCACAATAATGGTTCTGAACTAGTAAAACTACAATTAAGGTTGTCGAGTGTACCTTGTTCTGAATATTTGACTGTGTGGCACCAATGTTAAACTAAAGTTAATTCTCCTCTCGCTCATTCCATGCATTCAGAATTTCATTTGGGTTTGTTCCAAGCTTTCTTACTGGAACAAATTAATGTCGAATACCTAAACTAACTAAAACCCACTTTTAAATCAGTACCACCAGCTTTATAATAGCGATCAATTTAAAACTGGCAGACTTCTGAATTCATCACTCAAATATCATCACTATCAAATATCAGGCATGTTCATCGCCAGCATGTATATTTGACCTTGCAGCCACCATATACATTTGACCCTCCGCTGGTTGTGTCTAAATATTCAAGGATTTAAATTTAACCTTCAAAAAACCACAGCATTTGATTTAAATTTAAAAGACTGGTCTATGGAATAACTCAGCTCTAAGGTTGCTTACACAATACCAAACTAATTGAACAAACCGGGCAACTCTGCTCATTTCAGTAAAGCAACTGAACCCACTTAAGGCAGTAAAAAAAAACTAAAAATATACTTTCATTTATTATGAACAAAGAAAATCATCCACCATTTCAGGTACAACAAACCTTGGGATACAAAACCAACTCAAATGAAACGAAAGCCTTTTCGAGTTTTCTATTATTGTCAAGACCACATTTTCAAAACCAGATTCAAACTCTCCATCACAGGTTTTACAGTCAGCTTTTTCCTTAAGCAGAATAACTATGCTTTGATGTCTACTGCCCACAAACCAGGAGTTGCAAAGTCTAGTTGAAATCATATTGTATGATGGCTTTATATGATGGCTTGAAATCATATGACCTCTTCGAAGATCTGGTAAGCTAGGTTTTGTTCAAATCCCATCGTGTGATAGCTGGAAACCACATTACTTCAATGATCCAGTAAGCTCACAGTGCCATCCAGTTACTTCAGATTGCCAACTCTTGTAAGTGCTGTTGGGAATAATGATAAATGACTCAGAATCTAGAAGACAACATTCACTAAATTAACTCATGCTTTTATAAGCTGTCAGAATTCTTTATCCCAATTAAATATCAAACTTTAAAAAATCAAAATAGGAAGTCCAAGTTTGAAGGTAATAACTCCTTAACTGATTCTATGACTAGGAAACCTTTGCTTGAAGATGTTAGTTCATTAAATACTGGAATATCAAAATATGGGAGAAACTCTCCCCCCCCCAAAAAAAAAAAAATTAAAAGCAGGATCCTCAAATTCTTCAGGTACATCAAACCAGGGTTACAGACTTCCTCTTAGATTTTCAGAATAACTAGTCAGTCTGAAGCAAACTATTCTTGAAGAACCAAAACCCAGGCGACTTCTCTGCTTTATACCACAAGATTCTGGATGGCAAAAAGTGGCACTTCATAGTCACCAAAAAGGGAGGTGGAAATTACTCTGCCAGTCAAAACTCGTGGCTTGCACTGTCATCTGATAAGAAAAGTGTGGAAGGTTCTCACCACCTGAAAAGACCACAGGGTACACCAGATTACTTCCAGCTTTGACATTTTATCCACTTTCCCTCTCAATCTGAGATGGCGAGCACCGCCATGCAGACTTCATCTTCAATCTCCTAAGAAGGAAACATTCAGCCTCTGGTCCTTATTCTGGAAAACTGCAGAAATAGAAAACCATTCTTTGCCTCTGTACAGACCACAAAAAGGGTGTGCCTACAGCCCACATTTTGGAAGACCAGGAACTAAGCAAACCTTTCATTACTTCAGTTATGTCACATTTGTACATTAACAAGCACCTTATTATGCAACTATCTCTGCACTGGGGAAAATATTGAACTTACCAAGTTCCTATTAAAACTTATCATTCCAGAACCAATATTAGAGGGAAGGAGCCCAGAGTCCAGCAGAATTGGTATGTAACAATTCTCAAATTCAGGAAAACTGCTGTGACAGAAGTCAGTTGGCAAGGAAAAAGAAAGCGCATCACAATGTCACCAGTTATGACAAACTCAAACAGTAAGTGAAAAGGAAAGTCGTACAACTATCAACAGCTCGAAAATCTTCTAAGGCAATTCTCAAATGACTTCACCACTGTATCAGAATTCACTATGCCATTCCAAATACTATAAAAGTACCATGAGCTTTTATGCCCAAAACTAATGTATGGCTTAGGAGTCTTCAGAAAATATTGCAGTGTAAACCCAGAAGTTTTAAACAGAACAGCACCATTGAGATAAATTTTGTAAATTTATATTTACTCAGTCACACCACTAAGGGATCACCTCCAGATGCAGAGTAATGGATGTAGGTAAGTAGATTGAAAAACTAAAGGATTAAAGTATAATTTTAAAAAAGTAGCTTTGAAAGGAATACAGGGGTAAGAGTTAAAATAATGATGAATAATTAAACTTCTATAGATCAAACAAACTGGAAACTGGATATTCCCTAGAACATTTATGTTAAAAATGAACCTGTCACAAATGACTAACAAATTGAACTTCAACATTTTGATTAGAGTAACAGGCAAATTATGTATTTAATTCTTAATTAAGGTAACGTTCATTCACTTAAATCTGTTACGTATATAAAGCAAAAATACTTTTACCTAACCAACCCAGAGCATTAACTAGGGGCCACTGAATAATCAGTTAATAAATACCAGAGTGACAGCCTGACACAAAGGCTATGGGAAGGAAACCAACCCTCAACCAAGATTCAACCCTCAACCAAGATTCAACCCTCAACCAAGATTCAACCCTCAACCAAGATTCAACCCTCAACCAAGATTCAA
The DNA here is from genome assembly GCF_040412425.1 of Macrobrachium rosenbergii. Taxonomy (NCBI): domain Eukaryota; kingdom Metazoa; phylum Arthropoda; class Malacostraca; order Decapoda; family Palaemonidae; genus Macrobrachium; species Macrobrachium rosenbergii. The sequence continues at coordinate 25,558,464 of NC_089785.1, read as the reverse complement.
CCCTCAACCAAGATTCAACCCTCAACCAAGATTCAACCCTCAACCAAGATTCAACCCTCAACCAAGATTCAACCCTCAACCAAGATTCAACCCTCAACCACAAGACAAGACACCCACTGGCAAACAAGACACTCCCTTCAAACCTGACTTAGGCATAAAACTGACCCCTTAAACCTTAGTTAAGGTAGACAAGAAGTCAGCCCCCAAGAGTCTCTACAAAAACAGACCTGACCCAAACAAAAACCAGACCAGACTACTGAAGACCACAGCTCAACCCTAATCAAGACTTCCTACTAAAATTACAGCCACACTTCATTGAAAGTAAAGGACCTGAAATAGAGAGGCATTAGTCAGGAACGCAACCGGATCCGTACATGGTAGACCGAAGTCTACCATGTACAGTCCTTGGGCCACCTTTGCCAGAGCAGCTATGCCACCCCGACAAAGGTGGCCCCAATTACATTTTGGACTTGAGACTAAATTCTTAAAACTAGGTAAAACTAAACTAACCTAACATTAGATTTAAACTGTCTTAAAGCCAATAACTTAACTCAAAACTGAAATTCAGATTTAACCTACTTTGAAAACTGATAACCTAATGAACTTTACCTCAAAAGCAGTATACTGAATAGTTAAAATGAACTAGCTTAGTAGTTACAAACCTTTTAGACCTAACCTCTAAGTAACATTGCCACTGCACCTACAGTATATGCTAAACCAAATTCTGCCACTGCACCTACAGTCTATGCTAAACCAAGTTCTGCAACTGCACCTACAGCATAAGCTAAACCAAAGTCTGTCACTGCACCTACAGTATAAGCTAAACCAAATTCTGTCACTGCACCTACAGTATAAGCTAAACCAAATTCTGTCACTGCACCTACAGTATAAGCTAAACCAAGTTCTGTCACTGCACCTACAGTATAAGCTAAACCAAATTCTGTCACTGCACCTACAGTATAAGCTAAACCAAATTCTGTCACTGCACCTACAGTATAAGCTAAACCAAATTCTGCCACTGCACCTACAGTATAAGCTAAACAAAATTCTGCCACTGCACCTACAGCATATGCTAAACAAAATTCTGCCACTGCACCTACAGCATATGCTAAACAAAATTCTGCCACTGCACCTACAGCATATGCTAAACAAAATTCTGCCACTGCACCTACAGCATATGCTAAACAAAATTCTGCCACTGCACCTATAATCCTGACTGACACACTAGTGCCTAGAGCAAGCTTACATTCAAAAGTCCTAGGAATGAGGAAAAAACTTACGTGGTCTTCAAAACACTGCTGGTATGAGCTGGTTTATTTTGTATCCAGGTAACAGCTGGTTGATTTTGTATCCAGGTAACAGACAGGCTGGTTCCTTTGTGCACTTTATCCTCAGTTTTAGGTGCTAGTTCTAGTTATACAGCATCTTCAAGAGACTTCTAAACCTCACCTGAAATTAAAGGATTGGGTCAGGTAATAATTCGTGACTAGTTTCTTAACTTCCATTAATGCCAATTTTTCATTTTTAAAAATTATAATTTTCAGAAGTTTAAATTTTCGGAAATTATTTATTTAAAATCTTAATTTCACTAAGAACAATTAAATTTATAAGGATATCATTTGAATTCACTGCACTAAGAGCTGACAATGAAATTAATCAAGAGAATTATATTAACCACTTCGAGAGAGAATTATATTAACCACTCTTCGAGCTTGATTATGCTAAATAATTTACTTCGAACTGTAAGTGATCATGCTAAAAAATTATAATTCAGTTCATATATGAATTTTCAACAAGATATATCTCGCCAACTATATAGGTAGATCAATATTCCTCAACACCTATAACACTATCAACAATAAATCAAGTATATATATACCTCACTAGCTATATAAACACTTCACCAAAAAGTTATTTCACCTAAGCAGAAATTATTAAATTCATTGTCTTGACATCCACTAGGTTATTAAAGTATCCAGCAAGCTATTATAGCTAGAACTCCGAACAAAATTTCTGGGTACCGTACAACACGAGGCTAATTAACGTGGTAATTGTTTCCAGGACTGGATTAAAGTTCATATAGACTTCGGGGAATAGAACACGCAGACGGAACACTTGTTAAAGTTATGTAATTGAGATGTGAGCAAATGAATATTCAACCTACTTAAGCCACTAAACCAGTTAGACAAATTTTGAAACATGAACATTTGGCAGATAAACTTCAATACTCACTACAAATTTAATACTAGAGTAACATTTTAACAAGCCAGTTAAAGGTCTAAAAATGTAATTAAACTTCCGTCAACCAATAAAACCTGCCACAAAGTGGAACACACTCCATCCAGCAAACAAATCTCACCAATTAAAGGTCCAGTTAAAATCTGACAGTTAATGAGCCAGGCATGATCTTACATTAAATTAAAACTATCAAATCTGAGTTACATTAAACTTACCACTTTCTCGTTTACGTGAATAATTAACACCTGCAATGTAAATAATTGATGTAATTAGCTTTAAATATTAACAGACAGGATTAGATATTTACCAGTTAAATTAACCACAATCCTGTCACCTAGATTAATTTAAACGCGAGTAAATAGTCAAGCCACAAACTAGTCAAAGTCATTTGTAATATGAATAGCCATTTAACAGTTAACTACCCGCCATAAACAGTTATGGATTTAAAACCTGAATAAAAAAAAAAAAACACTTAAAGCCACAAAACTATTTGTAGATCTGAAACAATATTAAAAATCACAAATCCATTAGTTATGGATCGAAAACTAGACAATGAAAGTCGAAATTTCTACTTTAAAATCTATACTTAAGCGCGAATCATTAACAAGCCACAGAACCAAATCGATAAACTTAATAGTTAAGCCACCAAAACTTTTCACTTACACCAAACAATTAAAAACACTCCGTAAAACGCCACACCTGCTTTAGGCAATAGCACTCGCCAATTGAAACATCACTTGACTTAAACTATACCACTTCTAGATTGCATAAACTGAATCACAAATCTTTCAACACCAAAAGCACGGAAACTTATTAAATTAAAAACATTAAATATCCCTAACATGCTATAAACAAAATTGTAACTCACCTTGCAAATTTCCGGGACCAAACTCTGAGGAACGGACTACTAGCAGATACGAGCACTGAACACCACTAGCACCAGCGGAAGACTGAAAATCTTCACCGCGGTTCTCCAGCCACCTGGATTCGGTCAGAAAAAGTTAAAAGACGCCCTAATGACCGTTAGGTGGACAGATGGCCGTTTTTTCTTTTATGGTAATTGGCAAACTGGGCAATTTTCCGAGGGGTATGTCCGCCGGCTCCTTGAGTCCAGGGCATGGATATGGGCGCTGGAATACCGGCCGGTTTTCCAGGAACGAAAAATAAAAGTAATAATAATAATAATTATCTTATTGAATTTGATATTGCATTGCAATGGCCTGCCATTCATGGTGCAATGTAAAGATATATACAGATTATGAGCTTGGAAAAATATGATAAATTATATAGATTTAGTTATAACAATTTTGATAAATTAAATAAAAATATAATAATTATCTTATTGAATTTGATATTGCATTGCAATGGCCTGCGATTCATGATGCAATGTAAAGATATATACAGATTATAAGCTTGGAGAAATATAACAAATTATGCTGATTGTTATAACAATTTTCGTGAAATTAATAATCAATAACAATTATGGTTATTTCCAAAACATTTTGCTGGTAAAATACAACATAACTGTTATGTTATGCATATTGATAAGACGTACAATATTTTAGCCTTTATTGATATTTGACTGTTCGACAAGGATAATTTCCATTTAGAATTACATGATTATTTTTGACACACCACAGACAAATGACATATTCAGTGATAAAGGCACTTAAGGTATTTATTCATTTCTCTGTGCAGTGTATTGGAAATACATTATCAGTGAAATCAGTAGAAACTTTACTTTTTATTTTGCAGTTACCTTGAGGTTTTGCAGTTCAAGAATCCTACAAAAATATCTATACAAAAAGGGCAAAAAGGGTTGCATGTATCAAGATTCATACAAAAATATTGATACGAAAAATACAACCAGGGTTGCATATATTAAGATTCATACAAAAATATCGATACGAAAAATACAAGGGTTACATACATTGAGATTCATACATATATATTGATACGAAAAATACAAGGGTTACATACATTGAGATTCATACATTAATATTGATACGAAAAATACAACAAGGGTTACATACATTGAGATTCATACAAAAATACTGATACGAAAAATACAAGGGTTACATATATTAAGATTCATACAAAAATATCGACACGAAAAATACAAGGGTTACATATATTGAGATTCATGCATAAATATTGATACGAAAAATACAACAAGGGTTGCATATATTAAGATTCATACAAAAATATCGATATAAAAAATACAAAAAAAAGGTTGCATATATTAAGATTCATACAAAAATAACGATACGAAAAATACAAAAATTGTTGAACGTATAAAGATTCCTACAAAATTATCTATACAAAAAGTACAAAAAGGGTTGCTTACATTAACAAACCCAATAATATCGATACGAAAAATACAAAAAAAAAAGGTTTATAAAAAATACCTTTTAATAAAATGCTAGGAAGGACATATTTTTCCAAAATATAAAGAAAAAAAAGCCTGAAATAATTAATATGTTACATAAATATGTTACGTAAATTACATAAATTTAATCAATGTTTTCCAAAATATAAATAAAAAATAGCCTGAAATAACTGATACGTTACATAAATTATGAAAAATTGATTAATATTTTCCAAAATACAAAAAAAAATCCTGAAATAACTGATATGTTACACAAATTACATAAATTACATAAATAGTTTCCAAGATATAAAGAAAAAAAATAGCCTGAAATATCATATATATTAAATTTCAGTCGTTCAAAAGCATAACCTCCATTCAATACCAAATATCAAACTGCTTTATTTACGAGAAATATTGCGGTGCCACTTGGGCAAACCAATAAATCATTTACAATAATTAATAAGAAAATATCTAAATCTGTTAATTTTTTTAAAAGAAAGATTACTTAACCGACAGCCGGTTACGGAATGGGAAAATGATCTTATTTACCCGGCTGGTACTTGCAAAGTCTTGATCACGCGGGAACGTCAGGTTGAACAAGCTACGTAAACGTCGTTATATAGCCGGCTGCTGGTTATGGAAACGACAGTTGTTATTTACACGGATGTATGTATGTATGCATGTATGTATATACATGTATGTAAAATATATATATATATATATATATATATATATATATATATATATATATATATATATATATATATATATATATATATATATATATATATATGTGTGTGTGTGTGTGTGTGTGTGTGTGTGTGTGTGTATACAATACTGGTCTCTCTCTCTCTCTCTCTCTCTCTCTCTCTCTCTCTCTCTCTCTCTCTCTCCACGAATAAGCCAATTACCGCCGGAGACACCAAGCAGTGCGTGCAATCATCCGCTTTCGGCCTGAAATTCTCCAATTAACGAACAGTCATGCAAATACTTCCGGCCACCCAAAGCATGAGATCCGGTAACGCGTTCTGTGTCGGGTCAAAGGGGCGCATGCCGCCCCCCCCTCCCCCGCGCCCACTGAATGAAATTCCCCGATGCTACCATTGACCTAGTTCCGATGTATATATATATATGTATATATATAATGTGAATATAAATATTCATATGCATATTCATATACATATATAAACTCATAGCTTTATATATTATTAAGCAGCTAAAAACACCCTCATTTGAACTGTAACATAATCTATACATTTCTCTACTTAAACATCTAATTACACAGCATACAACATGCAACGAGTAGGCTAGATGCGTGTGAGGCGGCCTTATGCCAGCACAAAGCCTTGTCTTAAGGCAAGATTTGAGAAGACCTGGCAAAGACTGAGAGGTCTGTTGTGGACCTCTGAACCCTGATGTCAGAGACAGTCTTAATTTCAGAATAAGCTGAGTCTGTACATCACAGTTCATGATCTCCTGAACAAGTCAGGAGACTGACCAGGAACAGACAGAGATTAATAATTAATAGTCATAGAAAAATTGATAATTTTCAGTATCCTACTGGCCCTCCGGAGGATTTAGGAACCCTGGGGTCCTACAGGGGATTTAGGAATCCTGGGGTCCTACTGGGGATTTAGAAGAAGGAAAATACGACGAAGGAGGTATCAAACGGAAGGAATAGATTGATTTTAATCATTAATATTCACAAAAAATGATAGTCTTAAGTATCCCATTGACCCTTCAGAGGATTCAGGAACCCTGGGGTCCTACAGAGGATTTAGGAACCCAGGGGACCTACAGGGGATTAAGAAGAAGGAAAATACGACGAAGGAGATATAAAACGGTAGGAACAGACCGATGCACAAAAAAATGACAATTTTCAGTATCCTATTGGCCCCTCAGAGGATTTAAGAACCCTGGGGTCCTTCAGAGGATTTAGGAACCCTGGGGTCCTACAGGGGATTGGAAGGAGGGGCAAAATACGACGAAGGAGATAAACGATCGTTCTTTTCCCCCAAGACAAAAGGACTCGTGGAATTACCCTGAGGAGAATATTTAAGTGGGAAAAAAGCCGAAATATGAGGGCAGGTTTTTCTACGGGAGTAATTATATCCCTAATGAGGATACGGGGAGAGAGAGAGAGAGAGAGAGAGAGAGAGAGAGAGAGAGAGAGAGAGAGAGAGGAAAAGGCTTCTATAAGAATTGAGAGAGAGAGAGGAAGGGAGATAGAGAAGGAAAAGGCTTCTGGAAGAATTGAGAGAGAGAGAGAGAGAGAGAGAGAGAGAGAGAGAGAGAGAGAGAGAGAGAGAGAATGGAAAAGGCTTCTGCAAGAATTGAGAGAGAGAGAGAGAGAGAGAGAGAGAGAGAGAGAGAGAGAGAAAGGAAAAGGCTTCTGGAAGAATTGAGAGAGAGAGAGAGAGAGAGAGAGAGAGAGAGAGAGAGAGAGAGAAAGGAAAAGGCTTCTGGAAGAACTGAGAGAGAGAGAGAGAGAGAGAGAGAGAGAGTGCAAATTCCGCAATCTTTTCCAATCTCTATTCCCCAAACGCCTCTCATATTTCACCTTGGCTGGTTCCCGGAGACACTGAGGAGAGATTTAAGTCTCTTAGCGAAATGACTAAGTCAATATTTTGGTTATACGTCACCTGGGGGAATTCTCACGCAAAGGAGAATTTTATGACGCCCGGGGTAGAAACTAAACAGATTCCGATGGGTGCTCTAATGGCGTGGGGTGGATGAGTCTCAACGTTGTTTTCTTCTTTGGGTGAGTGTGTGGATGCAAACACACACACACACACACACACACACACATATATATATATATATATATATATATATATATATATATATATATATATATATATATGTATGTATACATATGGACATTTCCAGCTAATGCACTCACAAAGTCATGTTGCGAGGCAACGAAGTTCCCACGTCTTGAGAATACCTGACGTATACAGTTTTACTTTTTAGGAAACTTGCCGGTCAACAGCTGATCATCCTCTCAAGGTTCTTTAGAGTGCCTTTACTTGTGACCGATAAGCTTTTCATATATATATATATATATATATATATATATATATACACACATACATATACATACATACATAAATACAAAACCTCCTCAACAATGCTAACAGAGGAAGCTAAAGAACCAGAAATGGCAATTGTATCTCCCTCTTGTTTATCCAGTTCCTGAGGGATGTGATAATGATGATGAAGACCTCTCCGAAATGTGGAACTGGACGGCGATGATCAGATATGTGATCATTGTGGAGAAGATCTGGAAATGGAGGAAAAAAGAAAATGGCAGCTACAAGATGGCGTCTGGTTAAAATGACAGAAATTGAAGATGGGAGTTACAAGATGGCGCTTAGTTAAAGTGACAGAAATTGAAAATGGAAGGTACATAATGGCATTAAGCTAAAGTGACAGAAAGAGAATATGGCAGCTACATAATGGCGTTTGGCTAAATTGGAGCAGAGATAGAATATGGTAGTTACAAAATGGCGATTAACAAGAATAACACAGAAAAACAAAATGGTGCTTCACTAAAATTACCCAGAAATACAAAATGGCCAATAACCAAATTGATGCAAAAATACAAAATGGCAGCTACAAAATGGCATTTAACCAAAATAACACAACAAAAGAAGATGGCCGCCACAAAATGGCGTTTTACCATAATGATACACAAAAAAAAAGAAAATGACCAATACAAAATGGCGTTTGAGAAAATTAAAATGTAATTTTAATTTTTGTAGATTTACTTATGAGTGAAATTATTTTTATGAGTAATCAATAGATTAAATCATGAGGAAAATCACTAAATAAAAAAAACAGAAATGCAGTATTGGGAAACGAATGGTTGTCATCACTGCAAGGAAGATAGGAATCTTGATAAATCTTGATAATGACAAAGAAAGCACACGATCACTCAGCAAGATTAATAAATAAATATGCAAACAGATGAACGAATAAGTAAATAAACAGCCCAAGTAACTAATTAACGAGAAATGACTCCCTCCATAAGAAAAAATGAAATATTACAGTAAGGAAAAATGAAACAGGAATGAGGCCAAGGGAAAAATAACACCCAGGTAAATTCTACCAGGCATTAGCGATAAGCTTATCAGGTACATTTCTTAGTTGAGATTTGGGGGGTGCCGGGGTGGGGTGGTGTGTGGGGGGGGCAAAGACCCCTCGATCTGATAACGTTAACCAACCGGAGCTAAAGGAGGAGGAGGAGGAGGAGGAGGAGGAAGAGATAAAGGCTTAATGAAAGAGATAAATATTACTATTCTGGGCTTTGGGGAATAAAATGGCCTCCAGACGCGTTTTGTACGAGGGTAGAAAATCTCATGGTTAAAAATGTCAGGATGGAAAATCCTACTACTAAGTCTTAGGATGTTAGGATTGTAGATCAGATGGAAATGACGTGTGTGATTTGGTAATGATGATGATTCCTTTGGTGATGGTGCGTGGGTGATGATGATAATAATAATAATAATAATAATAATAATAATAATAATAATAATAATAATAATAATAATAATAATAATAATATTAAAATATTTTTTGTTTACTAAGTTGGATTAGGTGGTGATAAACTGATTTCATAAGGAAATGGCTAATAATAATAATAATAATAATAATAATAATAATAATAATAATAATAATAATAATAACAAAGCATTTATAATCTTCCAAATCACATGAGAGACAAACCAGAAAGTATTCACAAAGGAATAACTAATCATCTAAACACATCAAATTCTGTAGCATCCTGTATCAATATTCCTTTAAAATAATATTAATAAACCACAAAAAAAAAACTGTCTCACCGGAATTAGACAGTGCCTTCCGAGACAGAAGAGGCCACAGACGGAGAATTGGACTCCCGTCTCCAGATGTCTAATTAGACGGCGAAGATGAAACTGCTTTTATTTTATTTTATTTTTTTTTTTAAGGAAGATAAAGAGAGTAATTGTAATGGAGGCGTTTGTTAAGGAGCCAATATATTTCAGTTTGCTTTTACGCAGTTGTATGTTTATATGTATATGTATATATATTTATACATATATAAATCCATACCTGTTTATGATGCTTGTCATCCGTCGCGCCCAGGACCCCTAATTTCCGTAATTGCCGGACCAGGTAATTACGCTGTAATGAAAGGAGTATCAGGTGCTGACGGGTGTTACAGTGAAAATACAGAAATGAATGATATGAAATTTATCAGAAATAAATCATATATGTACTGATATAATCACACGAAAAATATTATTGCTTCAATAATCTTTTAATAATTTGACTGTTAATAATCTGAAAGGGGTTATAATCGAATTATAACCCCTGTCAAATTATTTACAGGTGTATAATCCCTGTAAATGACAGGGGTTATATTCGCATTATAACCCCTGTCAAATTATTTATAACATGGGTTGTATTCGAATTATAACCCCTGTTATAAATAGCTTGACAGAAGTTATAAATAATTTTCTATGGAATAAGTACAACAGATAATTGATGTTCAAATCTGTGTTCTATAAATTGATTACCAATGCTTATGTATCTATGAACTTTCACCCTACCAGGGAATGGGCCGAGATCGATCCCGTGGGAGGAAAACGACTTGGGCACGTTTTCTAAATAAAATATTGTGGATCGCAGTCAGGCTGGAAGAAGGTGTGTGTATATATATATATATATATATATATATATATATATATATATATATATATATATATATATATATATATATATATATATATATATATATATATATATTATTCTGCAATTCAGCCTATTCTCTAGTCGGGGTCGCTGTTCTGAACGAGCCTGAACCAGTTGTTCCTGTCTTAAACAGCCCATTTAACAATTCGTATGGCAGATGTTTTACAAAATGGATACCCTTTCTGACTCCAGCCTTCCCCAGTAACCCAGTGTTTGTGTCTGTGTGTGTGTGTGTTTGTGTGTGTGTATGTGCATGTCTGTACATCAATTTCTCCAACAGCTGACACGTAATAAACAAACCTTCCGCAAAAGTGGGCCAGGAGAACAGACTAGAATAACAATGCTGACCCCAACCTTCGCGACGACATAGACATCAAGTCCTGTCCCATCGTTCTCTGTGAATCTATAGGACATTGTCAGCACAACCAGCATCATCTTCAGAATCTTCACCACAATCAACAAACCGCTGTAACTCATCATCGAGTAGACCACTTGGTCTGTGGCCGCCAAGAAACTGAGGAGATTGTCCAAGCAGGTTTCTGGGTCAATAACGCCAACATCTGGAATTTCCTGAAGACTGGTTTCTATGGTTTGAATTCCCATAGGTCTAGCATCAATTGTTTCAGTTTTCCTAGGCCTCATATCTATAGTTTGAGTTCCCTTAGGCCTAAAGTCAATAGCCTCAGTTTCTCTAGGCCTATAGGGCGAGGATGCAGATGAACACAGGCAGTTTTTCCAATTTTTCCTGTAAACTGAGTGGTAATGTTTCTGCTCTGAAGCCTGCTCATCAACACCAATATCTCCAGTTTCCTGAGGCCTGATGGCAATAGTTCGAATTCCCTTAGGCCTAAAATCAATAGCCTCAGTTTCCTTACGCCTAAAGTCAATAGCCTCAGTTTCCTTACGCCTATAGGGCGTTGATGTAGATGAACACAGGCTGCTTTTCCAATTTTTCCTGTAAATAGAATGGTAATGTTTCTTCTCCGAAGCCTGCAGGGTCTGTTCTGTAAGTTCGTCACAGTTCCAAGCACGTACCAAAGCAACAACCTTTTTCTGGAGTTGATAAGCCAACACTCGGGATACGCAATACAATAGGCCAAAGGTCGCAGCAGAACTCAGGGTGGTGGATATTGCAAAACTGACAAAATCGAACAATTCGTAGAGTGTCCCTTCCCTCCTGCTGGTCCCAGAGAAGAGGGAGCCTAGAACAGTCATCACTGGATGCAGAATGTCACCAGCTAGGATCGAGAGAATCACTACAGTGCCCAGGTCGAAATTACTGTGGTCTGGAACGTCCTGGAATTCCAGCAGCTCCATGATCAACACGAGGCGCTTCCTGGCGTAGACGGTGTAGACGTGAAAGAACAGGAGCCCCGTGGAATTGGCTAAATACGTCAGGGTGGTCATCACGGAGAAGGTGTCTTCCAGGCTGAAGTCTTTTGAAATCAGGTTGATGGCGCGAATCAGGAGAAAGGTTACGAGGAGGAACGACGACCACACGAAGCTCCTTCTGTCTGGATGGATTTTGACTGTTAAGACGCCCCCAACTCCTTCTGTCTCTTTACAGTGCCTCCTGCAGGCTTCGATCCTGTAGGGGAAGGCGCCCAGGCATCGAATCACATGCAGGATTATCAAAACTGGATGGCGACGGGACTTGAATATCGACTGTTCCATGTTCTGCTGGAATGTAAACAATCCCTCTCTTTCTATCTCTCTCTCTCTCTCTCTCTCTCTGTCTGTCTGTCTGTCTGTCTCTCTCTCTCTCTCTCTCTCTCTCTCTCTCTCTCTCTCTCTCTCTCTCTCAGTAGCGGATATCCAACTGAACTCCACAACTGAAGTAACCTAGCATAGAGAATTAAATAGTACTCTCTCTCTCTCTCTCTCTCTCTCTCTCTCTCTCTCTCTCTCTCTCTCTCTCTCTCTCTCAGTATCAGATATCCAACTGAACTCCCCAAAAGAAGTAACTTAACCTAACCTAGAGAATTCAGCAGTAATCGATATGATAACTCATCGCGATCTTGAGCTGTCAGTCAAAATATTAAACCAATAAACTATAAACCGGAAATTCACAGAATTCGGCGATGGACCGGTGCCACCATTAGTCATCCGCTCAATGAACTGTCTCTGTTACAACGAATTTCTTTAAAATGGTATACATTAAGTGCCTTCAAGATCCTGGTAGCATATAAATATAAATCGTTATGACAATCAATCATTTTTCAAAGGTTTTTGAAATTGCCTGTTGAAATAGGTTTTTGTATTCACAGTTTTCGTTATAAAAAAATTAGAATATTCTTTTACGAAAATATATATAATTAAAAATAGTTTTTTGACCAAAATACAATGTTTTTTTTCTTTAAATATTTTAAGGTCACGTTTATTGCTATGAAGATACAATAAGGAAACATTTGAACTGAACTATTTAGAGGAAAACATTGCTCGAGTGTAAAAGTTGAGAGAGAGAGAGAGAGAGAGAGAGAGAGAGAGAGAGAGAGAGAGAGAGAGAGAGAGAGAGAGAGAGAGAGAAAGTTATAAGACTCCATATCATCACAGCCACATTAAAATCTTCCGCAGAACATAACCGTAATTTCAAGATCCCCTTCAGACGAAATCATTGAACCTATAGAATACAAATTACTTCATTTCTGGAGGCACCATTTATTTCCCTTCAGTAAACTTTCCTGTAATTAAAAATATTCTGGATAAAATATATCTCCCCTCTTCTTCTTCTTCTTCTTCTTCCTCATACTTTCGTCATCTTCGACTTTCTTTTCTTTCTTTCAGGGAAAGTGAGACGTAGAGATGATTAAAACTTTCCAATTGTTATTGGTAACTTTTTTTTTTATTATTTACCAGAGCTGAACTTTCGGATCGTCTTGATTCTGCAAATATCCTGTTCTTTCTCTCTCTCTCTCTTTCTCTCTTTCTCTCTCTCTCTCTCTTTCTCTCTCAGCTTAACATTCTCCCTCCCTTCATCACACTTCGCATAGTATCTCTCTCTCTCTCTCTCTCTCTCTCTCTCTCTCTCTCACACACACACACACACAAACACACTCACACAGAAAATGTCTCTCTCTCTCTCTCTATCTCAGCTTAACTTTCTCCCTCCCTCCCTCTCACTTTACAGACAATCACTCTCTCTCTCTCTCTCTCTCTCTCTCTCTCTCTCTCTCTCTCTCTCTCTCTCTCTCTCTATCATGGACAAACTACGCATTTACTGAAGAAAGTTACAGTTGACGAATGCATGACTAGAGAGAGAGAGAGAGAGAGAGAGAGAGAGAGAGAGAGAGAGAGAGAGAGAGAGAGATCTGGCACAACAGTGGTCTGGGACGAATGAGAGAAAGAGAGAGATAGAGAGAGAGAGAGAGAGAGAAATCCAGCACAATGCTCTGAAACAAATGAGAGAGAGAGAGAGAGAGAGAGAGAGAGAGAGAGAGAGAGAGAGAGAGAGAATCGATACACAGCTTATAAAACCTCTTGTTTCCATTACATTTTTTGTTTATATTTCAGCCTCGTGTACTTCTACCCAACAAACCCACCCCCCCAAAAAAAATACCTCCCCCTCTCCCCCCTCCCCCACCCCGTCCCCATATCACATCATTCGGTTTGAAAAGGCAAATGAAAAACTCCCTTTTCAATCTCGATGGAGAAGGAAAAAAAACACGGCGGTGTTTAGTGTTTTGTTTCCTAAACACGTAAATAAACAGGCAATATTACGGAGAAGGGAATCAGGAATTAATGATAAACAAGGGCGTGGCAGAAATAAAGGATAATTTTAATATGTGTATATGAATTTTTAACCACGGGTCGGTGGTGGCTCGGCGTATGTCGTTGCCAGACGCACGATTATGGCTAATTTTAACCTTATATCAATTAAAAATTACTGAGGCTAGAGGGCTGTAATTTGGTATGTTTGATGACTGGAGGGTGGATGATCAACGTACCAATTTGCAGCCCTCTAGCCTCAGTAGTTTTTAAGATTTGTGGGCGGACAGAAAAGTACGGACAGAATAAAGTGCGGACCGAAAAAAGTGCGGGCAGAATAAAGTGCGGACAAAGTGAGGACAGAAAAAAGTGCTGACAGAATAAAGTGCCGACAGAATAAAGTGCGGACAAAAAAAGGTGCGTTGAGAATAAAGTGCGGACAGAAAAAGTGCGGACAGAAAAAGGTGCGGACAGAAAAAGCGCGGACAGAAAAAGTGCGGACAGAAAAAAGTGCTGACAGGAAAAAGTACGAACAATAAAATGTACGGACAAGAAAAAGTGCCGACAGAAAAAGCGCGGACAGTAAAAGTGCGGACAGAGTAAAGTGCGGACGGACAGACAAAGCCGGCACAATAGTTTTCTTTTCCATCAAACTAAAAATCTCCCCAAGGCCAACCAACCTTATGAACGAGATTCTGGTACCTGAGTTTAAGTAGCCTAAGTAGCTACCTAAATCATATTATTTCAACGAGTTTAAGTAGCTACCTAAATCATATATTAATGAGTTTAAGTAGCTACTAAAATAACCCAAATGAATCCAGTGTAGTCTCCTTTCCAGACGTCCGTTCCAGAAGCCAATCTGCCCGACTGGATTCCAGTTTTCATCTAACCAAGTGGTATTAGATATTCCATATTGGATTTTTTAAAAAATTTCATTAAGAATTATCTGAGAAATATGGTAAGGGGGCGGGGGTATAAAGTTATGATGAGTCATTTTACTTTTTTTTTGGGTGGGGGTGGGCAGGGAGAGAGAGAGGTGGGGAGGGGGCATTTTGATAATAAGGGAAAACACTTATGTCAAATAATTTAGCACTATGAATATTTTGTAACCTAATGTTAGGATTTCAATCTGTAATTCAAAGTTCTGTTGTTATCTCTCTCTCTCTCTCTCTCTCTCTCTCTCTCTCTCTCTCTCTCTCTCTCTCTCTCTCTCTCTCTCTCTCTTTCTATATATATATATATATATATATATATATATATATATATATATATATATATATATATATATATATATATATATATATATATATATAAAGCAGTGAGAGTTTGTACCTAAATGGCCAGTGAAATTTGATAAAATAAAAAAACCAAATATATTCTTTAGCTACCCTGTGACAGCGTAGATCCAAAACTGTAATTTCTATCTATACAGAAGCACTAAAATGACTAAGCACTG
Organism: Macrobrachium rosenbergii; assembly: GCF_040412425.1. Taxonomy (NCBI): domain Eukaryota; kingdom Metazoa; phylum Arthropoda; class Malacostraca; order Decapoda; family Palaemonidae; genus Macrobrachium; species Macrobrachium rosenbergii. Next base: position 25,542,958 of record NC_089785.1, on the reverse strand, counting down.
CACCACTTTAGATGTAACTAAAGAAGATATTGTTTAGTAGAGTTAAAATAGTTAAAATGAAAACTTTCTGTGTAGGAGAGAGAGAACACACAGAAACATGATAACAGAAATACCCAACAAGGCTGTTCAACTGTTTAACTCTTCTGGTCTGTCAGTTGAGACGACCAGTTATCCAAGTTTTTTCAACTTCCAAGCCTTCAGCTGAAGAACTCGGAGAGGAGAGAGAGAGAGAGAGAGAGAGAGAGAGAGAGAGAGAGAGAGAGAGAGAGAGAGAGACCATATCTGCAAGAACAATGTCTGATTTCATTTGTGATGTGTGAGATTCTCTGGCGTTGCAGAGACGTTAGGACTGCACAAAATACCTCAAGAGATAATTCCAGTACCAAGATCCACTTGAAAAATAGGTGAGTTTGCCCACTGAACGTGTTTACAAGTTTCGTGACTGCCAGGCAGTCAGTTTTTGGTGTGAACCACTTAATTCTGGCAGGCTTGAGACTGTTAAGGCCTAGTAGGCAGGTTTTCAGTCTGAGGTTTGAGGCAAGGGGAAATTCATCCACAGAGATATTGTATTATTAACTTACGTCACAAATCACAACTAATTCTTAGGCAATAGTTACTAGTTTCTTGACAACGAAAAGTCAGTTTTTGGTGCAAGCAGGAATATTCTGGTAGCATTTAGACTGTATAGGCCTAGGTGGGTTTTCAGTCTAGGGTCTGAGGTACTGGGAAATTCATCCATAAGCAATAATATATAATCATTTCTCATCAGAAATCGTGACTAATGCTTTCGTTTTAACCGCGGTCCGGTGGTGACCTGTCCTATATCGTTGCCAGACGTACGGTCGTGTCTAATTTTAACCTTAAATAAAATAAAAACTACTGTGGCTAGAGGGCTGCAATTTGGTATGTTTGATGATTGGAGGGTGGATGATCAACATACCAATTTGCAACCTTCTAGCCTCAGTAATTTTCAGGATCCGAGGGCTGTCAGAAAAAGTGCGGACAAAAAAAGTACGGACAGAATAAAGTGCGGACGGAAAAAGTACAAACAGAATAAAGTGCGGGCAGAAATAAGTGAGGACAGAAAAAAGTGCGGACAGAAAAAATGCGGACATAAAAAGTGCGGACAGAACAAACTGCGGACAGAAAAAAATGCGGACAGAAAAAGTGCGGACAGAACAAAGTGCGGACAGAAAAACTGCGGACAGAAAAAGTTCAGACAGAAAAAATGCGGACAGAAAAAAACGCGGACAGAAAAAAGTGCGGACGGACAAACAAGGCCGGCACACAATAGTTTTCTTTTCAGAAAACTAAAAAAAAAAAAAAATTATCCTAAAAAACCTGAAAATTGACCACAGCAAATTCAGAAAAAAAATAAAAAAGGACACTTTAGAATTCATCAAATGAAACTCAGAATGCGTGAGACCAACCTTCCTTCTACACACAATATATATATATATATATATATATATATATATATATATATATATATATATATATATATATATATATATATATATATATATATATTATATATATATTGTATATAAAGCTCCTGTTTCATTCCCGATTTCAGAATTTCAGCAGGAAATATTTGAGGGAGGAATGCGAATAATTCATATCAGCTGCAGATTCCAATTATGAACATTTTTGTCGTACCATCAGGCAACAATATGTGTTTGTGTGTGTGTGTGTATGTGTGTAGGTTTTCATATTCAGTGATTTTGATTGTGGAATTTTTATGACTGAACTGTTTATATATATATATATATATATATATATATATATATATATATATATATATATATATATATATATATATATATATATATATATATATATATATATATATATATATATATATATATATATATATTGTGTATGTGTGTGAGAGAGAGAAAAAGAGAGTGAGAGATAGGAAGGCATAATGATAAAAAGACTGACAAATGGACCAAGAGAGAGAGAGAGAGAGAGAGAGAGAGAGAGAGAGAGAGAGAGAGAGAGAACACGAAAACCTTGCAGCCAGCCAGGGTTTCCAACCCTAGAACTACAGTGGGCTATATCCTGGGGACGTTCAGTGCCCAAAGTTTTCCATAAATAAAGTTATATATATTTTTTTTATAGGTAACGGAAAGATTCAGCCCCCAGGGGAAAGAGTCTGGAAAATATTCTGTGGGTTTTCTTTCAGAGAGAGAGAGAGAGAGAGAGAGAGAGAGAGAGAGAGAACATTCGTCCCATAAGTGGGAAATTTGTCTTAATTTGCAAATACAATTTTCTCAAGTATTATTTTTCGTGACCGAAAATTCAGTACATTCCCATACATTTGCACTCTGGAGTAACAGTTAGAGGGGCTGAACAGCAAAAATCCGAAGAAAGGAATGGGAAACGCAGGTCATATGAAAGACCTAAATAAAACGCCTACGGTGTATCATGCAAGGCCCACTGACGTCATTACCCCAGCCATCATAATTGGCCCGAATGTAGTCTGTTCCGGCTTCGTTGCGAGTCTCAGAATGTCCTCGTTGGTTGCAACAGAGCCGTTCGGACGAGTCATAAAGGACACTTAGCTCTGCCTTTAGAATATTATCTGCTCCCTAATGGGTTTAACTGTTTGAATCAAATCGCTACCATGGTTATATAAGTAGCTGGGAATTGCCTGCCTGCGTAGTTTGATTCCAGTATTCCAGGTCTGGAACTGAAAGGAACTGGAAAGTTTTAGTTTGATTCTTCTTGTTCTTTTTCTCTTTGTTCTTCTGGTTTGAACTGGCCTTATGCCGGCGCGGGGTCTTGCTTCAGGGCAGTCCTTGCATTACCAGGTTCATCTGTCTGTGATATTGTAACTATAGGGTGACACTACTGAGGCTGAGTTCAGTGGATTTAAACATTAAAGAGATTTATCTTCAGACTTCTTTGGGGATTTAAGGGTTCCTCGATATGTGGGATTACTCCATCCCGAATCGAGTTATCCCGGGATTAGATACCCACTACATTAATCCATCTGTGGGATTACTCCATCTGAAAACAAATAATTTTGGGATTAAATACCCGCTGCATATATCCATTTGTGGGATTACTCCATCTGAAAACAAATAATTTTGGGATTAAATACCCACTGCATATATCCATTTGTGGGATTACTCCATCTGAAAACAAATAATTTTGGGATTAAATACCCACTACATTAATCCATTTGTGGGATTACTTCATCTGAAAACAAATAATTTTGGGATTAAACACCACTGCATTAATCCCAAAAGTGACTATCTGTAAACACTTCCTTTCCAGACCACTTCTGGGACAGTTGTCCCCCCCCACCCCCTCCCCCCCCACCAAATGGCTCTGAACTCATCATGCAAATAGGGTTCTTTGACCACTGCGCCATCTAAACCTTTAACGCGAGGAGAGAAACACTTTCTCTCTCTGTCTCCGTCTCTCTCTCCATTTCCCAGAATCATTTTCCCCGGTTCATACGCTTGCTTTGCTTTTTCAGCCGAAATCCAATTACAGGGTCGGTTATCTCGTCGTCTCTGACAAAGGGGCGGTGGCGTGACAAAGATGTGCAGGAGAGAGGTCCTTCACTCACCTCCGTCCGCATGCGTCTGTGCTCATATCGGAATGCTCCGGATAATCGAGGGAAAGGGTGATATCCGCTCCTTTTTCTCGGGATTTTCCGGATAATCGAGGGAAAGGGTTGTGATGTTCGCTCTCGTTTTTCACCCCGAAGGCGATTTAATTACGGTCTTTATCTCATTAACGGACAAAGAAAGCGGAGAATGCGCCAAAAATGTACAGCGTTCGGGAGGTAAACAAACAAACGAGATTTATTCAATTATGCAAAGTCCGACGGTCGTGTTTTTAACCTTTGTGTGGATACACAGATCACACAATGAATTCTTATACTTATTTATTTCTTGTTTACATTAAAATCATTAAAATCTGTCTCATGTACTTTTGTTATTTCCCACTATAATATGTATAATGAACAATCACTTATTTTTCACTAAAATCTGTTTAGTGAACTCTTGTTCATTTTGCTAAAATTCATACAGTGTATTTTTTGCTGAGCAAGTCGCGATGAAAATGGTGACTCAGTGATATATATATATATATATATATATATATATATATATATATATATATATATATATATATATATATATATATATATATATATTTCACTCTCCATTCGCCTCGTTTTAGGAGACTGAGAAAAGAAAATTCTTCCTTCCAGTCATTGTCCCACGGGAGACACATTTAGCATCCACCCCCCAAAAGTCTCTCTCTCTCTCTCTCTCTCTCTCTCTCTCTCTCTCTCTCTCTCTCTCTCTCGCTTCATTAATCATCTCGCTAGTCTCCCGTGTCTCTTTCTCAGTGATTGATGTCTCTCTCTCCCTCCTCTGAAGAGGTGGATGAGATAATCCGTACCAATGAGTTTGGTTATTCATCAATATCATTCATTCACTGGTGATGTGTGGATAAGATTCTGAACTGGTCTTTTACACTTAGGGACAATGTTGTGTTGGTTTTTGTTAGTTAGGTGTTATCTCTCTCTCTCTCTCTCTCTCTCTCTCTCTCTCTCTCTCTCTCTCTCTCTCTATGTATATGTAAAAGAGAGAGAGAGAGAGAGAGAGAGAGAGAGAGAGAGAGAGAGAGAGAGAGAGAGAGAGAGAGGGAGAGAGATTACATAATTAACAAAAACCAACACAATTTTGTCCCTAAATGTCAAAGACCAGTTCAGAATCTTATTCACACATCACCAATGAATGAATGATATTGATGAATAACCAAACTCATAAATGCACCAACAAACACACATACATAATACACACATACATTCAATACCCCCGCCCTGCTCCCCAAAAAAAAAAAAAAAAAAACCTAGCAATCTTTTTACAGGACACAAAACAGCAACTCTACAACCTCGTGTTGGAGATTTCTGTATTTACTTTTTTTTGTATTCACCTTCCCCCACCCCCAAAACCCCCAACAAAAAAAAACCCCCCTTTTGCTATCAAGCAGAAACCGAGGGTAGAGGTGGGGGGAAGCTTTTTCTTTTAGCGGATGTTTAATGGGTCAGAAAAATCGACAAATGGGTAGGAAGTAATCCCCTGGAAGAGAGGAAGACTCGAAGGTGCTAGGGATTTCTTTGTCCAGGTCAGATTTTTTAGGATGGGGAAGAAAAACAGGATTTTAAACTCGCCGGCCGTCTTGTGTGGAAATAGGTCTTGGCTTTTTTCACGTCTGGGCAAATAGGATGATTAGTGTTGGTTCTGATGTTTTGCGTTGTATGTAAAATGACAAATAGGATTTTGTGTTGCTAAAGGATGAATTGCATTGATCAGTGTTGGTCCTGATGTTTTGGGTTGTATGTAAATTGACAAATAGGATTTTGTGTTGCTAAAGGATGAATTGCATTGATCAGTGTTGGTTCTGATGTTTTGGGTTGTATGTAAAATGACAAATAGGATTTTGTGTTGCTAAAGGATGAATTGAATTGATCAGTGTTGGTTCTGATGTTTTGGGTTGTATGTAAAATGACAAATAGGATTTTGTGTTGCTAAAGGATGAATTGAATTGACCAGTGTTGGTTTTGATTGTTTTGGGTTGTATGTAGGAGGCCAATAGGATTTTGTGTTGATAGAGGATGCATTGTATTGCGTTTAAGTTTTGGGTTTGTGTAAAAACCAATAGGATTTTGTGTTGCTAAAGGATGAACTGCTTAGATTGAAGTTCTGGGTTTATGTAAAACACTAACAGGATTTTATGTTGCTAAAGGATGAATTGCTGAATTGCTTAGACTGAAGTTCTTGATTTATGTAAAAGCAAATAGGATTTTGTGTTGCCAAAGGTTGCATTGCAATACTTGAAAACCTAGATTCATGTAAAAAACAGTAGGATTTGCATGGCATTGCTCTAAGTCCTGGGTTCATGTGAAAAATCAATAGGATTTTGTTATTGCTGAAGGATGCATTGTATTAAATATATACCAATAGGATTTTTGTATGATGGCTAATTGCACACTTAAGTATGCAAACTCGTGTCTGTCTAGATCTGAATGCCTATGTATGATAGTTTCGTCATCTGGAAATGCAACGAAAGCAAAGAAATGCAACTAATGCATTACTATTCATATCTTAATCCATACATGAAGAGACAAGGATCAACTTGATAAAATATTCATGCATTTTTTCATTAAAAAGTTCCTCTTTTAAGTATATATGTATCTATGCTATCACAGAATAGCTCGTCATTTATTAAAAATATAATTTCTTCATTTTTCCTAAAATGACAAACTAGGAAATGAAAATTTAATAACTGGTAGATAAATCCACTTCAAAATGGAATGTTGATAACATAGAATAATTTTCATTTTGTTTTGATAACATTTGGATCCCACAAAGCAACTTTTTTTATATATAAAACGAAGTATTTTCCATTGCGAATAAATTGATCACATGAATACCAGATTGGCAATTAAATAAATTTGATATCTTTCACCCAACGTCATTTCTCCACAGCATTTCACCATCAGCTTCATACTTTTTTACGTGTTTATAAAACCACAGAACTTCAGCCTTTTACGTATCTATAAAACCATATAACTTCAGACTTTTTACGTATTTATAAAACCACACAACTTCAACCTTTTTACGTATGTATAAAACCAAAAACTTCAAACCTTTCTACGTATTTATAAAACCAAAAACTTTAACCTTTCTACATATTTATAAAAGAACAAAACTTCAACCTTGCTACATATTTATAAAACAAAAAACTTCGACCTTTCTACGTATTTATAAAACCAAAAACTTCAACCTTTCTACGTATTTATAAAACCAAAAACTTCAACCTTTCTACGTATTTATAAAACTAAAAACTTCAACCTTTCTACGTATTTATAAAACCAAAAACTTCAAACTTTTTATGTATTTATAAAACCACATAACTTCAGACCTTTTTATGTACTTATAAAACCACATAACTTCAGACTTTTTTACGTATTTATAAAACCACATAACTTCAGACCTTTTTATGTATTTATAAAATCACAGAACTTCAGACTTTTTTACATATTTATAAAACCACAGAACTTCAACCTTTTATATATATATAAAACCACGAAACTTTAAACCTTTTTATGTATTTATAAAACCAAAAACTCCAAACCTTTCTACGTATTTATAAAACCAAAAACTTCAAACCTTTCTACGTATTTATAAAACCACACACCTTCCAACTAAGGAAATTCTTCAACGCTTTAGCCTTACCCCTGGTGATAAAATTATATATAAGAAAAGCTCCCGTGTCAGTTAACGTCAGTCTGCGAGGAGAACAGTTTTCTCAACTTGAGTCCATCAATAGTTTCATCTCCGGGGTGAAGCAGCATCTTCATAACCTCTTCATCATCTCCCGGGTGAGGAAGCATTCTTTTACCTCACCCTTTTTCTCACTTCTCCTCTTCAAGGGTGAGGCGTAAGGAAAGCGGGGATGGTGTAGAAAACGAGAGAGACTCGACGAAGGGCAAACTTTGTTAGAAGGAGAAGGGTGTTGGTAGAGACTGGCTTGGAGGTGTGAATGATGTCAGGTTTTTTTATTTTGGGGGGAGTTTGGGGGGTTAGATTTCTGTGGATTTATGCTGCTTTTTGTTTATTTTAAAGCTGCTGTGATGAAGTTTTTTTTTCGTTTATATTAAATAAAGCTGATAAATAAACCTGACAGAAAAATCGAACGTAAAATCCAAATTGATTTCCTTCATTCTGGGGTCACTTCTAGCTGTGAAATTTTTGTGTTCTGGTGAAACCAGTTGCCCAAATTCTCGGGTGTGAAATGGCTCGCACCTCCCCCTTCCCTCCCTCCCTCCCTTCCTCCCGGCCTCAGCCCACATCAGGTCACAACACTGCCATCGTCAGGAGCAGATAATATCGTCAGGAGAGACATCGCCAGCGTCTCCTGACGGTGTTAGATGGCGCCCATCAGAGGTTTTTGAAAGGTACACAGGAGACGGATTCTGGGGGAGAAATGAGGTTGTCCTCCCCGTGATCTATATAAGTTTGTCTCTCTCTCTCTCTCTCTCTCTCTCTCTCTCTCTCTCTCTCTCTCTCTCTCTGAGACACTTCCTTCTTTCTCTCTCTTTTTCCCTCCCTCGTTTAACTTGACATCTGATTCTCTCTTTCTCTCTTATGTTCAACCAGGCATTTTAATTCTCTCTCTCTCTCTCTCTCTCTCTCTCTCTGAGACACTCCATTCCTTCTCTCTCTTTTCCTTCCTTATTTGACTCAACATTCGATTCTCCCTATATTATATTCAAGCAGACATTTTGAATCTCTCTCTCTCTCTCTCTCTCTCTCTCTCTCTCTCTCTCTCTCTCTCTCAGGGTGCTTTTCGTATGTCCCTGTCTCTCTCTCTCTCTCTCAGAGGTGTTTTCGTGTTTTCTCTCTCTCTCTCTCTCTCTCTCTCTCTCTCTCTCTCTCTCTCTCTCTCTCTCTCTCTCTCTCTCTCTCAGGGTCCTTTTCCTCTGTCGGTCTCTCTCTCATTTAGAGTATAATCCGTTCCACCCCTCCAATGAATCATGTACTAGGTCGTTAGCTAGCTACAGAGGGTCCTAGCTGACTCCTGACAAATAATTCACCAGAATCAATAACGCCTCATGTAATGTAATGTGTCACAAAGGAGACACATTACATTACAGATAACAAGCGTAATTAGAGTCGCGTCATCAAAGGGTTTCCGGACTGAATTAGGCTGTTAATGAGTTGCTTTACAATTGTTAATTAGGTCTGAATCACTTTGGCGTTCTGACTGTTATTTGTGATATGTTAATGATATATTTTTTTAAAATTTTTTGGGAGGGTTAAATATTTCGGATTTTTTTTTGGGGTGGGGTCTGAGGGAGGTGTTATTAGGGGTAGTGGTCATTATTCATTACTGTGGGACTGACTGTGTTATCATAAAGTATGTGTATGTATATGTATATATTTATGTATATATATACAGTATATATATATATATGTATATATATTTTATATATATATATTATATATATACATATATATATATATATATATATATATATATATATATATATATATATATATATATATATATATATATATATAGAGAGAGAGAGAGAGAGAGAGAGAGAGAGAGAGAGAGAGAGACAGACAGACAGACAGACAGACAGACAGAGAGAGAGGTATATATATGTATATATATAATTGCATATATATATATATATATATATATATATATATATATATATATATACATACACATATATATATACATGTGTGTGTGCATGCAATCATAAGTCCTTGCCACCAGCACTCGCAAGCACAAGCACAACCCTCGTATTTTTCTTTCCCTGAGCGATGAGAGAACACTCTACCGGTTTCATATTTGCTATGAAAACACCGCCCTGAATTTGCATGTCAAAAGTACCCAAGTTAAACATTTGCATATAAAACGAACGCAGTTCTGGGAAAAGTAAAAAAGAAAAAAAAAAAGAAAAGAAGAATCTTGATTATGGGGTTTAATGGCAGTTAATAAAATACTGCAAGGTTAATTTAACGGTTTGTCTAAGTTTTGTTTTGTTGTGTTTTGATTGTGTTCAAGATACAATAGAACATTGTTCTTCTATACTGTGTACTGTACAGCTCTTAATTTCAGTTGCTGATTCCTCAAAGATGGCGGGAAAAAGTATATATACACACAAATACACAGAGAAAGAAAAAGTGAGAGAGAGAGAGAGAGACAGACAGAGAAACTGAACTGGGAAAATCAATAGCATTTTTCTTTTCCACCCCCGAAAGAAATTCGCCTAAATTTCAGTCTTCTAATCAAGGTGTCGGAAGGCGTCTAATCCATTCTAATCCTAATGGCGTTGAGTTGTCTACCCTCCTAATTACCTGGTGACTTTGGTAATCAAGGTAGAAGAAGTAAATCTGTACTCAGGAATTTTTCTTTTTATGCTGAATTGGAAAAATATACATAAACGTGATTTTGAGTAAATATTTCATTCGTCTGTGTATGCATACATTTATCATACATCTATACATACATACACACACACACACACACACACACCTTAAGCAATAACACAAACAAATTAGGGCTATCTGCCAGATTGACAGAAGTACCCCCAAAAATAAACACGGCCAACTGACAGACAGAGGTACCCCCCAAAATAAACAGGGCCATCTGACAGATAACAGAGATACCCCCCAAAGTAAACAGGGTATCTGACAGATTGACAGAGGTACCCCCCAAAATAAACAGGGCCATCTGACAAATTAACAGAGGTACCCCAAAAATAAACAAGCAAGCCTGATGATGAACTGATAGTGCCATCTTCGAGTGCTGTCAATTATCTTCAGCATCAATGTCTTGTAAACCTCTTCCCCTCTTTACCTCCTTCCAGCTTCCTTTTCCTCCTCTCCCCTTCCTCTCCTACTCCCCCCCCTCCTCGCCCACCACCTCCCCTTTCATCCTCCTGCTAGAACGAGCAGAAGGCAGAAGCAGCAGCAGTTAATTGAGTAGGTCTCTCTCTTTTCAGCAGAGGCTAATGGATGCTCCTAAGGCACTGGAGTTGCAACCGGAGGATTCCGCTCTTATGTGGTGTAGAGAGAAAAGTTGCGAATGGAGAGGAGCTTTCTTTGAGAGAGAGAGAGAGAGAGAGAGAGAGAGAGAGAGAGAGAGAGAGAGAGAGAGAGAGAGAGAGAGAGAGAGGTCAATTTTTGAAGGGTGTAAAAGAACCAGTTCAACTAAGCATGGGAGTTTAATTCATTCTGTGTTTTATGTGTGTGTGTGTGTGTGTGTGTATGTGTCTGTCTGAGAGAGAGAGAGAGAGAGAGAGAGAGAGAGAGAGAGAGAGAGAGGGGTCAATTTTTTAAGTGTGTGTAAAAACTAACCTACCTAAGTATGGGAGTTTAACTCATTCTGTGTTTTATGTGTATGTGAGAGAGAGAGAGAGAGAGAGAGAGAGAGAGAGAGAGAGAGAGAGAGAGAGAGAGAGAGAGAGTATAAATTTTTGAAGGGTTGATGAATACAAATTTAACTAAGGATGGAAGTTGAATTCATTCTCTGCTTTATACATATATATGTACATGAGAGAGAGAGAGAGAGAGAGAGAGAGAGAGAGAGAGAGAGAGAGAGAGAGAGAGAGAGAGAGAGAGGAAATGTAATTCCAGATTTCTTTCCAGTCCGTATCAAAGTTTAAGGCGGAAAAAAAAATTTATACCTGTAATATTCCTGAACATGTTTCGTAACAGAATTCTCTTTTCCGGAGAAAGTTGGGAGATTAGGGGGAAAACTTAGCCCATATTGGCCTGAACAGAGAGGACCCTTTCGGTGATTCTGAAAATGACTTTTTTACAAATTCCGCCCCCTCCCCCTCCCCCATCCCCCCTTTTTTACTGTCTGTTACTTATTTCCTGTAATTTCGAAGACTTGAAACACAAATGGTTAAAAATGTTTAAGAAAACTAGACTGAAATTTCGTCTTGTGATTCTGGTTATTTTATAAAAACGACTTAAGTTTTCTGTAAAAGGAAACTGTTGTGCCGGCTTTGTCTGTCCGTCCGCACTTTTTCTGTCCGCCCTCAGATCTTAAAAACTACTGAGGCTAGAGGGCTGCAAACTGGCATGTTGATCATCCACCCTCCAATCATCACACATACCAAATTGCAGCCCTCTAGCCTCAGTAGTTTATATTTAAGGTTAAAGTTAGCCATAATCGTGCCTCTGGCAACGATATAGGACAGGCCACCACCAGGCCGTGGTTAAAGTTTCATGGACAGCGGCTCATACAGCATTACACCAAGACCACCGAGTGATCTATTTTCGGTGGCTTTGATTATTTGATGTACAGAAAACTCGATTGCGCCGAAGAAACTTAGGCACTTTTTTTTTTTTTTTACTTTTCAATTTTTTTTTACTTGTTTTCAATATCTTATAACGTTTCAATATGTTACTTATTTCTTGGCGTTCCCTAGAATAAAAAAGTTAAAATGGTTAAGAAAACCTAGACTAAAAAAGTGAAATGGCAATATTCTGGCCAAACTCGTTTACAATCATCTCGTTATGTGCTTCGAAAATGGTCCCCATTTCACCGTGACCACGACTCAGCAAATTGCATCATCGTCGTTACTGGAACCTGGTTTTAGGGGCGTTTAACCAACCCCTGTTGAGGAAACCAGACTGAATTTTACCTTACGAGGCCTATATTGCCCAGAAATGGGAGATTGCAGCGTCTGCAAAAGTACAAAGCTGAGAAAAATGGTAGATACTCCCTTGCATGTCTACGGTAAGAAGCATTAGGTTTAGTTAATGCATCTGTCTACGGTAAAAAACATTAGCTTTAGTTAATGCATTCTTAGTGCAGGTACAACTTGTAAAACGTAAGCATCTGTCTACGGTAAAAAGCATTAGCTTTAGTTAATGCATCCTTAGTGCAGGTACAGTCACAAGAACTGTTTAAGAGCATAGCAAGCACTAAAAGGTATGCATTGGGCTTAGTTAATGCATTAGGCATAGTTAATGCATTGTTTTTATCAAACATTCTTCATATCAAAAGTAAGCATTAGGCTTAGTTAATGCCTTAAGTGCAGGTATAACTTATTAAAACTTAATTTTAATGCATTAGGCATAGTTAAAGCATTCTTCATAAACACCTTATCAAACATAAGTGCGTATTAGGCTTAGTTAATGCTATCTTATGTGCAGGTACAACTTATTAAACTTAAAAGTAGTTACAAGAAGTGTTTTAGGAGCATATCAAATGCTATCTCAAGTGCAGGTACAACTTATTAAAGTCTAAGTACAGTTACAAGTAGTGTTTTAAGAGCATATCAACCACTAAGAAAGGAAAAACTCAATTTGATAAACTTTGAACACTCAGGTAGAGTAGGTCAATGAAATATTGCATAAAAATTTAATTTATTATTTAAGGAAAAATTACACAACACATTTTGGTCAGTCACAGCTAACATACATTACCAGTTCAATAAGTACCACTTCCAAATAAGTGGAAAGCAACCATCTAACGAAAAAGTTAAAATGTGTAGTATACAAAATAACAGCTAGTCAGATGTAAAATTTACATAAACAAGGAACTTCAGGTTACAATTTAATTTACATAGACAAAGATCTTCAGGTTACAATCCAAACAGTTAACCAACAATCGACAACGCAATCGCAGTGGAGGATACTTCCTGCAACATTGGACTAAGCTCAACAAACAGTACACTCTTTGATTGCACCCAAACGAGAATCAAAGCAATATCCTCCTTTCTCTCCAAAACAGTACTCTCCTTCATGACGTCTGAGTAGGAACTGGAACGAATCTCGACTCCAGCTACCGTCGTAAACAAAACAAAAAAAAAAAAAAAAAAAAAAAAAAGACGACCAACTGCTCTCCAAACAAGGCCGGTCCTCTTTCAAGGAAACTACAGGAATTTGTGGCAGTTGCTTTGTTAAAATTCGCCGGCTTTCTGAGGAACGGTTTCTGGAAAGAAATTTGTGAGCAGATGCGAAGATATAAAAAAAAAAAAAAAAATATATATATATATATATATATATATATATATATATATATATATATATATATATATATACATATACACACATATATCAAAACCTGTTGAATGTGAGTCATGCATATTACAGATTACCCGGAACAAATTTTCATCCAGCAATTTCCAGGGCTGTTCACTCCATATTCATATATATATGTGTGGCGTCTTTGACATTCATTTCAAATATTTCAAATATATTGTCATATAACTTTGTATTTGGTCAAAGTGAAGGCGTTATGTTTTTTTTTATAATCAAAAATAATAAAAGGAAGTAAATAATACCCGAAAGAATTTGGAATTAAACCAAGAAAAAATCCTGAGAGAGAGAGAGAGAGAGAGAGAGAGAGAGAGAGAGAGAGAGAGAGAGAGAGAGAGTATCTCTAACATTTAGAAAAAAATCTGCACCCTATTGAAAGATACATGAAGGAGAGAGAGAGGGAGAGAGAGAGAGAGAGAGATAGAGATAGTTAAAACAAAGGGATTTTTGAGAGAAAACTTTAAATTACGAGATAGAAATACCTGTTTTTTTTTTAAGAGAATAAAAGAGACCGGATTTTTCCCAGTCGAAGTTAGCAAAGAAAAAATCCCGGAAGAGGATTTTATCGCTGGGATTTATTTCTGCTTCGCCGTAGAAAGAAAGAAAGAATGGAGGAAAAAGTAAAGACGTATGGGGAGAGAGAGAGAGAGAGAGAGAGAGAGAGAGAGAGAGAGAGAGAGAGAGAGAGAGAGAGAGAGAGAGAGAGAGAGCTCTAAAATTCTTAGGGGAGAGAATTTGAGAACTGAAAATGTTTGAACGATTTAAAAATTAAGATATGAGAGAGAGAGAGAGAGAGAGAGAGAGAGAGAGAGAGAGAGAGAGAGAGAGAGAGAGAGAGAGAGAGAGAGAGAGAGCACTCTCTAAAATTCTTAGGGGAGAGAATTCGAGAAGTGAAAATGTTTCCTACAATTGAAAAATAGTCTTTATTTTTTTTCCTTCCTCTGGAAGGACAAGGGAGCCGACTACTGGAAATTACTGGAAAGTTTTGTGATATTCCAGGCAGATGGCTGGACTGGATGGCAGTTCCGGATATCTAGTGTTTCTTTATTTCCTTCTTTACTCCTTTCTTTATTCCCTTCTTTCTCTGTGTTCTTTTGTCTTTTCGGAAGCTCGGGCGGAATGGAAAGTTTAAATCTGGATTTTTGTTCGCTAGAATATAGCGTAGGGAATAGTCTTGATGATAGGAAATATTCTTGATGATAGGGAATACTCTAAGGGGATATTCTTGATAACAGGGAAATATTCTTGATAATAGGAAATATTCTAAGGGGATATTCTTGATAATAGGAAATATTCAAAGGGGGTATTCTAGATAACAGGAAATATTCTTGATAACAGGAAATATTCTTGATAATAGGAAATATTCTAAGGGGATATTCTTGGTAACAGGAAATATTCTTGATAATAGGAAATATTTAAAAGGATATTCTTGATAATAGAAAATATTTTTGATAATAGGAAATATTCCAAGGGGATATTCTTGGTAACAGGAAATATTCTTGATAATAGGAAATATTTAAAAGGATATTCTTGATAATAGAAAATATTTTTGATAATAGGAAATATTCTAAGGGGATACTCTTGATAACAGGAAATATTCTTGATAATAGGAAATATTTTAAGGTGATATTCTTGATAACAGGAAATACTTTTGATGATAGGAAATATTCTAAGGGGATATTCTTGATAATAGGAATATCCTTGATAATAGGAAATATTCTAAGGGGATACTCTTGATAATAGGAAACATTTAAAGGGGACATTCTTGATAGAGAGAAATATTTAAAGGGGACATTCTTAATATGGAATATTCAAAGGGGACATTCTTGATAACAGGAAATATTGAAAGGAGACATTCTTGATAAAGGGAAATATTTAAAGGGCATATTCACGAGATAAGTAAATATTTAAAGGGAACATTCCACCACGAAGTAATAAATAAAAATAGATAAAAATACAAATAAATGACTGAATATTTCAGAAATATTCTAATATACAGACGAACCATTCCAGCCACTCTGAAAGACACAAAGATTCGCAGAGTGAAAAACGACTCAGGAGGATATGAAAAACTTTCTACCAACCATTACTTACTTTTGTCTTCTATTTGGTGTTTTTTTTAATAGAAAAAAATACTCTTGTCTCCTCTTTGTTTTTTTTTCACACAGAAAAAAATACGGTATATTTTTATATACCACAATATATTTCTTTCATTTTATCTCGGGACATCAAAAGATTTTCCGTAGTCGTTAGTTTCCAGAATTTCGGGAATATTTTATTTTTTTTTTATTACCTTTTTTTTTGTCTTTTTCTCTTCAGATTTATATATACGCTGCTTCGGTGATTTTGGTGTTGTGACGCCAGATAATTATTAGTCTGTCAGTCAGTCAATCAGGGGAAAGTTTATTTATTTGAAATGGTCCTATCATTTGAAAGTTGCATATTTTAATTGATTTTTATCTAGTGTCTGTTCCTATCTTCAAATGTATTTTCTCTCTCTCTCTCTCTCTCTCTCTCTCTCTCTCTCTCTCTCCTCTCTCTCTCTCTCTCTCTCTCTCTCTCTCTCCCTCTCTCTCTCTCTCTCTCTCTCTCTCTCTCTCTCTCCTGGGATAATTTATATGTTTGAAATGATCTTACCTTTTGAGCGTTACCTACTGTATTTTAATTGATTTTTATCTAATATCTGTTCCGATCTTATATTCTCTCTCTCTCTCTCTCTCTCTCTCTCTCTCTCTCTCTCTCTCTCTCTCTCTCTCTCTCTCTCTCTCTTCTGAGGGCCAAATTAAATAAGATTTTTATTTATTCAATTTTGGGGATTTATAAAAAAAAATGCAAGTATATTTTTCGATTCCGAAACTAAACCATTTTAACCATTGTTGAATATCTTGCCATATGTCGTTTATTGAACCAACACAGTTCGGTTAATTTGCACTGTTCATATTTGTTTATGGACTGAACACAACCAAATTACACATTTTTAGATATATGATGAAAAACTCCCTGCAATTATTGAGCTATATTCATTCTTAGATATTCAAAACAGCCCAAATGTCTGGAAGGAGAAATCACCCAGTTTGGTAATTATTCCCAGAGAAGGGTTACTCAGAACTGTAATGATTGTTAGGTAAAATGTTTACTTTCTGTTCAGAACTTACGACGGGGGAGAATTTGAGGGGCTCAGTATTAGTTTGCCGCGAACTGTGGTGTTTGGAAGGTGTTTCTGCGATGTGTAGTTGAAGACTAGGCTTCGTGAATATTTAAGGTAAGTGGAGATAGATGTTTTTAGTGATTTTAGTTTTTTTTATAATTGTTTCGTTTGAGAACAAGTTTGTGTACTAAGAGATCGTTAAGTTTTCAATACGCTTCATTTTAAAGATAAACTGTTTAATAAACTAGGCTTTCTGATGTTTGCATGTGATTTAAATACTGTTTTGTGCCAATTTTAAGTTTAGTACTTTACGATTTAGTGGTTTAGTTTTTAAACTTTACATTCGTTCGTGATTTTAAGTAAAGTTTTAAAGGTGTTTTAAAGCTTATATTCGTTCGTGGCTCTAAGGAATTTTATCTGATGTATATTGCAGGCTTGAAAAATTAATAGCTTAATTCAGGAATCTATCTGTATTCGAAATCTAAAAGCTATTGATTAAAAATCTTTAATAAAAATTTCTGGCTTTAAGCTTATATTCGTTCGTGGCTCTAAGGAATTTTATCTGATGTATATTGCAGGCTTGAAAAATTAATAGCTTAATTCTCGAATCTCTGTATTCGAAATCTAAAAGCTATTGATTAAAAAATTTTAATAAAAATTTCTGGCTTTATTTTAATTTTGACTTCTAATCAAAACTTCCTGTTCATTAGTTTTAAAACTGAGGTGATCATGATTTAACTGTTGTACTGGTGATTTAGAACTGTTCCTTTGGTTACTGATTATTTTAACTTTAAAGGTTTCCTACATACTCCAGACTGAAGTTCAGTATTATCGATTTAATTAGGAAACTATTCAAACTTCCTTACCCTAATCTAAGTTGGAGTTATTACAAAATCGTGACTTGTAATTAGCTTTGGTACAATATGAAACTGTTCCCATACTCTTGATTTAGACAATCTTATACCATTAGACTGTTATACATAATGCTGTACATTTGTCATATTTGCAGGCTGAGCCATCAGGTCTCTAGGGATACTTTCCAGTCTCAAGAATCCTTTCAAGATTGTAATTGCTGTAACTTGTACTTTACTTCTAATACCTAGTATAAAGTTTGTAGTTCTAGTTTCGACAAACTTTTTGTTTTAATGTTCATTGCTTCTAATATCCAGCATACGGAAGTTGGGAAGACAAACCTTTTGAAGATTTTTAATAACTTACATTGCTTCTAATATTCAGTATACGGAAGTTGGTAATGCTGTCTTAGAACTCCTCTGTGGAACCAAGAAGTTTTAACGAAACTTTTCAATGTTTTAAAAGTTCTTGTTGCGTTGTTGTAGTCTTAATGTTAAACTTAATTTCATATGTAATTCATTTATACAATAAGCTTAGTTTTGTAGTGACAATTGCTTTAAGTTAAACTTTTTAAAATTCGGTTTAAGTGTGGACTAAGTCAATCAGTTGTCATTTAAGCAAAATATTAGTTTTTTAATTTCAAATGTTTGTAATATTTTAAACTTTAATCTCAATTTAAAAAAAATCAGTTAAAACAAACTTTAGCGCTAATTGTGAAAGTGAATTTAACTGTTTAAGAAATTTCTGATGCCTGGTTTTATTTCAGATGTCAAGAACACTTCAAGATATGCGAAGCAAGCTTGTGAATCCCTTAATATTGGCTGTAATGATCAGTCTGCCTGTGCTTCGAAGTCTGAAGATATCATTACTTTCAAAGTGTCAAGGCTCAATGTTCAAGTAAGTGTATTTCTGAAGAGTTAGGGGTTTTAGTTTTGATGTAGGCAGCTAGTGTTCTATTGCATAATACCAGGTGTTTAAGTGTTCAATCAGATCTACAGCAATTTTCATATTTATAAATTTAGCTCCTTATAGGATAGTGTTGAGGTATAGTCTTGCTTTAGGCAGTCGGGTGGCTTTCAATTTGGTTAAATTTCAAATGGGAAGTTTGGCAAGTTTTGATGAATTGGTTGATTGCCTAAATTAGTTTTGTTGATCAGTTTAGTTCATGATCTTGCTATTAAGATTCCAAAGGGTTTTAAATCCATTCCTTTTCTAATTAGGATAGTTTAAAGCATATTGACTTTGTAATTAGTTTTAAATCATTGTTCTAGTGGTTGATTAGTTTTAAAGCACTTGGATTAGTTTTAAAAGACCATACTTTTCTAATTAGGATAGTTAGTTTTAAAGCACATACTGCCTTTATAATTGGGATATTTTTAACTGCCTTTATAATTGGGATATTTTTAAAGGACATTACATTTCTATTAGGATTAGTTTCAAAGCTGAAGCGTAGATTTTGTTAAATACTCGGGTAATCATTATTATTAGACTTGCCAGGTAGGTAAAACAAGCCTTGCGTAGTTGAAATCGGAAGACTGTAAACTTTGCAGTACTTTTCTTAGATCGGGTAATTTTCTGTCTAGAGCACCTAATTTAACACTAGGTTGAGATACGGTTAAAAACCAGAATCTCTAAATATAGGTGGGGAGAGCTTTAGGTGGGGGGAGAGCTTTAGGTGGGGAGAGCTTTAGGTGGGGGAGAGCTTTAGGTGGGGGAGAGCTTTAGGTGGGGGAGAGCTTTAGGTGGGGGAGAGCTTTAGGTGGGGGAGAGCTTTAGGTGGGGGAGAGCTTTAGGTGGGGGAGAGCTTTAGGTGGGGGGGAGAGCTTTAGGTGGGGGAGAGCTTTAGGTGGGGGGAGAGCTTTAGGTGGAGGGGAGAGAGCTTAGTCAACTAGCTTTAGACTTTAGATGTAGTACCAAAATTTAAGTGGGTCCACCTTTGTCGGGGTGGCGGCGCTGTCCCGGCAAAGGTGGACCAAGGACCGTACATGGTAGACTTCGGTCTACCATGTACGGAACCGGTTGTGTACCAAATAGGCTAATATTTTAATTGTCTTTCAGGTTTATGGTTAATTTGAGGTGGAAAATTTTTATGTTAAGGATTTTTTAGGCTTCAGTAAGCCTGAGGTTGGAAGTCCTGAGTCCAGTTACCCTTGGAGTTAATCCTGAGTCCTGTTCGATGAGCAAGCTTGAGAGGTTTCCTGTTTTGTCAAGCCCTGAGTCCTGTTCGATGAGCAAGCTTGATGGGAGTCCAAAGTCCTGTTGAACCCTGTCCTGTTTGATGAAGAGGCTTGATGGGAGTCTGAAGTCCTGTTTGAACCCTGAGTTCTGTTTGATGAGCAAGCTTGATAGGAGTCTGAAGTCCTGTTTGAACCCTGAGTCCTGTTTGATGAGCAAGCTTGAGGATGGGAGCCCTAGGTCCTGTTTGAACCCTGAGTCCTTTTGAGTGAGCTTGAGGATGGGCGGGGGGCTTTTTTTTGAAGTTTCTAGATTACAATGCTTCTGCTGCACTTAAGGAGGTAAATAATCTTTCATGTGGCCCCAGTTTTGATACAGTGGAGAATGAGCCTGGGTTGATTTTAGGGGTGGGTTAAAGGGAGGGATTGTCACATTTTGGTTTCAGTGATGTTAAATGGCAGTTTTCATAATTACCTAACATTTTTGGTCATTAATTACATAACTACTAGATTCCCTCAAAGTTCCCTAATAAATAAATCTATTTATAAATAAATTTAGGTTCAAATGCTCATTTTGGTCACTGAGTAACATTCTGAGTAATTCCCTAATACCCTATTTATGAATAACTTTAGGTTCAAATGCTTAGTCCTTCGTTATTGCTTGTAAATTCAGCGTAAGTAAGTTTTTTTTAAACTTAAGCTTAAATTTCTAATTTTGCTTTTCATAAACTCCCAACAGAGCTCTGGAGGTAAACCCAAGTCTGACTCAATGGCACTAGAAATACTGACTGCCGGTTTTTTGTCACCAATTTTCAGTCTTGAGACTTTGGAACACCAGTCTTGGCAGTCCCAGTTGTGGTCTATAGTCCTGGAAGCTGTTATTTCACATGTGGTGGCTGTGGATTTGATTGCGCACAGGCCGTTGTCAGGAGGCCAATGAATATTTTCCTGCAAAATTACAGTAATTAAAGATTTATGGACTTTTGTCTACACAAGAGAAAATACAAAAAACTGGAGTTTTGTAATATAAAGAACTAAAGATAAATTACAAAAACTGGAATCCACTAGTTTCTAATTCTTTATCCCTGAGTTAATCTGCATTTTGCCAAGTAAAGGCAGAAGTTATGAAGTGTTTGTCCTATACTGGTGATAAGCTTTTTTAGAAAGTTCCTATGCTATGGCTTGAAGACGTTTTATCAAACTTAAGACTAAAGCCTGTAGACTAAAGCCTGTAAAGAAATATTGGTTATATGGTAATGCAAAACGAAGTATCTTTCAGTCTTAATTATTAAATACTTAGTTTGCATTTAATGCATAAATGTCCGAATGCTAAGCTTCCCGCAAGAATTGGAAATTATTGAAAGGTGACCCCTGGTCCATAAATATACCTAAACAAAAAGCCTGTGCACTTGGCTGTGAACTAAGTAATTCATCCGAATGGGAGCATAGTTTCAATAGGTATCGGCTTAAAGTTTTCCGCCAATCGAGTTAAATTCTTGAAAGTGCTGATAAAATTGGTAATGTTGATGCTGGAGACTATCTATGCAATTATTTGTTGGGTCTTGAAACCTTTATGCTTAGACCTTGTCCCTTGATTTAAATGTCAAACGCTACAATGTGTTAGCGGAAACTGAAGGATTGGATGGACTTATATTGGAATTTTTCTCAACTGTCCAAATCAATGGTTTAATTTGGTTTTCGGTTCTTGGGCGCGTAGGACTAAATTCCCTAAATCGAAGAAAACCAGACTCTGGTTATGACAGGCGTTTTCGTGAACATTGAAAAACCTTTGGCATGTTCCTCTAAATCGACAGTTTCCTAATACGACAGGACCAAATGTCCTACATTATGCTAGACGCTGGTCTTTGGTTATGACAGGAGTTCTTCAAGGCATATTTTATTCATCCTTGAATAAAGCCTTTGAAAGTTTAGGATGACATTTTCTATGCCCGATGCCATTTTTCTTGAAGTTATGACCAAACGTTTTCTAAAACGTTTGAAGGTCTGACGTTTCGCAGTTAGGCTTCGCCACACTTACGTTCTTAACTTTTCTCGTTTTCTGTAAAAGAAAAACCACTGAAGCTAGAGGGCTGCAAATGTTGATCATCCACCCTCCAATCAAACATACCAAATTACAGCCATCTAGCCTCCCCAGTAGTTATTTAAGGTTAAAGTTAGCCATTATCGTGCTTCTGCCAACGATATAGGCCAGGCCACTACCGCCCCGTAGTTAGTTTCATGGGCCGCGTCTCAAACAGCATTACACTGAGACCACCGAAAGGTAGATCTGTTTTCGGTGGCCTCGATTATTCGCCGTAGCGACTGTAAGGAAAACTCGATTGCGCCGAAGAAACTTCGGTGCGTGCTTAACCTGTTCAGTGGCATGCTCCAATAGAAGTGGCTTTCCAAACCTAAGCCCTTTGGTATTTAATCTACAATTTAACAATTGGTTTCCTCAAACGCTGGCCAGGTGGATACCAGTAATTGCTCGAATATGTTGCTATCAATGTCAGGCAAATTATCAGTAACTACTCTTATCAGTTGCTATCAATATGACAATCAAATTATCAGTAATTGCTTGAATATCAGTAGCTATCAATGTCAGGCAAAATATCAGTAATTACCCGATTAATTATCATTTGCTATCAATATGTCAGGCATATCAGTAATAGCTATATCAGTCGCTATCAATGTCAGGCAAATTATCAGTGATTACTCGAATATCAGTTATCAATGTCAGGCAAATTATTAGTAATTGCTTGATTATCAGTTGCTATCAGTCAGGCAAATTATTAGTAATTACTCTATCAGTTGTTATTAGCATGATAGTCAGGTCAATTATCAGTAATTGCTCGATTACCAGTTGCTATCAATAAGGCAAAATTACCAATAACTGAAAAATCTGCGTAAATTAAACTGCATCCAGAATCGACCTCATTAGATTCGGAAAGACAATTTCACATTTCACAATTCACATTCCCGTAACTTCTCATTCAGAAATACAAATCTGGCCGCAGGCTTCATTTCACAATACAGCAAAATGAATTTCTCCTAAAATTCAAACTTGCAGCCGGGCTGTTCCCAATAGCAGCTCCCTTGCCGTAATAAATTATGCATACATGATAAATGATATGCCGGCGTCTCGTTAAAACAATGAATAGTGAATCATTTCTTCGCGATCTTCCACGTCACGGGAATATTGTTATTTCGAAATGATATTTGAAAGGTTTGGACAATGGACTGTTTTAGATTCTGCCGGCATTTGGAAGTCCACAGAAATGATTTTGAGGAAAGTGTCTAATTACGAAATAAGATTTTAACAGTATATATATATTATGTATATATATATTTTTTAGACTTTTAAAACATGCTGGCATTTGGAAATCCACAGAAATGACGTTGGGGGAGAATATCTAATTATGAAATGAGATGTTGATTGCTTTTTTTTTAATGCCTGGGTTTTTCAGCCTGTCAAATGTTTTAATTAAATCAGTTGAATAACTTCAGATAAATAATTTCTTGACATAATTAAAGTGTTATAGTTTTGCATGAAATTATTGCCCTGGGATAATGTGCAATGGCTCCCCCTAGCTGCTGCAACCCCTTTCGTTCCTTTTACTGTACCTCCTTTCATATTCTCCTTCTTCCATATTACTTTCCTCAACCCTCTCTTAACAATTGATTCCTCCTGTTACACCTTTCAAACCTTCTTACTGTCAGTTTCCCTTTCAGCGCTGAATGACCTCATAGGTCCCATCGCTTGGCCTTTGGCTTAAATTCTATATGCTGTTCTGTTCTGATCTCTTTATGTTGCTGTCCAGCCACTCCAACCTTCCTCTTTTCACTGTGTTGGGCACTGAATGGGCAGACTGTGCCCCGGTGCTTGGCTTGGCAGCCTAAATTTAACAAATTCAGTCAATTAACAAAAATATAATTGAAAGTTTTTTTATTATTTATGAAAAAGGCCAAATCTTTCAAAACTGAAATTAAGACAAATATATAATTGTAAGAATTTTTATTATTGATGAAAAAAGAGCAAATCTTTTACAGTGAAATAAAAAATATATAATTGAAATAATTTTTTTTATTTATGAAAAAGATCAAATCTTTCAAAAATGATATTAAAAAAGATATATAATTGAATAATTTTTTTATAATTTATGAAAAAACAAATGCTTTACAGTGAAATAAAAAGAATATAATTGAAACAATTTTTTAATTTATAAAAAAACCAAATCCTTGGTAGTCAAATAAAAAAAAATATAATTGAAAAACTTTTAAATTATTTATGAAATTACTACAAAAATTTAATTGAAACAATTTTTTTTATTTAAAAGACCAAATCTTTCAAAGTGAAATAAAAAAATATAATTGAAACAATTTATGAAAAATATCAAATTCTTTACAGCGAAATAAAAAAATATAATTGAAATAATTTTTCATTATTTATAAAAATACAAAAATATAATTAAAACAATTTTGTTTACTTATAAAAAAGACCAAATCCTTTACAGTGAAATAAAAAAGATATAATTGAAACAATTTTTATCGTTTACAAAAAGAACCAAATCTTTCAAAAGCGAAGTTAAAACGCGAACAACTTCACTACACGAAGGCCCAGAGGCCTTTGACCATAACCTTTGCGACGACAGATGACGAAAACGAATAGCAAATAAAAAAAAATCAGAGAAGCTTAATTGAAAAGTAGCTTTGAAAACTTTCCCCTTTTAGGGACTCGAGAAAAACTTAACGAGATTACTGACAAATCATTTTAGGTAAAAAAAAAAAAAAAAAAAAAAAAAAAAAAAAACTTTCTCGTGTTACTGGTGGAGTTTTTCTCCTACATGAGTTATTGTAATTGTTGTCTCATATTCCCTAACAAATAGATAACAATAACAATAATAATAATAATAATAATAATAATAATAATAATAATAATAATAATAATAATAATAATAATAATAATAATAATAATAATAATAATATTATTATTATTATTATTATTATTATTATTATCATTATTATTATTATTATTCATAATATAAAAAATTATCAATATTATTATTATTATTATTGTTCAAAATATAAGAATTATTATTATTATTATTATTATTATTATTATTATTATTCAGAATATAAAAAAAAATACTAACAAAAAATATCATTATCCAGAATATAGGAAATCATCATCATCATCATTCAGAATATAAAAGAATTTATCATCATCAAGAGCTGGGACCTAAGAGGTCATTCAGCTCTGAGGAGAAGAAATATGGAAGAGGGAGAATATTCACGGAGGTACAGTAAAAGAAATGAAAGGGGTTTCAGCTAGGGGCTATGGGACGCTGCAAAGAACCTTGAGTAATGCTTACAGTGCTCCCCTTTGGGGGTTAAGCTGTAATTGATCACTACGGAAGGGGTTTTGAACTAATGGAGTTTTTTTTTGTTTTTTTCTTAATGCCTACAGTGCGTTGAGAGAGGTGCACTGACGACACGACCCTTTCCTAAGGGGTTTAAGCTATAACTGGTCACTACGGGGTTGGGAGTTTTTTTTTTTAGTTTTTTTTTTATTAAAAAACAAGCACACGAAAAAACTAATAATTTACTGGGTTTAAGCTGTAACTGACAGCTATGGAAGGCCACTGGACTGGTGGAATTGGGAGTGTTTTTTTTTTATTTTTTTTTATAAAAAAAACATGGAAAAAACTAACCCATTACGGGTTTAAGCTGTAACTGACCTCTATGGAAGGCCACTGGACTAGTGGAGTTGGGAGTTTTTTTTATTTTTTCATAAAAACAAAAAAAAAAACACAAAAAAACTAACCCATTACGGGTTTAAGCTATAACTGACCTCTATGGAAGGTCACTGGACTGGTGGGGTATGGAGTTTTTTTTTATAAAAAAAAAACAAACACGAAAAAAACTAACTCCTTACGGAAGGTCACTAGACTATCGGATTTGGGAGTTTTTTTTTTTATTTTTGTCTCATTCAGAAAAAAACACGAAAAAAAAAACTAACACCTCCGAGTGGATTCCGCCTTGAAATTGGACGTGGACACTTTCCGAGGTTTTACGAGGCACTGGGAATAATTTTTTTTTCAGGACAGGGAATAAAGTTTTTTTTTTTATTTTTTTTTTACATTCTTCCTTTGCAATGTCATGCAGAAGTTGTATATCTGTCACTGAGAGGGTGATGGATGTTGTTTCTAATGTAGTTTTTTTTTGGGTGCGTTTTTCTCTCTGCGTTGTTTTTCACGTTTTATTATTGGTTGTTCTTGATTATGTCATTATCATAATTTTATATTTTTTCTCGGGTGTAATTTTTTTTTCTTTTCGTAAAATTTGCAATTTGAATTGTAATTTCCCTTTTCATTAGTACAACGAAAATTCTCTCTCTCTCTCTCTCTCTCTCTCTCTCTCTCTCTATATATATATATATATATATATATATATAATATATATATATATTACTTTATATGATAATCTGTGGGTAACACCTAATTTCCAATATAACCAGCCTCTCTCTCTCTCTCTCTCTCTCTCTCTCTCTCTCTCTCCATTTAAATATAACTCAGCTAAAATTATCATTATCTCGTCCTGACTATCTGTATAATATATCTCTCTCTCTCTCACTCTCTCTCACTCTCTCTCTCTCTCTCTCTCTCTCCCCTCTACTGTTATAAAAAAAAGGGGTCCCTCTCCAGTGGAAGTAAAATCGAAAAGTGTTTCCATTTACTAATTGAGAGAAAAAGCGTAACAATTCCCCAGGAACAAAATGATTTGATAATTCCTCGAAATTCTACAGCAACAGGAATCCCTCGACTAACTCAGTTAAGTTCCGTCTTCTTCTTCTTCTTCTTCTTCTTCTTCTTCTTCTTCTTCTTCTTCTTCTTCTTCTTCTTCTTCCAATTAGTGGATTTTATGCTGACGATGTTTCTGAAGTTATGAATGAAGTTCTGGAGATTTTTTTTTGGGGGGGGGGATGTTGATTGGTTTAATTTCATTGTAGCGTCTTAGGGATCTTGTTACGTCACTTCTGTGTTTCAGGTATTCAGATGTTGAATGATGTATATATACATATTTATACACATACATATACATATAAGGACAGGCGTGATATATGACAACCATATAATCCCTAATCTATAATCCCTAATCTCAGGCTTTGGTGTTTTATGCTGATTGAATTTAATATAGGCATCAGAAATCTCCCTTGATTGATTGCATCAATCTGCCTGTGTGACGTAAATCCCCCACTCGAGTGTCATTTCTCTCAGGTTGTCAACGAAGGTCTTTGTAAATTTTCAATTACGAGAGGGGATGTGTATACATAGACACACACACAGATATATATACATACATACATATACATATATATGAATAAATATATTACATATTATATATACTTATATCTATGTTATTTTTCTTAAACATAATATCATGTATATATTATTATTATTATTATTATTATTATTATTATTATTATTATTATTATTATTATTATTATTATTATTATTATAAATCTATCTAATAGCCAATTTCATTTAGAAACTTGCAGGATAAAATGATAAAATTCAACAATAGACAAATATTACACCCTCGAAAACTCTACTAAATTCCTCAACCATAAAAACAACAGGATTACTGAAAAGTATCACAGAATAAAATGATAAAATTCAATAACTGACAAATATTACAACCTCGAAAACTCTACTAAATTCCTCAACCATAAAAACAACAGCATTCCTGAAAAAGCATTTCACACAACCAAACAGAGACAAAGATCCTTCGATCCCAAATCAGATGCAGGGAGGAACCTCTCCCAGAATCTCATTCCAGGAGTTCATGCAGTTATTGGGATGGGGAACATACGCCTTGCCACTTCATACATCCAAAGGACCTTCTTATTCGATCTCCTAGCAGATAGTTCCAGACACCTTACACTTTTACCCCTTCCCTAAACCTCTCTTC